>NC_137340.1:53887728-54311871 GCF_965287045.1 Carcharhinus amblyrhynchos
GAGGACAGAAAGATGTGCTGCTCATGTTTCTGACCCGTGTTGATTGTTGATGGTCTTACCACTTCCTTTGAGAGATTTTCTAGTTTCTCTGCGGTGTAAAGCAGTTCTCCCTGAATTATTGGCATTCTCAACTGAAAAATAGCAACATTATATTAATGATTTGAATGAGAATATAGGAGGCATGGTTAGCAAGTTTGTGGATGACACTAAAATTGGTGTAGAAGACAGTGAAGATTATCTAAGGTTACAATGGGATCTTGATCAACTGGGCCGGTGGGCCGAGGAATGGCAGATGGAGTTTAATTCAGATAAATGCGAGGTGGTGTATTTTGATAAGACAAACTAGGGCAGGGCTGACACAGAGGTACATAGTTCCTTGAAAGTGGCGTCACAGGTAGACATGGTGGTGACGAAGGCATTTGCTACACTTGCCTTCATCAGTCAGATCATAACGTACAGGAGTTGGGACATTGGATTACAACTGTACAAAATATTGGTAAGGCCACATTTGGAGTACTAAACAATTCTGGTCACCCTGCTATAGAAAGAATGTTATTAAACTGGAAGCACAAAAAAGATTCACAAGGTTGTTACCAGGAGTACAAGATTTGATTTATAAGATGGGGCTGGAGAGGCTGGGAGTTTTCCCCCTGGAGTGTAGGATGATGGGAGGTGACCTTATACAGGTTTGTAAAATTGTGAGGGGCACAGTTAAGGTGAATAGTCAAGGTCTTTTCTGCAGTGTAAGGGAGTCTAAAACTAGAGGGCACAGGTTTAAAGGTGAGAGGGGAAAGATTTAAAAAAGGGACCCGAGGAGCAACTTTTTCACAGAGAACGTGGTGTATGTGTGGAATGAGCTTCCAGGGGAGGTGATGGAGGCAGGTACAATAGCAACATTTAAAATACATTTGGACAGGCACATGGAGGGGAAAGGTTTAAAGAGATATGGGCCAAACGCAGGCAAATAGGACTAGTTTAGTTTAGGAAACCGAGTCAGCATGGACAAGTTGGGCTGAAGGGCCTGTTTCCGTGCTGTATATCTCTATGACTCTATAGATGAGCACAGCTGGAATCCAACCTGAAGTTATGATATATTAATTATATGTACAAGTTAAAATATATTTCCTCAATGTTTCTCCCACTATGCCAAAATAACTAAAGCCTCTGTAAATTGGGCATTAGTCAGTTAGATTGAGATGACAATTTGCCAACTTCATGATCACTTCTTTTCATTTTCCATTTCCATAACTTGTATGTTTGAATTCAAATTCTCAAACTGCCCATGCTGAGATTTAAACTGATGATCTACGTATTCCTCAGATGACTAGTTCAGCAACAAAAGCCAATCCATCAAGAGAGAACTTACCTGCTTCGAGATGCTTGTAAAATTTAGATCATTGATCCCAGTCTTCGGCAAGTCATTCACAATCTTTTTGCCCTTGTCATTTAGTAATACAATCTCCGATAAATTGATATTCAGCCTATCAAATTCATTGGCAATGTTCCCTGTATACTGCAAAAAATTAAAACAACATTTAATTTTTTTATTTTACTTCACATTGCTGGGTGAGTTATTGAACTTCAATAAAAGTGAAATCATCATGGAAGAAAGTAATTCGATATGTTGGATGTAGGCCCAAAGCCCATACATGTCCTCTATCATGGAATCTCCCCACACATTTAATCCCCCCTCCGACAGTCCAATCTAAATCAAACAAAAACAGAAAATGCTGCAAAATCTCAGCGGGTCTGACAGTCTCTGTGGAGAGAGAATAGAGCTAATGGCTGAACAAAGAATTCTCATTCCTCCATTTCTCCTTGCTCCTCCATTCCTCCTCAGCCTTATATCCTGCCCTGATTGTAGGAAATGAACAATGTGTACCCCCTGCCTGTCCCTTTTTCCCGTGTGTCAACAATAGACATCCACTGGCCTCTCAGTTTTAGAACTGAGGTGAGGAGAAATTTCTCCACACAAATGTGGTGAATGGTTGGTGAATGTGTGGAATTCACTCCCACAGAAAGTAGTTGAGGCCAAAACGTTATGTGATTTCAAGAAGAAATTAAATATAGCTCTTGGGGCTAAAGAGATCAAGGCATATGGAGGGAAGAGAGGGATCAGGATATTGAATTTGATGATCAGCCATGATCAAAATGAATGGCAGTGCAGGCTAGAAGGACCGAATGGCCTACTCTAGTTTCTATGTTTCTAAAATGGCAGTGCATTGATCCTTTAATTGGCTCGATTGGCCTCGTGATTGATGGGCTGCCAGCAGTGAGGTGCATCCACCCAGTGTAATATCATGATGTGGGAGTGATGATGCTGTGAACCCCTCTTGGCATCATCACCCTGCATTCGACATGACATCAGGAATGCTGGCTGCTCACATTGGCAACTTCCAATTCAGGCCCAGAAAACCATCCCAGCCCTAAACTAGACAGAAACAAGGACCCGGCAACCAGGAACAAGGGCCCCGGCAACCAGGAACAAGGGCCCCGGCCTGCTGAATCTGACCCTAATGGATCTGTATCTGTGATTAATCAACGCCACACAGAAACTACCATCTCCTGGTTCATTCGCTATTTCAAGCAGCCATCCTATCCAATGCCTGCTGGGACACTTTAAATATAGGTAGAGGGTTTATGCAGCCTGCAGAAGGTTGTGGAGGCTTCATTGCTGAATATGTTTGAGACTGGGATAAACAGATTTTTGGTCTCTCAGGGAATCGGGGATATGGGAGTGGACAAGAAAATGGAACTGAGGCAGAAAATCAGCCATGATTGGTTTGAATGACAGAGGAGGCTGAAGGGGCCGAATGGTCTCCTCTTGCTACTTCCCATATTCATATGTTCAAAGGGTAGCTCCCCCTCCAGTAACAAAGCCCAGACTCAGTCATTGCCCCGCCGATGCTCATCAGCAGCAATGTGTACTAAGTACAAGATGCACTGCAGCAATTCACCAAAGATCCTTAGACAGACCTTCCAAACACACAACCACTTCCATTTAGAAGGAAGAGGGCAGCAGTAAGATGGGAACACCACTATCTGCAAGTTCCCCTCCAAGCCACAGTATCCTGTCTTGGCAATGTATTGCCATTCCTTTCCTGTCGCTGGGTCAAAATCCTGGCATTCCCTCCCTAACGGCACTGTGGGTCATAGGATCATAGAAACCCTACAGTGCAGAAAGAGGCCATTGGGCCCATCAAGTCTGCACCGACCACAATCCTACCCTGTCCCTACCCCCATATTCCTACATATTTACCCACTAATCCCTCTAGCCTACGCATCTCAGGACACTAAGGGGCAACTTTAGGATGGCCAATCGATCTAACCCACACATCTTTGGACAGTAGGAGGAAGCTGGAGCACCCAGAGGAAACCCATGCAGGAGAATGTGCAAACTCCACACAGACAACCCACAGAACATGGTCTGCAGCAATTCAAGAAGGCAGCTCACCACCACCTTCTCAAGGGCAACTCCAGATGGGCAATAAATGCTGACCAGCCAGTGACAATCATGTCCCATAAATGAATTTAAAAAAGTATGCAAAAACTATTCCAAAGAGATGTGAGATGAAGTTCAGCATTAATTAATGTTATTGAAACATCAATGTGGCAAACACATTGACCGAAATTCTCTGGCCTCGTACGTCTTGCCAACACTGACAACAAGAACAGAGGATTTGGCACTCAGCCAAATCTCCGTTGACTGTAGCAGGACTGGAGAACCCCAGCTGCAGACGGGAATGGAGAATTCCAGCCACAGTTTGGGATCCATTAGTTACTGACATACCTTACTCAGATTCAAATGTTCATCCAGATTGAAGGTCTGGCTCAGTTTCAGGACCTTCCATACAGGCGTGTTGTTCTGGCAATCACTGTGTACAGAAAAAGAGCTCAGTCTGTGAGGGGGTCACCGAGAACTTGACAAAGCATACAGGATCCTGAGTGTTGTAGACTGAGCTACAGGCTACAAGGGCCAGGGTGCTATGCTAAACCTAACAGCACATTAATTCAATCTAAGTGGAATATTGGCTGGAATTTTCCAGTCTCGTACACCCGGTGACAGCTGACAGTAAAAACAGAGGATTGGCACTCTCTCCTTTCTCCTTTCATAGCAGCGGGAGTGGATAATCCCAGCTCCAGGTGAGGTCAGAGAATTCCAGCCATTGTGTTCAGTTCTGGGAACAACACTTTTGCCCACAGGCTTCAAGTCCCTGTCATCAAGGCTAAATAGGGGTCAGGGCCCACACTCTGTGGGGAACAGTCACTCCCAGTTCTGATTGTCCAATTAATGGCCATAGGCTGTGCTCGCTATCCATTTAAGGATGACAGGTCGGCAAACAAGAGCTGCCCATCTTTGTCAAAACAGCAGACTTCCATTTTCAATAAGTGAGAGGGGAGAGAGAGGGAGAGGAGAAGAGGGGGGGGGGGTGGAGAGAGAGGCAGAGAGGGCACCCCATCACGGATGCATCCTCACTCCGGCTTTTCGATCTTTATATTAAAAAATGGATGCAGGGCCATCATTGTGAAGGGGCAGCTCACCCACAGGGTGCCCAGCAGTTTCAGCTGGATCCAGGCAAGCAAGAGAGGCCTTCCTTGGAACATTGCACCCCTCGCCTGCCATTAGGAAGCCAGGTCCATACAGCTCCATGTAGGCACATGTGCCCCATATCCCTTAATACCCCTGACGAATGACACTCCATCAATCCCAGATTTCCAATTGAAACAGCACCAAATGCCAATTTGGTTGGAGAGTTTGAAATCTCTATCGCCCTGTGTGTATATAGAAATGTTCCCTAACCTCATCTGGAAAGGTATGACTAACTTATAAACTTTGCTCCAAAGTCTTATACTCCCTAAACCAGTTCACTCCCTAAACTAGTTCTTCTCTCTCTCTATCCCATCTCTTCCACTTAATATCTTAAAAACCTCAATCTAATTATCCCTTAATCCTCCAAAATCTAGGGAATACAACTCTACGGGGTGGGATTTTCCAGCCACACTTGCCCCAAGACTGGAAAATCCCACCTAAGGCAATGGACTTCTGCATGGTCCTGTCCTGCCTGCTACCATTCCCATGGTGGGCAGGGTGAGAAAATTACATCCTAGATTTTTAATAACTCATAACTTAGCCCTTGGAATCCAGGTATCATTCTGGTAAATCTATGCTGACTCCCTCCAAGGTCAATGTATCCTTCCTAATATGTGGGACTTAGAACTGTTCACAGTAACTCCAGGTGTGGTGTAACCAGGACTTTATATAGTGTGAGACCATGTGACCTCTACCCCCTTGGATTCTAATTCTCTCGATTATAAAATGTTCATACAGTAAGAATGCAGAATGAAAATGGTTATATTAATGATTAGATGGGTGGGATATTTAGACCTCAGGAGGAACATGAGCAAAGACCCAGAAATAGTTGCAATCAATTTAGTATGTGTATTGTAACAGTATCTCTGTAAATATGGGACTTTGAGTTATTCTTACACCAAAGACTTCAACAGAGTCAATATTTTTCACTCTGGAAAAAGGTGTGCATTTGATAAAACAGCTGAGAAATAGATATTCCGTTCAGAGTCTAACTTTGTGACTTCTTTATCCTCATACACCGAGATCTTTTGGCCCTGCCATGGTGGGCTTTCCCATGGTGGCTTTTCCCACAATGGATCCTGTGATCCATTTATATCCCATTTACTTCTGCAGAACTGGAGGATTCCCCAGTAGGAAGGGACTGGAAAATCCATCCAGAGGATAGGAAAGTCTAATTGACAACTGTTTTCTCTCGAGTTGGAAAGGCAGGTTTATACCAGACAGTCTCAATATTATTCAAAAAAAATGGGCACTAGGGGCAGAATTTTCTCATCCCGCCTGCCACGGGAATCAGAGTGGGTGAGGACGGACCATGCAAAGGTCCATTGACCTCAAGTGGGAATTTCTGGCTTTGGGAAGAACGCGGCTGGAAATCTCCCACCCTATACCTCTTTGAAATCTGTCTGTTATAAGGTTACTCTATCATCTATCATAATAATATGTCATCAAAGAAAAACAGCTTCCTAACTAATCTCATTCCATGACAAAGTCCTTTGTTTAGGATTCAAATTTCATAACATTCTAACTGTTCCTTCACTGACTCGAAGCCTCTAGAGTGATGTATGGTCATTGGCGTTTGGCTGTGTAGTACTCTGGGTGGGTACCGACTGTTATCATTTTCTTCATTATAGAATCAGCACTGGTATCTTGTTTTAATTTCACAGCTTTTCTCAAATACTCAGATCTCGAGAATCTTCCTTTCAGCTTTTGGATAACAAGTCATGTCAAGATAATTGTCTCCACCATTTTGTTACCAATTTCATCAATTCACCCACTCTCTGTCACTCTGCCATTCCAGACCATTCCCATCTTAACTCTTTTACTCCCTTCGTTCCAACCCATCCCTATCATTCCCATCAAACCTAACCCATCCCACACGGAAACAATCTCCCCAGGTCCAGATAACTTTGTTGCTGGATTCTCCTTACCTTCTTCCCAAAAACCCTCAAACAGACACTCCCTTTAAACTGACCAATCTAAACTGTCCATAAGCTGGGTATTATTGTTGCAGATTCATGTGAAAATTGATAGGAGACAAGTTGGGCTGGGGTGGGGGCAGAGGATTGGTGTTGTACGCAGGGGGATGGGAAATGAGTAATTGAAAACCCAAAATCCCAGAAACATTTGAACCGTCTCCAGTATAATTCCAGCAATCAGAACTTTACCTAAAAGGGGAAATTTCATCACTTCACGGTAAATCGCAGCTTATTGTAATTGGATTGGTGGCCCACACTCCTGATTAACCCCAGAAATTCTGGAAAAAATACCATGGCATGGTGGCACTGGTTAGCATTGCTGCCTCACAGCACCAGGGAACCGGGTTCAATGCTCGGCTCACTGTGCAGAGTCTGCACGTTCCCTCTGTGTCTGTGTGGGTTTCCTCCCACAGACCGAAAGGTTGGGTGCATTGGCCATGATAAATTTTCCCGTAATGTACTCGAACAGGTGCCGGAGTGTGGCGGCTAGGGGATTTTCACAGTAACTTCATTGCATTGTTAATGTAAGCCTACTCGTGACATTAATAAAATAAACTTTCAAACTTAGGTTTATGCTTGGGGGGGCGCAGGTGGTGGTGGAGTGAGGGGAAATAATTCAGATGTCTCTCCAGCAATAATTATGAAGGAGTGTTTAAGTTTTCACTCACTTGTAAACGTTACTGATGTTCAGAGTGGTGTTCTTCAATCCAAAGGACTGCGCTAGGTTGAGTTTGGCACTTAGCCCCGAGGTTTCAATAATCTGTAACAGAAGTTAAAAGTATACATGTATCAGTTTCAGTACCATTCACTCTGTAGCTTGTGCCTGTCTCAAAATGATCTCCTGCACTCTGCGTTCTACACAGCAAAAGGAGATTACTTAGCTTCTTTCTGCCAATCCAATTAGGGTGGCATGATGGCACAGTGGTTAGTGCTGCTGCTTCACAGCGCCAAGGACCTGGGTTCAATTCCAGCCTCAGGTCACTGTCTGTGTGGAGTTTGCACATTCCCCCGTGTCTGCGTGGGTTTCCTCTGGGTGCACCAGTTTCCTCCCACAGTCCAAAAATGTGCAGATTAGGGGCATTGGCCATGCTACATTGCCCCTCAGTATCAGGAGGACTAGCAAGGTAAATGTGGGGTTACGGGAATGTGGCCTGGGTGGGATTCTTGTCAGTGCAGGCTCAATGGGCCGAATGACCTCTTTCTGAACTGTAGGGCTTCTATAATTCTATGACTCAATCCTGTTCCATCATCCTGATTACTAATGTCCACCTCCCCTCCCTGAACCCTTTGCCAGCTCTCAGATTAATGAGCTGCTATTTATTCTGTTAGTACACACTGTCACCTTGTGGTCAGAGTGAATACTGGGAGTGAATCTCAGTGAGTGAGGATAACATTACATTCAGTGATTTGTGGAAATTGCCCTTAAATTAAAATTCAAGCAAAATGTACAACAGGCACTCAAAAAATATAGCTGGTTTGGCACTGTTTATAGTGAGATGGTGATTGGACACTGCTTAAACTCCCCTCAATACTGATATCATTTACCAACTGACAGGGAGAACTGCAGATACAAGGGGCCTTCAAGTCAGGGGCATTGAATTAAAATGCTTCACATTTTGGTTCAGATCTCCATGGAGTAGAGAAACTTAAGGGGAGGTTTGAGAGAAATGTTCAAAATCTTAAGTGCTTTGACAGAATAAATGAGGAATCTCTGTTCCCAGTAGCAGGAGGGTCAGTAGCCAGAACAGATTGAATGTGAGTAACAAAAGAGCCAGGGGCCATACGAGGGAAGCCTTTTCTTTTTACTTTGGACTATTGTGATCTGTAAAATACTGCCTAAAAAGGAATGGACGCAGATTCAAAAGTGACTTCCAACAGGAAATGGGATAAATACTTGACAGGGAGAAGTTTGCAGGGCCATGAGTAAAGAGGCAAGGAGTGGAACTAATTGAATAGCTCTTTCAAAGAGCTGGCACAAGCACAATGGGATGAATGGCCTCCTTCTGTCATTCTATACCATCTCTCTTCAGGAAGGGTGACATGGTGGCACAGTGATTAGCACTGCTGCCTCACAGCGCCAGGTATGCGGGTTCAATTCTGGCCTTGGGTCACTGTCTGTGTGGAGTCTATACATTCTTCCTGTGTCTGCATAGGTTTCCTCCAGGTCTCTGGTTTCCTCCGACAGTCCAAAAATGGCTATGGGAAATGTACAGTGTTATGGGAATAGGGCTGGCGAGAGGACCTGGGTATGATACTCTGTCAAAGAGAGTCTGTGCAGACTCGATGGGCCAAATGGCCTCCTTCTGCACTGTAAGGGTTCTATGATTCTATGAAAAAGCCTTGCATTCATACCTTACCTTGTCTCTCAAAAACAGCACAGAACATTGATATAAAGTGGAAGTCTTATGGCTCACTAACTCCCCTGCCTCTATGCCCAAAGGTCCTGGTTCAAGTCCCACTGCAGGACTTGCTAGCCACAGAAGGAGTAATGATGCAGTCGATAAAATGTCCCCATTATTCCCCAAAGGGACAGAAATGTGAGTGAAGATCCAAAACAAACAGAAATATAATTCCTGGGATGTGGCGTCACTGACTGGGTAAGTATTGATTGCCCATTTCTTATGAGGAACAGTAGAACTAAGAGCAGGAGTAGGCCATTCAGCCCCTTGAGCCTGTTCCGCCATTCAATAAGAACATGGCTTATCTTTTTGTGGACTCAATTCCACTTACCCGCCCACTCACCCTTGATTTCTTTACTGTTCAAAAATCTATCTTTGTCTAATCTGCATTCAACAAGATACCCTCAATGGCTTCATTGGGCAGGAAATTCCATAATTCACCCTTTGGGTGAAGAAGTTCCTCCTCAGCTCAGTCCTAACTCTACTCCTCTTTATAATTACTCCTGAGAAGGTGAGCTGCTTTCTTGAACCACTGCAATCCTAAGGTGTAGAAACATCCACAGTGTTGTTGGGGAGGGAGTCCCAGGATTTTGATCCAGCCACAGTGAAGGAATGGCGATATATGTATCAGCATGGTGACTGATTTTTTTAAATTTAAATAGTAAGTTTATTTATTAGTGTCACAAGTAGACTTACATTAATAAAGTTACTGTGAAAATCCCCTCGTTGCCACATCCCAGCATCTGTTCAGACACACTGAAGGAGAATTTAGCATGGCTAATACACCTAACCAGCATGTCTTTCAGACTGTGGGAGGAAATCGGAGCACCCAGAAGAAACCCATGCAGACATGGGGAGAATGTGCAAGCTCCACAGACAGTGACCCAAGCTGGGAATTGAACCCGGGAACCTGGCACTGTAAGGCAGCAGTGCTAACCCACTGTGCCACCCAGTAGGGGAGGAATTTGGAGCGGTGGAGGATGGGGAATGTGAAAATTGGAGGTGATGGGTTAGAAGCAATAAGCGACCAGAGGTGGAGGACCATAGGCAATGGACAGAAAGAAAAAAAATACATCCGGTAAAAGATTGAAGTTTAACCTATTGAAGGCAGCACTGATAAAAAAAAACAAGGCCAATACTGGTAGTGAGAACAATATCAGCACAGAAATACAAACAAGTATTACCTGGAAAAGTTCATCATTATACCAGGGTTTGCAAACCAGCGAATACACATTTCCACCCACGATAAACATGATAAAGACAAAGAGCATCAAGAGCCACGAGAAGATGAAACTGAAGCTGGCTCCCCTGTTGGAGCAGAGTGAGGTGTTAGTGACTAACATTCAACAAGATTTGATCAAGCACTCCCGGGACAGGTCTTGGCTAGAGGGTGGGGAGTGCTAGGTGGGCTTTAAAGTTCCCTCCCACTCTTCCAATTACACACCTTATCCTTCACCGGCAAAGAGTGCTATTTACTATCATAGCGTCACAATTTCATTTCCCACAGCAACAATCTTTATTGCCTGCCTGAGCTGGCACTCTGTGCTCAGTGTTGCCCGGTTCTGTGGTGGCTTGATAAAACGGAGTGTCACCATCAGAGGAGGGTTAATATTGGCCTGGAATTTGCAGTTGGAAATGATGGTGAAATGGTCAGTGTTCACCAGCATAACTCCACCAAAACAGCAACTTCTGGAGTTTTCACATGGGGAGGCAATGGCCTAGTGGTATTATCACTGGACTATAAGCCCAGAAATTCAGCTAATATTCTAGGAACTTGGGTTTGAATCCCGCCATGGCAGACGGTGAAATTTGAATTCAATTAAAAAAAAGTCTGGAATTAAGAATCTACTGATGACCATGAAACCATTGTCAATTGTCAGATAAAGCCATCTGGTTCACTAATGTTCTTCAGGAAAGGAAATCTACTGTCCTTACCTGGTCTGAACTACATGTGACTCCAGACCTGCAGCAATGTGGTTGACTCACAGTTGCCTTTTGAAATGGCTGAGTGAGACATGCAGTTCAAAGGCAACTAGGGATGGGCAATAAATGCTGGCCCAGCCAGCGATGCCCATGGATGAATGAAAAAAAAGTGTGCAGAATAAATGAAAATCCAGAGGTTGCTGCCAGTGCTTTTACACTTCCCTCTAGGATGCGCAATTGAGTTTCTTCAGACTGTAATTAATTAGAAATCACTGAACTGCCAAAAACTTCATTTCTGTTTTTAGACTTGCTGTAAAACCCCCTGAAAGATTTCACCTTGCTGAATGAAGTGTAATTGATTTTTTGACATACATACTGCTAAGCACTTCACTGGCAATGAAAAAAAAACTGAACTATTATTTGAGGAATATCAAATCACAAATCTCATATTTTTAAAATTTTTTTTAAGTTTATTTATAATGTTTTTGTTTCTTTCTTAAGCTATAATCAGAATTAGTTATTTTACCGAGAAACTAAATTAAGAGTGAAGGATGATCTGTGTTTTTAACTTCTAATGTTGCTGTCTGTGAGAATACTTCAACTCGGTTGGCTGCTTACTTTCTTTGTTGACATCACCACCACTGGACACTCGAAGGTCTCACTGACTGGTGTCCAATTTAAACTGACATTGGAAAAAGGAAAATCCACAATTCAGAGATCGCAAGATCTTTGTGAGAAGTTTTCTTTAGGGCCAGTGGTTCCTGCCATTACTTCTTTACTGATCACGATATCTAGATCACTGACTCCAGCAGACTGGGATCTAGGCTCTGCAGATGAAAGGTCATTATCCTGAAAGACTGAGTCACCCATTCATAACTAAACAGATGTACTGGAGTATAAGGTCTGCTTCCTCTGCATTTAGACAGTAATTGTTGGTGAGAACTTGGTATGATCACCAATAAAAAGTAACATTTATATAGCATTTTTAACATGTCCAAATGTTCCCAGGGGTTTCAGGAGAGACACCAAACAAAACTAATTTTGACACAGAGTCACATAAGAAGGTCTGAATTTACAGAATTTGATGATCAGCCATGATCATAATGAATGGTGCAGCAGGCTCGAAGGGCTGAATGGCCTACTCCTGCTTCTACTTTCTATGTTTCTATTGGAGGGCAGGGGGAGAGGGTTGTGAATCATTACTTCCTGGAAGAAATGTTGGACATTATCCAACCCATGTACAGCAAGGCCACCCCAAAATAATAACACACCATGGGCAGCATGTACGAGATCAGAGTGATAAGAACATAACATAAGAAATAGGAGCAGGAGTAGGCCAACTAGCCCTTCGAGCCTGCCCCGCCATTCAATAAGATCATGGCTGATCTGTCTTGGCTCAGTTCCACATTCCCGCCCTCTCCCCATAACCCTTAATCCCCTCTCTTATCAAAAACCCATCAACCCGCGTCTTAAAAATATTTAGCAAGGTAGCCTCCACCACTTCAACGGGCAGAGAATTCCAGAGATTCACCACCCTTTGAGTGAAGAAGTTCCTCCTCAACTCCGTTCTAAACCGCTCCCCCCCCTTTATCTTGAGGCTGTGCCCCCTAGTCCTACTATCCTTTCTGAGCGGGAAGAGTCTCTCCACCTCCATCCTATCCATCCCATTCATCATCTTATACGTCTCAATGAGATCTCCCCTCATTCCGATCTCAACCCTTCCCTTATACTCTCAAGAGCTGCTGGCCAATTAGATTAGGCATAGCAGCTCCAGCAGTCCCAGCAGTGCCAGAACTCAACACTGGGCATGTTCAGGATGCAAACAGGTCCAGAGACAGAAGAGTACATCAGAGCGGTCAGTCAGGGACATTGGATGGAGAGGCTCTGTAAGTGTAAAAGTGAAAGTAATTTGACAATCTCAAATAAAACCATAAGACAATAAGGTATGGGAGCAGAATTAGGCCACTCGGCCCATCGAGTCTGCTCTGCCATTCAATCATGGCTGAAATTTTTCTCATCCCCGTTCTCCTTCCTTTTCCCCATAACTCCTGATCCCCTTATTAATCATAAGAACACAAGAACTAGAAGGAGGAGAAGGCCATCTGGCCCCTCGAGCCTGCTCTGTCATTCAATGATTCATGGCTGATCTTTTTGTGGACTCAGCTCCACTTGCCCGCCCACTCACCATAACCCTTAATTCCTTTACTGTTCAAAAATGTATGTATCCTTGCCTTAAAAACATTCAATAAGGGACCTCACTGGGCAGGGAATTCCATAGGTTCACAACCCTTTGTGAGAAAGAGTTCTTCCTCAAATCACTCCTAAATCTGGTCCCCCTTATTTTGAGGCCATGCCCCTAGTTCTAGTTTCACCCGCCAGTGGAAACAACTTCCCTTCATAATCTTATATGTTTCTATAAGATCTCCCATCATTCTTCTGAATTCCAATGAGTATAGCCCCAGTCTACTCAGTTTCTCCTCATAAAACAACCCCCTCAACTCTGGAATCAACTTAGTGAATCTCCCCTGCATCCTCTCCAGTGACAGGATATCCTTTCTCAAGTAAGGAGATCAAAACTGTACACAGTACTCCAGCTGTGGCCTCACCAGCACCTTATACATCTGCAGCATAACGTCACTGCTTTTAAACTCCATCTCTCTAGCGATGAAGGACAAAATACTATTTGCCTTCTTAATCACCTGCAAACCAACTCCTTGTGACTCATGCACAAGTACACCCAGGTCCTTCTGCACAGCAGCATGCTGCAATTTTTTACCACTTAAATAATAGTCCATTTTGTTGTTATTCCTACCAAAATGGAGACCTCACATTTACCAACAATGTACTCCACCTGCCTAAATTTCGCCCACTCACTTAGACTATTTATATTCTTTTGCAGACTTTCAGCGTCCTCTGCACACTTTGCTCTGCCACTCACCTTAGTGTCATCTGTGAATTTTGACACACTACACTTGGTCCCAAACTCCAAATCATCTATGTAAATAGTAGACAGTTGTGGTCTCAACACTGATCCCTGAGGCACACCACTAGTCACTGATCACCAACTAGAAAAACGCCCATTTACCCCAACTCTTTGCTTTCTGCTAGTTAACCAATCCTCTATCCATGCTAATACATTACCCGTAACACTGTGCACCTTTATCTCATGTAGCAGTCTTTGGTGCGGCACCTTGTCAAATGTCTTCTGAAAATCCAGATATACCACATCCACAGGTTCCTCATTGTCCACTGCGCATGTAATGTTCTCAAAGAATTCCACCAAATTAGTCAAACATGACCTGCCCTTCATGAATCCATACGGCATCTTACCAATGGGACAATTTATATCCCGATGTCTCGCTATTTCTTCCTTGTTGATAGATTCAAGCATTTTCCCTACCACAAATATTAAACTAACCGGCCTATAGTTACCTACCTTTTGTCTACCTCCCTTTTTAAACAACAGCATCACATTTGCCATTTTCCAATCTGCAGGAACTAGCCCAGAGTCCAGCGAATTTTGGTAAATTACCACTAGTGCATTTGCTATTCCCCCCGCCATCTCTTTTAGTACCCTGGATGCATTCCATCAGGGCCAGGAGATTTGTCTACCTTTAGCCCCATTAACTTGCCCAACACTACCTCTTTCATGGTAATGATAGTTTCTAGGCTCTCACCTGCCATAGCCTTCCTGTCATCGATTTTTGACATGTTATTTGTGTCTTCCACTGTGAAGACCGACACTAAATACCTGTTCAATGCCTCAGCCATTTTCTCATTTCCAGTTATTACATCCCCCTTCTCATTTAAAGGACCGATGTTTACTTTAGCCACTCTTTTTCATTTTATATATTTGTAGAAACTTTTGTTTTTTCAGCAATATAGCAATATCTGTTATAGTTTATATTCTGAGCTAATTTACTCTCATTATCAATCTTACTTTTCTTTATTGTTTTTCTTGTGGCTTTCTGTTGACCTTTGAAGATTTCCCAATCCTCTAGTTTCCCACTAATCTTTGCCACTTTGTATGTCTTTTCTTTCAATTTATACCCTCCTTTATTTCCTTAGATGTCCATGGCTGATCGTCTCTTTTTCTACACTCCTTCCTTATCACTGGTATAAACTTTTGCTGGGCACAGTGAAAGATCGCTTTGAAAGTCCTCCACTGTTCCTCAATTGTCCCACCATAAAGCTTTTGCTCCCAGTCTACCTTAGCCAATGCTCCCATATCCCTTTGTAGTTTCCTTTGTTTAAGCACAAGAAACTGGTATTGGATTTTACTTTCTCATGCTCCATCTGTATTTTAAATTCAACCACACTGTGGTTGCTTCTTCTGAGAGAATCCCTAACTGTGAAATCATTATTTTTTCTGTCTCATTACACAGGACCAGATCTAGGATGGTTTGCTCCCTCGTAGGTTCCATTACATGCTGTTTAAGGAAACTAACGCGGATACATTCTATGAACTTCCCCTCAAGGTGGGCTTGACCGATTTGGTTTGACCAATTGATACGTAGATTTAAATCCCCCATGAGAATTGCTCTACCATTTTTACATGCATCAATTATTTCTTTGTTTATTTCTCACCCTGCCATGATACCATTATTTGGTGGCCTATAGACTGCACCTATCAGTGATTTTTTCTCCTTACTATTTCTAATTTCCACCCAAATGGATTCAACGTTTTTTCCCTAGAACCTATCATCTCTTACTACCACCCTGATGTCATCCTTAAATATCAGAGCGACACCGCCTCCCTTACTTTCCTGTTGGTCCCTTCAAATAGTCTGATACCCCAGTCGTGACCACTCTGCAACTATGCCTCTGTAATGGCTACCAAATCATACTCGTTTGCAATGATTTGTGCTGTCAACTCATTTACCTTGTTTTGAATGCTACAAGCATTCAGATAAAGTACTGTTATGCTGATTTTTGTACCTCCATTTTGAATTCTAACACTTCCATTAATAACATCTCCTGCGTTCTCCTTCCTTTTAACTTTTTTCCTGATTTTTGATCAAGAACCTATCTATCTCTGTCTTAAAGGCACCGAATGACCTGGCCCCCACAGTCTTCTGTGGTAAAGAGCTCCACAGATTCACCACTCTGTAGTTGAAGAAATTCCCCCTCATCTCTGTTTTAAAGGATGGTCCCTTTAGCCTGAGGTTGTGCCCTCTGGTTCTAGTTTTTCCTACTAGTGGAAACATCCTCGCCACGTCCACTCTATCCAGACCTCACATCATCCTGTAAGTTTCAATAAGATCCCCCCTCATCCTTCTAAACTCCATCAAGTGCAAACCCAGAGTCCTCAAACCGTTCCTCATATGATAAGCTCTTTGTTCCAGGGAAACAAATATACAAATTTTAGATTCCTCTTACGCCATGAAGAGATTCCCTCCACAGTTAGAAACCAAGCTTCTTTCAGTCGGATCCACATTGGGATCCAGGCTTGTTGCTCCCAGTAACATTCCCAGGTAATTGCACAGGACAACCAGGAGAATTATACAGGATAGCACAATCCCAACGATCCACCTGAAATTCAGGAATGACAAAGACACTAATCAAAATCCAAAGATTTATACAGAGAAATACAACAAATGATCAAAAATACCAAGTGTGAATATTAAAGAGTATTACAGTGAGGGGTGCAGGGTATATCAGAGTGTTACAGTGAGGGGTGCTGGGTATATCAGGGTGTTACAGTAAGGGGTATGAGATATATCTGAGTGTTACAGTGAGGGGTGTGGGATTTATCAGAGTGTTACAGTGGGGTATATCAGAGAGTTTCAGTGAGTTGTGCAGGATATGATATTTTCTCACAGGGAGATGTGCGTTATGTTATTGTGATAGTCAGGAGTTTGGGCTATATTGGAGTGTTATAATGATTGGTATGTGTTATATCAGGTATACATTGTTGCCACTCATTTCCTCTCTTACCTGTACTTATCTCCCTGTTGGACCTGTGGGAGGTATTTATTCATTGAGGTATTAATGTTGTCTATCTCAGAACTGACTGATGTTATTGAGGTTAATACAGGAAGCTCATTTGTGATATTTTTTATCTGCATCTCAATGTTCTTTATGCTCTTCTTAGTTTCTGTGTGAAAGATAAAAAAAAGTACATGTATGAAATCATTTATTTAAACAAATGCTTGAAGCTGGTGTGCAAAATAGATTTGGAACAAACAGAAGGTTATGCTATATTTCAAGGGACTGGTGTAAGAAGGGGAGGAAATGATGCTTCAGTTGCACACAGCCCTGGTCAGAGCCCTGATAGGATTTTCCATGCTCCCTGCAGCATGTTTCGTGCAGGCTGAGGCAGCCTGCCATGAACCAGCGGTGGGATCAGATCAATGGGATTTTCCTGGCGTATGTACCAGACATTACCAGGAAACCACTGCCCCCACCTCCCCAAACCACCCCCATCACCCCACCCCCCCAAACCCCATGCCACCCCATCATCCCTCACCCCCACACCACCCCACGCACCCACATCCCCCAACCCCCATCCCCCATCCCACCCCACCTCACCCCCCTCCCGCACCCCCACCCCACAACCACCCCTGCATCCCACCCCACCGCACCCCACCTCCCTGCCCCACCCCCAACCCCTCCCACCCAACTCCCCACCCCACCCCCCGACCCCCGCATCCTACCTCCTGCACCCGACTCCCTGCCCCACTCCCCCACCCCCCACCCCAAATTCAAGAAGGTGGCTTGTCAACACTTTCTCAAGGGTAATCAGGGATTGGAAATGAATGCTGGCCTAGCCAGCGATGTCTGAATCCTGTGAAATAATGAAAAGAAAGCTGTATTAGATTTTAAGATCTTTGTTTTATTTAATCTCAGCACATTTTCTGAGGACTGACCATGATAAATACTGGGCGATTTGACATTGAGTGTATGAGCCATGGGGGTGTGGTGGGGATGGGTGATGTGAGGATGGGGGTTAGAGAGCCTAACATGTTACAATATATCTGCGATAAAGTCCCAGACAATGCTGGCAGCCTCAGCATATGGCCATCCTGTTATCCATTAACCAATCATTTACTGGCACATCTAATTAATACCCCAGGCTTCAGCTTTGGGCTTTTTCTGACTCCCTCTGTGACATTACCCTTTTTTGTGAAGATCAGTTAAGTACTTCTCCCTCATTGTGCCAAATTCTCTCACTTACCTAAAGTTTATGTTATTTATTATTGTCACAGATCGGCCTACATTTACACTGCATTAAAGTTATTGTAAAAATCCCCTAGTCACCACACTCTAGTTCTGAGAAAACTCACATCCATTCCAGCTCCAATTGGATATCAAGTATTAGTTGATATATTGGTGCTGTATATTAGCCCTTGTATACATGGTACATTGCAGCCACATAATGGCATTGCCCATTGAATTGGTATCATGGCACTTAGGAAGACAAAAGTAAAAGTTGAATGTTACAGGCACAGAATTACTTCATTTTGTGCACAGCCACATCAATATGCAGCACAAAGGCAGCTTAGCTTTGCATGCAAGGACTGCACTTACCTGTCACAGTGTTGGCTGACTGGTTAACAAGCAGAGCTGGTGTGTCATTAAAAGCCTTGTAACCCTTTGCAGAAGGAAGAAACATATTAGGACTGAGGCAAGGTGTTGAATTACACAATTACAGGCAGATTACAGAGACTGTGTAATTGTGAATAATGATTGAATGCCTCTTTATTCTGACCAATTTATTACTGGGAATGAATCAAAGGAGGAGATGGTGAAAGAGTGGTTACATCATTGCAGCGGTAATCCAGAGGCCCAGGCTAATGTTCTAGGCACAGTAAGAAGTCTCATAACGCCAGGTTAATGTCCTTTCAACTGGAGTCTTCAACCTGTTGGAGTCCTCACTCACCAGATGAAGGAACAGCGTCTGAAAGCTCATGATACCAAATAAATCTGTTGGACTTTAACCCGGTGTTGTGAGACTTCTAACTGTGCCCATCCTAGTCTAACACCGGCATCTCCACATAATGTTCTAGGGACATAGCTTCAAATCCCATCATGGCAGCTGGTGGAATTTAAATTCAATTAATAAAATCTGGAATGGAAACACTAGGTTCAGTACTGATGACCATGAAACCATTGTCGATTGTTATAAAAACCCATCTGGTTTACTAATGTCCTTTAGGGAAGGAAATCTGCTGTCCTTACCTAGTCTGGCCCACATGCAACTCCAACCCCACAATAATGTGGTTGACTCTTAACTGCCCTCTGAAATAGCCTAGAAATAAAACTAGAAATAGTTCAAGAGTAATTAGGGATGGGCATCAAATGCCCACCAGCGACGCCCCACATCACATGAATGAAAAGAAACAGCACGTTAATGAGTTCCTAAAAGAAACTGAGTTATAGAATTTTATAGATTGAGAGTTTTCTATAACTGAGAATGATGGAAAACAATGAAGTTGTAGAGAGAAATGGATACTCTGTTATTACAGAGAGTAATAGATATCAGTCAGTGATATTGACACCTGAAAGGGTGTCTGTTTGTATCAGAGATCTCATGCTGTCATATCCTTTTATGATTATTTTCTAACAGAAACTTGGGAATGAGTCACTCAGGGAAATCAATGCATGGGAATGACTGCATAATTTCAGCAAAAACAGCTACTATTATTTTTTCTTATCTCTAATTGTCTCATTATCCCATTAATACTGTCCATGTGCTTTCTCTGGAAGCACCTTTTGGGTGAAAATTGTCCCTTAACGTTCATCCTATTCCTGACTTCCTCATCTTCAGCTTGTGCTCCTTGGATTTCAACACTTTCCCGTTATGAAGAGTCTCCCGGGGAATAGTTTAATGAACATCTTAACCTTCAATCTTTAAGTCATTATGAACACAGAAAGCTTGGTGAATGTGGTTACAACTACTGTACCTCTTGTACAAAGAAAGAAAGGTTAGCGTTCACCAATTCCTTCATGGCCCTTATCTCTTTGTCCATATTGGGAACCTGTTGAGAAATTCAAAGTGATTTGAACATCTGAATTCACATCACATCTTAATTTGGTTACTTCAGTGATAGATTCAAGACGAGATCACACATTTTCTCAACATGAAGTCCTGCTCTGATATCAGCTAGACAGTGAATCCTGAATGGGAGTCCAATCTTGCTGATACTCCAATCACTCCAGTCCTTGGTACTGGGAGCTTGTGATTCACCCAGCCTCTTCACACACCAATCCCTGCCCCACACTAACATCAATGTCACTGTGTTCCTTGCGAGGGAGGAACGATGGATCTTGGGTGACATTGCTCTATTGTTTAGTGGGACTTTGAGCTTCTGGGTTAAGTGTCCAGTAACATTGGTGGAACAGCTGGAGGATTACCTGACAATGGACCAGGCTCACTCTCAGATCTCCTTACTCCTTTGAAGTAACTTTGTGGATGCATCATTGTACCTCTCTCTGGCCAATGTCACAGTCCAGACATGACGAAAAATATAGATACAGATTCATCAGCTGGACAATTTCATAAAGTTATTGCGCCCATTGCTGTTATAAATGGAGAATTGCTGAACTAGTAAATTGTTCAGCTAATCACCTGATGCCTTGCAGCAGTTTCAAGGTGTTAACGGCCACGGGGTTGAGGAGTCTGGTGCAGCTGCCTCCTTGCAAGGGCAAAACCTTCATGAATCATAATCGCGCATTGTGATGCTAATGGCCAGAGCATTAGCGGTCCTAACACCACAGGTTCAACAAAGAGAGTGGCAGTTAGTTAACCCGACACCAGTGCCTCCAAAAACAAAAAGAATTGCGACTCCAATTAAACATTCAAAATATTGGACGGCTCAGTGGCACGCTGGTTAGCACTACTGCCTCACAGCGCCAGGGATCCGGGTTCGATTCCCAACTTGGGTCAACGTCTGTGGGACTCTGCACGTTCTTCCCACATCTGCATGGGTTTCCTCCGGTGCTCTGGTTTCCTCCCATAGTCCAAAAGAAGTGCCGGTTATGTGCATTGGCCGTGCTAAATTCTCCCTCAATGTACCCGAATAGATGCCAGAGTGTGGCAACAAGGGGACAGTGACCCAAGCTGGGAATTGAATCCAGATCCCTGGCTAACCACTGTGCCATTCGTTAGGACTGAAGACACAAGCCGCAGGTGGAGCAATGAAAATCAGGGGGGGGGGGGCGCAATTCTGAGGCCGGAATTGAAGGAAGACAATTATCTCCGAGGTTACGAGGCTGGAGGAGGTGAGATTAGATCAATGGTGGGCACATTCTGTACCGTGCTAAAATTGGCAGAAAGGGTAAGATTGGCCACCAGGCCCTGACTACTGCTGCATCCTGAACCACACTTATTGAATGTGTTGTTGATATCTTGTCGAATGGCTGTTAAATTCTGCTCCAGGACCTCCTGTTGCTGGAGCAGCCATGCTGCTGTTGAGTTTATGAGCAGCAGCTTGTCATTCATTTCAGTGATATCTGTGAATAAAAACAGGTACACTGTGACCGAGAGAGAGAGAATCAGTCAGAACTCAAACAAAACTTCACAACACCCCCTCCCAGTGGAAAGCACATTCTCCACCCACTTTTCATCCTTACTCAATATTTCCCTGCGACCTAGTCTTGCAAACTGTTTACAGTATTAGATACACAGTAAAGCTCCCTCTACAGCACAGGGTTAGATACAGAGTGAAGCTCCCTCTACACTGTCCCCCATCAAACACTCCCAGGACAGGTACAGCACGGGATTAGATACAGAGTAAAGCTCCCTCTACACTGTCCCCATCAAACACTCCCAGGACAGATACAGCACGGGGTTAGATACAGAGTAAAGCTCCCTCTACACTGTCCCCCATCAAACACTCCCAGGACAGGTACAGCACAGAGTTAGATGCAGAGGCTGATGTGAAGGGGCAGGCTTTGCATCATCTGAAATGGGGTCTGTTTAATTTGCAATGGCTCTGCCATTGAGGAAACCTCAGGTTTCTCTCCTGTGTCAACCACACCTGGCCCTTTCCCTGCTGACAAAAATCAAATCTGTCGGAAATGCGCCCAGGTTCTTCCTATCATTTTCTAACCACTCCAGGGAACCGGGTTTGATTCCCAGCTTGGGTCACTGTCTGTGTGGAATCTGCATGTTCTCCCCATGTCTGAGTGGGTTTCCTCCAGGTGCTCCAGTTTCCTCCCACAGTCTGAAAGGTGTACTGGTTAGGGTGTATTGGCCGTGCTAACTTCTCCCTCAGTGTACCCAAACAGGTGCCAGAGAGTGGCAACTGGGGAATTTTCATAGTAACTTCATTGCAGTGTTAATGTAAGCCTACTTGTGACACTAATGAATAAATATACTTTAAGCAATCCATCTAAAACATCAATAAACAAGATATTTGTCATGTTATTCTCTGCATATTGTGGCCATTACCTTGTGCCAGCTGAGATGCTGAATTCAGTGCATCATAGGTGGTTTCACCCAGTATCTTCAGGATTGTAACTCCAAGGTCTGAACCAATGTCTGAAAATCACAAATCAATCACGATCATTTGAAATAAGATGATAAAAAGGACATAAGCTGCAGTTTGTACAGCTACAGATTGCTGAATTCAACCTTGATTAATTTAACACTGGGAGCCAGATGCAATCATACTAGTGATTGGGGAGTGGGGATGGGGTAAGAGCAACACACAGAAGTTTTAAGTATTGTAACATCGTCTTATTTTTTTACCCATATAACAAGATAGGGAATCTGCTTTCTGCCTTTCCTAATCCCAATGTTGTGATGGATTCAGGTTATTCAACAACATTTTCTGTCAACTGGGAAAATCTCTGGCTGCCAGCACAACTCTGAACATTGCTCCATTCTAACTAATCACCACTCAACAACAATCAGAGGAGTGTGTCAAAAATCTTTCCATTGTGTACGTAATCTATTTCATTAGTTCTATGGTCTCGCACTCGCCTTTTCTCTCAGCTACCATTATCTCTCTAGTTGCTGACCAGCACTGGCTTCTATTCCAGCAATGCCTTGAATTTAAAATTGCCATCTTTGTTTTCCAATCCCTGTATTGCCTCATCTCTCCGTAATCTCCCCTCAACCCTCCAGGATCTCTGTGCTCCTGCACATCTGGTCTCATACAATCCACCATTGGCAGCCATGTTTTCAGTAGCCTTGGTCCTGAACTCTGTGGCTCTCTCCCTAAATCTCTCTCCTCTTTAAAATGCTTCTTAAATCCTACCTCCTGGGCTGGAGTGGGGTTACCTGCGTTGCGAAGTTGGTGTTTGTAAAATTATTTTAAAAATTGTAAAAATGCTAAGAGGTAAAAGTATTTCATGGTCTCTTTAAAAAATAATGCAGGTGCATATAGAGTACACAGACTGAAATATTGTATCGAGAGGCTAGGCAGTCATGTTACCAAGACAATAGGATGTTTTTGAATTTTGCCCAATCAATTTAAATTAGGCACTTGAATAACAGCAGGCTATTAGATATAAACTTGTTATTTGGGTAACCTGAGAACCAATCCTATTATGGGGTATTGGTATGTCGTCAGAGGTATAAGAGACAGCTCTCAGCTCCAGAGAGACACAACCAGCAACTATCTCTGCCACAGCTTTAGAGAGAGAAAGAGAGACATAGCCAGCAACTGTCTCTGCCACAGCAAATAGCTTTTAGCTCATCTGAATAGAAAAGGTACCAAAAAGAAGTCAGAGGATTTCAGAAGACGACAACCCTGGTTGAAATTTTGAGCGACTAAAAGTTCTATTTTTTTGTTAATGAGTGGTAATTGTATTTATCTGAACAGCATTCCATGCGAATAGTGTTTTATTGGGTTTGCTAATAGTTTATTTAACCAGTTCACTGTTAGTTAGATAAATAAAGTGTTACTTGTTGATTTTAGGGAGAATCCCAGGTAGTTATTTTGATTTAACCACTAAAAGTTGCTTAAGAACAGACCATACAATTTCTCACACACTTTAACAGATTACGAGGCGAGATACTTCCCTTTGAGTGGTTGCGTGGTTAATCCTCAGAGAACGGATTAACTTCCCCTTTAAAACACCTGTCCAAATAACATACTAATTTAGGAGCAGAAGGAGGCCACTCAGCCTCTTGAGTCTACCCCGCCACTCAATAAACTCATGGCTGATCTAATTTTAATCTTAGTTTCTGCCTGCTGCCACTAACTTTTCACCCCTTTGTTATTCAAGACTCTATCTACCTCTGCCTTAAAAATATTCAGAGGCTCTGTCTTAACATCTTCTGAGGAAGAAAGTTCCAAACACTCACAACCTTCTGAGAATAAGAAAGGGTCCTCATCTCTGTCCTATTTTTAAACAGTGACCCCACCTTCCAGTTCTAGATTCTCACACAAGAGGAAACATCCTCTCCACATCCCCCCTGTCAAGTCTCCTCAGAATCTTAAATATTTGAAACATGTGATGGAGTGTCAAATTTGGTCTGACATTGCACTTGTAAACTATCACAACACTGACCCCAGCAGAACACCATTCTTTAACTTCCATCCAATCTGAAAAGTAACCATTGATGACTATTCTCCTTTAGCCATTGCTGTGCTTTTGATTCCATGAAATTTAGATTTTGCTCATAAAACTGGTCTTCAGGGACATCCCCTCTACTCGAAGCTATGATTCCAATCAGGCTTTGGATACACAGAGGAGGAGCATACCAAGGTCTATGGCACCATAAGAAATGTGATTGAACAGATGTGACACAACTATGTATGTGTATTGTGTCATTGACAACACTGAGGGATAAACTGTCTCCTCCTTTGCCTGATGGTTACCTAATCCTTTGTCCTCTTCTTCCTGTGTGCCCTCTCCTCCATTCCTCCCATTTTCCCCATCCTTCTTCAGCCCCCACCAGCATGTTTTTTTCAGCCACATTATACTACGTACAAACTTCAAGGGGTTAAAACTGCCTCATTATGTATCCTTTTTACACCTAAGAAAATCCTCAGCTGTAACTTGGTCACAGAGCCAGCTGGTTAAGTTTTTGAACTGGACAGGGAGAGTGGGCCTCAAATCTTCACCAATAGATGACAAAGATGCTTGTGGACAAATACAGACCATCTCTGAATCACAGCCATTGGCCAAACTGACATGATCTGTGTGTTGGTGATACCAATCCTGCAAATTAGTTGCAGCTATACACAGAACTTGCACAGGCTAAATCAATCTTTCAACCATAAATCAATACTTACTGTCCAGGTTATCTGTGACACTGTTTATTGGGACTGCACAGGCATTAGTGATTGCTGTGATTTGCTGAAGAAAAATTAGTTTGAAGAAAAATTAAAATCCCAACATATACTTCTGAAAATAACATACAGCTCCTGAATACGTGATTCTCACACTAACCAAGTGCCCAGAATTATACTGATTAAAAAACACAGCCAGATTTCAAAATATATGCATAATACAAACCCACTCCTGAACCACATATAGTAACAATTTACATTTATGCAGCACATTTATTATAACTAAATATCCCAAAGCACTTTTTAAAAAAACTTTATTTGTTAGTGACAAGTAAGGCTTACATTAACACTGCAATGAAGTTACTGTGAAATTCCCCTACTCACCACAGTCCGGCACCTGTTCGGGTCAATGCATCTAACCAGCATGTCTTTCAGAACGTGGGAGGAAACCACGCAGACATGGGGAGAATGTGCAAACTCCACACAGACAGTGACCCAAGTTGGGAATCAAGCCCGGGTCCCTGGCGCTGTGAAGCAGCAATGCTAACCATTATGCCACCATGCTGCCTACAAGACCACTTCACAAGAGCAATGACAATAAAAATATTTTTGACATTTTTTTGGCATAGATTCACATAAGAAGATATTGGGAAATCTTGGTTAAAGAAGCAGATTTTAAGGACCATCTTAGAGGAGGAGACAGAAAGGTTTAGGGAGGGAATTCCATAGTTTAGGGCATGGCCATCTGAAGGCATGGCCACCAATGATAGAGTGATTAAAATGTATGACACGCGAGAGGTCAGAATTAGTGGAATGCAGGTAATTTAGGGCAGTGTGGGGCTGGAGGTGGTGAAACAGCGAATTAGGGCCCAGGTCATATAGAATTTGAACACAAGGATGAGAATTTTCGGATAGAAGCTTTGTTGGGTAGCACTGGTGAGTTGGTGGTCAAGATCATACCAATGCTTAAGAATAGATTGAATAGATGGCTGAAAGATTGAAGAATAAAGGGACGCAGAGCACCAGGGATTAGGATAAAACTCATGACGAGGGATGATACTAATACTTGTGGCAGCATGGTGACACAGTGATTAGCATTGTAGCTTCACAGTGCCAGGGACCCAGGTTTGATTCCCACCTTGGGTCACTGTCTGTGCGGAGTCTGCACATTCTCCCGTGTCTGCCTGTGTTTCCTCTGGGTGCTCCAGTTTTCTCCCACAGTCCAGAAGATGTGCTGGTTAGGTGCATTGGGCCATACTAAATTCACTCTCAATGTTCCTGAACAGGCACCAGAGTGTGGCAACCAGGGGATTTTCACAGTAACTTCACTGCAGTGTTAATGTAAGCCTACTTGTGACACTAACAAATAAACTAAAAAAACTTTTAAAAATACAGTCATGTGGCTGGAAGTTCTAATTTTAGAAAGAAATTTGTTCTCTAATGTGTGAACGACATAAACATATGCTCATTGACAATTACACTGTCGTGTCTTAACTCTCTCCGAATCTCATTTACCCATCACCCGCTATGCTTACTGGCCTGCAACAAGTTTTGGAAAACTATTCAACTGTGATGGTCATCAAGGCCAGGTTGCCTATGCTTCCACTTACAAATCCAGCAACCTCTCCAATCCTCTCTTTCCCAACCTGGGGGATCAAGGCTAACTGTCATCTTCCCTATTCTGTGTGAGGTCACCACATCCAGTACAGACTGGGCTTGACACCGGGGAACTTGTACAAAAGCTGAGCTGTTTCTTGCCAAGCAAAGGGTAGAGATTTTCCTGAGAAACACACCAACAATAGTAAATCCCTCAGATGAGGGACACCAGTTATGAGTGTCACATTCTTCTCTGATGCAACATAACACCTGAACCAGAGGGGTACCAATATCTTGGGGGGAAAATTTCCCAATGCTCTTCGGGAGGGTTTAAACTGATTCAGAAGGGGAATGGGAACCTGAATTGTAGCTCCAATGTACAGAAGGTTGAGAATAGGGAGGTCATGGATGAGGTTTCAAGGTCGCAGCAGTATATTGGCAGGCGGGAGGGTGGTTTAAAGTGTGTATACTTTAATGCTAGGAGCATTCGGAATAAGGCGGGTGAACTTGCAGCCTGGATTGATACCTGGGACTTCGATGTTGTGGCCATTTCGGAGACATGAATAGAGCAGGGGCAGGAATGGTTGTCGTGAGATCATGTTGCAGCTGTGCAAAACTCTGGTGCAGCCGCACTTGGAGTATTGCGTACAGTTCTGGTCGCCGCATTCTAAAAAAGATGTGGAGGCATTGGAAAGGGTGCAGAGGAGGTTTACCAGGATGTTGCCTGGTATGGTGGGAAGATCTTATGAGGAAAGGCTAAGGGACTTGAGGTTGTTTTCATTAGAGAGAACAAGGTTAAGAGGTGACCTAATTGAGGCATACAAGATGATCAGAGGTTTAGATAGGGTGGACAGTGAGAGCCTGTTTCCTCAGATGGTGATGGCTAACATGAGGGGACATAGCTTTAAATTGAGGGGTGATAATTATAGGATGGATGTCAGAGGGTAGTGAGAGCGTGGAATGCCCTGCCTGCAGCAGTTGTGGACTCGCCAACTTTGAGGGCGTTCAAATGGTCAGTGGATAGGCATATGGATAATATTGGAATAGTTTAGGTTAGAGGGTCATTAGATTGGTTCCACTGGTCGGGGCAACATCGAGGGCCGAATGGCCTGTACTGCGCTGTAATGTTCTATGTTCTATAATGGATATTGGGAAAACTCTAAAATGGGTTATTTCTTTGAAGACAAGACTATATACAAATAGAGTTAAGTAGAAAGCTAAGCTTAAAAGATAAATGTACTTTTTACCACAACAATGGGGAAGGACTAAATAAACTGGAGTCATTCTCCATTGAACAGAGATAAGGAGAACTTTAATTGTGTTCAAAGTTGTGAATTGTTTTGAGAAATTGATTCCAGTGGCAGGAGGGTTTTTAGATTCATTAGCCGGTAATTTCCTCAGAGTGGTGGTGTCTGTCAGATTTCCACTCTGGATGGACATACGCTCACTAGTTGTACTGGAGGGGAGGAAACAGAGCAGACTGGAGGGGAGGAGGTGGGGCCAACTGGAGGGGGTGGAGCAGATCATGTGAGTCAGACCAGGAGGCGTTTTCGGGGTGATGTGGGCAATTTGTTCTGGAGTTGTGTGTGAGGGGTATCCCAAGTGGGTTGAGTCTGGGTGTTTAGGTAGTTATTCTGGAGTAACTTCTAACTCTTTCAGAGTAATTATGAGGGTAAAACTGGCAGAACCGTCGGAAGTTAACGATTTCAGTCACCTTTTTGGTTGGTTCCTAGCTTAATGCAATTGTCCAGAGGAAGTTAACACTTCTGGACAATAGCTGGGTAAACCATTACATGAGAACTTCTCAGAGGAATTCCCCAGGTATCATTGAAGGACCTCCTGAATGTAAAGCTGGGGAACCAGGATGTTATGGGTCATAGATTCCTAAACATTTACAGCACAGAAGGAGGCCATTCAACCTATCTGCTGGACTTTTACTGCCTTGCCTGTCTGAGACTTTTAAGATCTCACCTGAGGCCAATGGAGAATGCCATTCTACAAACCACGCCCATCCAATTCCAGGGTGGACGTGGCAGTAAAATTCCAGCCATTGTGTTCATGCCGAAAATCAAAGAGCTGACTACATTAATCCCATTGACCAGCACTTGGCCCAGAGCCCAGGAAGTTACAGTGAATATCTAAATTTTACTTGTATGTTATGAGAGTTTCTGCCTCTACCACCATTTCAAGCAGTGAGCTCCAGACTCCCACCACCCTCTGGGTGAAAACATTTCTCCTCAACTCCCCTCCCCTCCTAATTAATTCTGCCTCTTAATTTAAATCTCTGCCCTCTGGTTATTGACCCTCTGCTCACGGAATGATTGCCTTCCCATCCACCCTATCTATGACCCTCAATTATCTTGTATGTCTCCATCATGTCCCCCACTCAACCTTGACTGACCCAAGGAAAACAGCTCCAGCCTATTGAATCTTTCCTCAAAACTCAAACCCTCCATCCCGGGCAGCATCTGCACCCTCTCCAGTGAAACCACATCTTTCCTATAGTGTGGTGGCCTGAACTGCACACAGTACTCCAGCTGTGGCTAAACCAGAAGTTAATGCAGTTCCTGCTCTTATATTTGATGCCTTGTTTAATAAAGGCAAATATCCCATATGCCATCTTAACCACACCTTATTTACCTCTCCTTCTGCCTTCAGAGATCTGTGGATATGCACTCAAAGGGTTCTCTGATTTTTCAGTACATTCAAGGGTGCTACCATTCACAGTGTAATCCTTTGCCTTATTAGCCCCCTCCCCAAGTGTCCTCACACTTGTCAGGGTTGAATTCCATTTGCCACAATGACCAGTGCAATGAAATCCTCCTGCAGTCTCCTTCTATCCTCCTCACCATTCACCACCCAACCAATTTTCATGTTATCCATGAGCTTCTTGACCGTACTTCCTATTTTTAAGTCCGAATCATTCATTTACAATGCAAATAGCAGCGGCACTGAGCCCTGTGGAATCCCACTGGAAACAGAATTCCAGTCACAGAAACATCCCTCTAACATCACCCTCTGCTTCCTGCCTCTCAACCAATTATGGATTCCAATGTGTTACTTTGCTTTGGATTCCACGGGCCTTCTCAGAAGCCTTACTAAAGTCCATACAGACCACATCAAATGCATTATCCTCATCAACACCCCTGGTTACCTCCTCAAAAACATCGATTAAATTTGTTGAACACAACCTTCCCTTAACAAATCCATGCTTCCTATTGCATTGGTAAATGGAGGGCATGGATAATTGAGAAAGAACCCAGATGGAAGACGAGAAATTCTTTTGAAAGATTGAGGAGTGTCTGAAAGGGCATTGGAAGGAGATTCAATAATAACTTTCAAAAGGGACCCAGGTAAGTTACATCAAAGGAAAATGAGTTTGGGTAGTGGGGGAACAGCAGAAAAAGTGGGACTAATTGGAAAAATCTTTCAAAGAACATGAACGGCCTCCTGCTATTCTGTAGATTTCTGTAATTCTGTTGCAGTTGACAATGTGCGTGGACATTAGATAGTGAAGTAAAAAGAAATAGCTTTATAGAAAAATGGGTTCACCTTTAGAGAGGAATTGCAGATGAAGAATCAGTACTGGATGAGACTGTCATGAGGAATGAATTCAAAATGTTACTTGTAAACCAACATAACAGAATAAAAGCTTACTTTTGGGATGGCATTAAGGTAAGTCTTTAGATTGCGTAAGGTGTCTCCCAATAAGTTGCCACTATCTTGTAAGGATTCTGTCACCTTCTCATTGCTGATGAACATGCAGACATTTCCCGCTCTGTAGGTGGGAGCATTGGGGGGTGGGGAACAAAAAAACAAGTGTTACCGTTTCAGAAGGAAAAAAAAAGCCTCTGCATTTAGATAATGACTTTTCAGAATGCCCTACAGACTATTTGAATTCTTAATGTGTTTGAGTAATAACGATGTGGATGTGCCGGCATTGGACTGGGGTAAACACAGTAAAAAGTCTGACAACACCAGGTTGGACTAAAACCTGGTGTTGTCAGACTTTTTACTTTGAGTAATAATACAGGTTTTGCCATCTCAATAAAGGTGAGATGAATGGTACTCAGTGTTATTGCAAGTGGTACAGTCACCCAGGCAAAGGCAAGATATACAATGAAACACAAAAAATCCACATGTGTCCAAATCATGACTCTCCACTTTGAAAGCAGCAACTCATCATCAGATCCAGCATCGGCACACATTAAACCATGTTTCAGTTGCTGCATTTGGATAATAATAACACATTAAGCACATTGCAGAAGTTTAAATCTTGTTCATTTTATCTAGCCTAAGTGCCCTCATTAATTACTTCTAGTCACCCTCTCTTGCACTAACAATTAACTATTACAAATATGGAATCTCATTCCCTCCAGTTTTAATTCAGGATTTAAAAATGTCAAATTCTACATTTTGATCATTTGAAACTTTGCTGTTGAATCATTTACCTTTCTCTTAATCCAATTTTCTTTCTCCGTTTACTTACCTTTCATTACCTGGTTTGATGTTATCTTCACCCACTCTGACTTCCTTCCTAGTCCTTGCACTGTTTATTTTTTATTCTCTCGATCTGATTGTTTAAGGGGTTAGTCAGGTGTTTCCTATTCACTCAGATTTCCCTCAATGAAACAATGTCAGCTCACACTTACAACACAACACACAAACCCTGCAAGTATCTAAGCATGCAAAGGCAAGTTTTACTTGTGGCAGGCAGATGCTGTTACCTGCCTCATGATGGCAAAATCATGGACTATTAAAATGAGCAAGTAAGTCATAACATTCTATTTTAAATTGGTTTGAAAACTAATGTTGGTTTCTCCTTGTGAAAAAATCTATTTCAAAAGTGTCAACAATGACCTACAATATATTACAGATGATACTGGGATCAGACTGTCCAATGCTTTGGGCTAGAATTTGCTCTGTGCTATACTTGGAGCGCGGGGGTCACAATCCAAACTTGCTCATAGCTGATGAGTTAGAGTGAGGCAGAATGCAAACTTGGCATTGGCTCCACATTGGAGCCAATGGACATGGTGTTGGATTGACCAGTTCCCACATTGCAGGGAGCTGAAGCATGGGCCAGTAGCGAAAAATTAAAGTTAAAGTTTATTTATTAGTCACAAGTAGGCTTACATTCACACTGCAATGAAGTAACTGTGAAAATCCCTAAGTGGTGCTGGGCGCAATCTTACCTGCCGTTCATGCCACACTCCCACTGCAGCGAAGACAAAGAAATTGGCGGCCACCAAACCCCTGTTCACTGCAGCGGTGTGGGAAAATCCCGATGGCGTGAACAGTGATAAGATTCCAGCCTATGTTCTTGTAGACAGCCTATTCCTCGTAAAAACAAGTTACATTCAACACATTATAATAAAAGCAAAATCCCGCTTATATTGAAAATCTGACATAAAACAGGACATGTTGAAAAGACTCAGCAGGTCTGGCAGCATCTGTGGATTCAATATTTTGAATCTGTATCAGGCTGTATCAGACTTGAAAAGTTAAATCTGTTTCTTTCTGAGTTTTTCCAATGTTTTCTGTATTGTTTTGGACTCCAATCCAGGTGTGAGCTGCTGAATGATTTTGCTGCGAATGTAACTCAGAAAGTGGAACTCCAGGCGAAAAACTCAGGGAACAGCAAGCGTGCAGTTAGAGTGCTGCAGGCCATAGTGCTGGAGTTAGATAGGAGTCACTGGGAGTCCTGATGAACTCCAGATCACCCTCAGGAAGGACTGGGAGCCAGGGTAGTCATTCTTGATCTCTGGGTCAGAGGATATGGCAGCAGCTCCCATTGTCATTGGCTGTACCTCAATTCACCATTGTCAAGAAGAGATAAAGTTTGAAGTTTATTTGTTAGTGTCACAAGTAGGCTTATGTTGACACTGATGTGGAGATGCCAGCGTTGGACTGGCATAGCACGTAAGAAGTCTCACAACACCAGGTTAAAGTCAACAAAGAACAAGAAAATTACAGTAAAGGAACAGGCCCTTCATCCCTTCAAGTCTGCACCACCCATGCTGCCCATCTGAACTAAAGTCTCCTAACCTTTTGGGAACCACACACCTCTATTCCCATCCTATTCATGTATTTGGCAAGACGACCCTTAAAAGTCATTATCATATCTGCTTCCACTACCTTTCCCGGCAATGAGTTCCAGGCACCCACCACGCTCTGTGTAAAAAATCTGCCCAGTACATCTCCTTTAAACATTACCCCTCACACCTTAAACCTGTGCCCCTAGTAATTGACTCTCTTACCCTGGAGAAAAGGTTTTGACTATCCACTCTGTCCGTTCCTCTTATAATCTGTTAAATTCTGTCAGTCACTCCTCAACTTCCGTTTGGTGGCATGAGCACTCTAAAAGCTCGTGCTACCAAATAAACCTGTTGGACTTTAACCTGGTGTTGTGAGACTTCTTACTGTACATTAACAGTGCAATAAAGTTACTGTGAAAGTCCCTAGCCGCCACACTCCAGTGCCTGTTCAGGTACACTGAAGGAGAATTTAGCATGGCTAATGCATGTGACCAGCATGTCTTTCAGACAGAGGGAGGAAACCAGAGCACCTGGAGGAAACCCACGCAGACACAGGGAGAATGTGCAGACTCCACACAGACAGTGACCCAAGCCAGGAATTGAACCCAGGTCCCTGGCATTGTGAAATAACAGTGATAATATCTGCGCCACCATGCCACCCTGGTGGAATCTGGCTCCAACTTGGCAGAGGGCAGAGCACAGAGCCTCTGCTGCATCTTTCACTTGGTTCTGATGAAAGGTCATCTCTACCTGAAACGTTAACTCTGTTTGTTTCTCCATTGATGATGCCTGGCTTGTTGGGTTTTTCCAGCATTTTCTGTTTTTAGCTCGGATTTCCAGCATCCACACCGCATTTTGCTTCATCTCCCCATCATCCGACAGACACAGAAACACTGTCAGTGCAGCCACCTTTGTGTGGGCAGATCACCAAATCCGCCAGCTTCCCTGTGAGGATGCAGTTAGACCCCAAACACAGAAACTCATCTCAATACTTCCAGAGACTCTCCTCAGTATTTCCAGAAGTTATTCTTCCCTGCAGGCATGTGCCTGTTTCTTTAAATAGTATAAACCGGGGCACTTACATCTGCATACTTCTTCAACAGTGAGTGACAAACAAAGTGGTTGAATGTGAAGTCCAACTTTGGAATTTGAGTGTCAAGGCAGCCAGTAAGACTGAGTGAGGTGATGATAGTAATGTGGCGTATATAGGGGGTGCTGCACAAGGATCCACTCCCCCAGGGTGAGAGCACTAAGCACCCACAGGAAAAAACAGAGGAAACACAGGGGGGAATAGTTCAGTTTTGTACAGATGAGCAGACATATTACAAAACAGATTTCTTTTGGTGGTTTTTATTTCAAAACCTTTAATCTTTTAAAAGATTACAAAAATTCTGGATCAGAACATTGGCCACCTGTCAGGATGTAACTCACTCTTTCACTTTTTTAAATCATTGATGGGACTTGGGCATCACTGGTTAAACCTGCAGTTATTGCCCTTCCCAAATTGCCCTTGAGAAGGTGGTGGTGAGCTGCCTTCTTGAATTGCTGCAGTCCATGTGGTATAGGTACACCCACAGTGCTGTTAGAGATTTTGACCCAATGATAGTGAAGGAACAATGTAATATTTCCAAGTCAGGATGCTGAGTGACTGGGAGAGAATCTTGAAGGTGGTGGTGTTCCCATGTATCCAATACCCTTCCCCTTCCAGATGGTAGTGGTTGTGGGTTTGGAATGTGCTGTCGAAGGAGCCTTGGTGATTTCCTGTGGTTCGTCTTGTAGCTGGTACACACAGCTGCCACCATGTGTTAGTGATGGAGGGAGTGGATATTTATGGAAGGAGTGCCACTCAAGCCATCTGCTTTATCCTGGATGGTGTGAACTTCTTGAGTGTTGTTGGAGCTGCACTTCTCCAGGCAAGTGGAAAGTATTCCATTACACTTCTGATTTGCGCCTTGTTGATGGTGGACAGGCTTTAGTGAAATCATGTGTTAAGTTCCTTACTGCAGGATTCCCAGCTTCCGATCTGCTCAGATAGCCATAGTATTTATATGGCTAGTCAAATTCAGATTCTGGTCAATGGTAACCCCCAGGTCGTTGATGGTAGGGATTCAGTGATGGTAATGCCATTGAATGCCAGGGATTGAGGGTTAGACCCTCTTTTGTTGGACATGATCTGTGGCATGAGGGTTACTCACCACTTGTCAGCCTAAGTCTGAATATTGTCCTGGTCTTGCTGCATTTGGACATGGACTGCTTCAGCATCTGAGGAGTTGCTAATGGTGCTGAACATTGTGCAATCATCAGTGAACATCCCCTCTTCTGACCTTATGATGGAGGGAAGGTCATGGATGAAGCAGCTGAAGGTGACTGGGCCTCAGACACAATCTTGAGGAACTCCTGCAGGGATATCCTGGAGCTGAGATGATTGATCTCCAACCATCACAACCATCTTCCTTTGGGCTGGTCTGACTCCAGCCAGCAGAAAGATTCTCCCCGATGCCCATTGATTCCAGTTTTCCTAGGGTTCCTTGACGCCACACTCAGTTAAATGCTGCCTTGATGTCCAGTGCTGTCTGACCACACTCTTAGAGTTCAGCTCTTTTACCCATGTTTAAACCAAAGCTATAATGAGATCAAGAGCTGAGGGACACTGACACAAGCCATGGTAATGGTTGAATGGGGAATATGCTGGGCCATGAGGTTACAGATTGTGGTTGAATACAATTCTGCTATTGCTGATGGTCCACAGCGCCTCATGGATGTCCAATCTGGAGTTGCTAGATCTGTTCAAAGTCTGTCCCATTTGGCATAGGTGGCGATGCCATACAACACAGTGTATAAGGTATGATTCCGTGAGTATGACAGTCAGGCTGCTGTTTGACTATTGTGTGAGATAGCACTCTCTATTTTGGGACAAGCCCCCAAGATGTTAGCAGGGAGGATTTTGCAGGGTTGATAGGGCTGGGTTTGCTGTTGTCTAGGATGCCGGATGGTCCATTCAGTTTCCTTCCTCTATTATTCACTTCATTTAAGCAGTTTGATACAACTGAGGGGCTTGCTGGGTCAATTCACAGGGCAGTTGAAAGTCAGCTACATTGCTATGGGCCTGGCATCCAGGCAAGGATGGCAGATTTCCCTTCACTGAAGGGGATTGGAGAAACAGTCGAATTTGTACAAGAATCGACAGAAGTTTCATGCAATTTTATTTCCACATGTTCATTAAAATCAGGGTCCCCCATCTGCTGTAATGAGATTTGAACCCAGCTTCCCAGAGCATCATCCTGGGTCTCATGAATACTGGGCCAGTGACAATACCACTATATCACTGTCTGGTTGTCAGGGTTGTATCTCTCACTCCAAATGGCTTCTTGCATTCCATACAAAATCCCACAGAATTATTACAGTCAATCTCCATATCAATCTAGTCCTCCCCTCCATTAATCTCTTACTGCCTGCTTGCCTCAGATATCCTGTTGACTACTCACAACTAAAATTTCCCAAGGAGATCCTTAACAGGTTCACCAAAGTTCAAATGCATCAAAACTACAATAGATTTAATCCAGAGATTTATTCTGTATCTAACCCCATGCTGTATCTGTCCTGGGAGTGTTTGATGGGGACAGTGTAGAGGGAGCTCTACTCTGTATCTAACCCCATGCTGTATCTGTCCTGGGAGTTTTGATGGGGACAGTGTAGAGGGAGCTTTACTCTGTATCTAACCCCATGCTGTACCTGTCCTGGGAGTGTTTGATGAGGACAGTATAGAGGGAGATTTATTCTGTATCTAACCCTGTGCTGTACCTGTCCTGAGAGTGTTTGATGGGGATGGTGTAGCGGGAGCTTTACTCTCTATCTAACCCCGTGCTGTACCTGTCCTGGGAGTGTTTGATGGGGACAGTGTCGAGGGAGCTTTACTCTGTATCTAACCCTGTGCTGTACCTGTCCTGGGAGTGTTTGATGGGGATGGTGTAGAGGGAGATTTACTCTGTCCCTGACCCCACTAGAGTAACTGCCCTTCAAGCTCTGATTAAAAATCTATTCACTATTAAATGAAAATCTGTTTGCATCAGCATACAGACATTCCTAATGAGTTAAAAATCTATGCAGAAAAATTGTAAAGTGCACATTTGATGAAAATTTCTGAATCTTCGGGAAAAGTTAAACACTCACAGGATGACTGTTGTAACCAGGAACAAGATGGCTGCCAGGCTCTTCCTCCTGCAGTTAGTTGATTTAGTCTGTTCCTGGTACAGCTTCCCTCCACAGTTCCCACAACACCGGCAGCAGCAGAAGCAAAGACCAACCAAGGGCATGAGGAGGAAGAAGAGAATTCCAATGATCGCGCACACAATGAAGCCAATCTCATACAGCAAAACCTGGATAAGACGAGGATATAAACTGGATTATTTATTCAGTCTAGCAATGAAAGCGGGGGAATTACGAGGGTCAGATTGCTGTTTGCCAGTGACTCCCATCGAGCAGGCGAGAATCCAAAGCTCGTTTAATACCATGTCCAATTTCCTTTACAGTTTGATTCATAGAAAAACAAACTGCTCAGAGTGTAAAACTGCACTCATGATTATTAAAACTTAAGATTGAGTTTAAATCCAACCCTCTGTTTCCCCTCATTCACTGAACCTCCACACTCTGGAACTTCACAACTCTTTCAGTAATTTATGCAGTCTACAGGCTCTGAAATGTGGCATCCTCTCTGCATTAATCTGATTGCCGACAGTAATCCCTGCATTAATTAACCTTTCATTACCTCTCACAGAAGTAGATATTTGAATTGCTTTGAGGTTGAGACTGTTTTATGCAGGTGTCTAATAAGTATTTGCCACACTCAGATGTCCCTCAGTTAAGAGACCAATGGGCCTATTGTTTTTGATGGTGTTGCTTAGGAGAAGCTGTCACCATGGAATCCACTTCGTCAAATCGTGCCTGCTCTTTCCTCCACCTCCATCTAAATTTCCAACAGGCAGGTGAGGCACTGGCGTTCTGATTTCTCGGGAGTGTGACACATGCCATGGTGCAGCTTTCCCTGGATGCTGGATGCAAAAGCCAGCAGGAACTATGTACTCAAGTCCTGGCATGTGTCTTCACCCACAACCCTCGGACTCCATGCTGTGTGTGCTACCAATGGAAATAATCTTCCAATGTTGCTGGAGCAACATCAAAGCCCAACTGGTTAATTAATATCCTTTAGGAAAGGAAACCAGCTGTCCTCACCCTTTCTGAACCGCAAGAGGACTGTTAACTTCTCTTTAAAATGATGCAGCAATTCATTAAGACCAGCATCACTCTCTCAGAGCAATATGCAATGATGCAGGACTTGCAGTGAGACCCACATCACAAGAATCAGTTGTATTTATTTGTAAAAGCAATATGATTAAATTCACATGTCATATAGTCTTTTCATAAATTCTTTCATGTTTACCGTACACATTACTGAGTTCACTGGATAGAGGCTGCCTGGTTCCATTCCCTGGTGAATTAGTTGTGTTTTATCTGGTGTTCAGTAAATAAATTACAATTTATCCACTTTTCCTTGAATTTGTATCCATTCCAACTACCCCTAATCCTAGTGAGTGAGTATTCTTGGTAATGTGATAAGGTAATACATTAGACCATAAGACGTAGAGACAGAAGTAGGCCATTCAGCCCTTCGAGTCTGCTCCGCCATTCAATGAGATCATGGCTGATCTGATGTGATAATCCTCAACTCCACTTTCTCGCCTCATCCCCATAACCCTTGATTCCCTTGCTGATTAAAAATCTGTCTATCTCAACATTTAATGTATTTAATGACCCAACCTCTACAGCCCTCTGTGGTAAAGAATTCCACAGATTCACTCCCCTCTAAGAGAAGAAATTCGTCTTCATCTCCCTCTTAAATGGATGATCCCCTTACTCTGAGACTCTGTCCTCTGGCCCTAGACTTCCCACAAGGGGAAACAACCTCTCAACATCGATCCTGTCAAACCCCCTGAGAATCTGATATGTCTCAATAAGATCGCCCCTCATTCCTTTAAACTCCAATGAATACAGGCCCAAGCTACTCAACCTCTCCTCATGAGAAAATCCCTCCATGTTTGCAGTCTGCAAACCTTCTTTAGCCTGCCTCCAATGCCAGGATATCTTTCTTTAGATAAGCAGACCAAACTGTTCACAGTATTCCAGGTGTGGCCTAACTTGTGTCATGCATAGTTTTTATAAGACTTCCCTATTTTTATGCCCCATTTCCTCTAAAATAAAGGCCAACATTCCATTTGCCTTCCCTGTTACTGCTGAACTTGCAACATGCTTACTTTTTGTGATTTAGGCATGAGCACCTTAAATCCCTCTGTGCTGCGGCTTTCTACAGTCTTTCTCCATTGAAATAATATTCAGCTCCTTGTTCTTCCTATCAAAGTGCATAACTTCACATTTCCCAACATTTTATTCCATCTGCCAAGTTCTTGCCCACTCATTTAACTTGTCTATATCCCTCTGTAGACCCTGTGACATCCTCACCACCTGCCTTCCTACCTATTTTTATGTCATCCACAAACATGACAATAGCACATTCTCTTCTCTTGGCCAAGTCATAAATATATATTGTGAATAATTGTGGCCCCATCTCTGCGGCACTCCATTAGTAACAGGTTGTCATCCTGAAAATGCTCCTCTATCGCAACACTCTGTCTGTTGTCAGTTAGCCAATCCTCTCTCCATGCGAATCCTCTATGTCAGGGTAAGGAGCATCAGAGAAATGTTAATGTTGTTGCTTCACCATCGCGGTTGGAGGAAGTTTAATTCAAGCAATAAAATCTGGAATTGAAAACTAGCCTCACAAATGGTGACCATGAAACTATCATTGATTGTCATAAAAACCCATCTGGTTCACTAATGTCCTTTAGGGAAGGAAATCTGCTGTTATTACCTGGTCTGGCCTACATGTGGCTCCAGAGCCACAGCAATGGGGTTGCCACTTAACTGTCCTCTGAAATGGCTGAATGTGACATTCAATTCAAGGGCAATTAGGGATGGGCAATAAATGCTGGCTCAGCCAGCGACTCCCACATCCAGTGAATAAATAACGAAATGATGAACAGGTTCAGAAAGGTTGGCTGCTTTTAATTTGATATTTAATTGATTTGATTATTTGTGTTTGTGAGACAATGGTTGCTCATGCAAACAAAGTGTTGTTTTGTAAAGTAGCGACCCTGAATCCATGGAAATATTAATGACGCTCCAAGAAGGATCAATGGAACCTCCTGCATGGGATCATATTAAGATTTTGTTTGTTGACTATAGAGAAAGGAATGTAAAGAGACAATAAAAGGATATCAAATACTCTTGCACAGAAACAGGGGCATTGAGGTAGAAATATAGTCATTGCTCCTTTTCTGGGCAAATAGCCAACAGTACCAGACCTGAAGGCTTGAGTGACACTCGATATTAGGCCTTGGGGATCAATTGAATAATTTGGGTGAGCAGTCAGCAACTTGATCTGCTTTGCCTTCCCTCCTGGGAAGCACCGCAAGGTAAGAAGTCTCACAACACCAGGTTAAAGTGGTGTAACCTGGTGTTGTGAGACTTCTTACTGTGTTTACCCCAGACCAACACCAGCATCTCCACATCATAAGTACTGCAAGGGCCAGGGGATGGGCAAAGGGAAAAGGGATAGGGAGATAGCAATGTTTGCATGGAACTCAGGGAGCTTTCCACAAAGCCATTTGCTAGGCTGCACCCAGTCCCATACCAGGAAAAACTTACTGAGGCTTTGGTGTGTGCAAGCTCAAAATCCCCAATCAGGGATTCAGGCCCAACTAATGCACGCAAAGGGTCTAATGACTGTTTCAGGCAGACCCTGGGCAGAGTCTAGCAGTACCTTGTTTCTCACTCAGGAGTAAACATAACTCTGGTTCCTGGGATGATAGAATCAGTTGAATGATCTGCCTCCCATAGTGAACAAAGACTAAGTCAAACTGCTTCTTACACCAGTGCAGTGAATGTGGATAATGATCAGAAACAGGCAGATTCCTTATTGAGATGGAGTCATCCTTGTGTTCAAGCTGAGAGTGATCAGGACAATGGGAATGCTGAGTGTTTGGAACTCGCTTTTTCATCCTTTCCTCATTTAGGGATCGTTAAGAAGGCTTCTCTCAGAGATACTTTCCAATGTCAATACTTTCTCTTCAAACTAACAATACAGAAACTCACTGACTGTTTCACTCTTCTTACCTTTTGATATTTGTTCTCTAATTCTGAAGCATCTTTTACAAGTGTCTTGACTATATCTGAAAAACAGAAACAGAAGACTTTGTTAGCAAACGTAAATAATTATTATTCATTTTGTACAGAGAGATGATGATTATCTGTTACTATGTGAGAGACTGCATGTGTCTATCTCCTGCCACTTTTGTATGTCAGTCACTGTCTACATGATGCCTGCCTCTCACAGGATGAATAATTCAGTTGGATGTACATGTACTCTGTGACCAGTAGAGAATGGTCTGCATATATTTTTTGATGCAGACTACATGGATGAAACTCAATGACAAAGATAAAGATGTTTACATGCCACAGAGTTAAACTGGTTGGAAACTGACTACCTGTAAGAATGGAGCAATTACTGAGAGGTTCAATGACCTTTTTCAATTATTGCTTGTCTTATGTCTTTGAGACAAGTTCTGCGGTGCAGTGGATAGCGTCGCTGCCACTGAGCCAGAACAAAGGTACAGGATTAGGCCATTCAACCAGTCAAGTCTGTTCCGTCATTCAATACTATCACAGCTGACTGAAAACTTCAATGCCTTTTACACCCATTATCCTTATAACCCTTTATGTTGTTAATCAGAAATCTATCAATCTCTACTTTAAACATACACAATGACTGAGATTCCACAGCCTTCTGGGGTAGAGAATTCCAAAAATTCACAGCCCTCTGTGGAAAGAAATTTCTCCTCATCTCGGTCTTAGGAGGCTTCCCTCTTATTTTGAAATCGTGTCTCTGGTTCCAGCCTCTGAACCAAGGGAAACAAGATGGAAGGAGATTTAGAAATGGACAAATGGAATGATGGAAGAAATTAACATTTAAAATAGTATAATAAGAAATTAAAGTAATAAAATGGATTAATAAGATAAAAGAAAGAAATAAAATAAATGGAAATAGGTTGAAGGTGGAGAAGAGAGTTGATTCTCTGAAGCTGTTGAGCTCAATGTTTAATCTGGGAGGCTTTAAAGTGCCCTATCAGAAGATGAGGTGCTGTTTCTCCAGTTTGTGTTGCGTTCACTGGAATATTGCAACAGGCCAAGGATAAACATGTGGACAGGGGAGCAGGCTGATGAAATGGCAAGTGACAGGTAAGTCTGGACCCTACTTGTGGATAGGTGGGACCAGTCTATGTTTAGTCTCTCCAATGTAGAGTAGATCACATTAGGAGCAATGAGTGCAATAGACACAGTGTAGACCGCACTGGGAGCAGCTGCTAATTATTTAGCTTCTCTGCCATTTCTCTATCTTAATATCTCTCTTTATTCAACTGTGACACCTTGGATGGGATTTTCTGGCTACGCTCACTCCAATACCGGAAAATCCCGTCAATGGACCTTTGCGTGGGCTACTCCCGCCCACTACAATTCTCATGGTGGGCGGGACGGGAACATTCTGATTGAACTTCCACACTTTCAAACATAATGTAAAATTCTATCACATTGTGATCACTCATCCCGAAAGATTCTTTGATAACCAGATTAATTAGACCCTTTTTCATTACATCCTAGATCTGCAATAGCCTGCCTCTAGTTAGCTTCCAGCATACAGCTCTAGAAACCCATCCCTGATATACTCCAGAAACTCCTCTTCCTCAGTATTAGCGCTCACTGGTTTCACCAGGCCATGTACAGATTGAAGTCACCCATGATCACAATATTGTCCATGCTACCTGCTTCGCTCATCTTCTAATTAATACTATGCCTCACATTACCATTACTACTTGGTGGCCTATAAACAATTCCAACTAATGTCTGCTGCTCTTCGTTGTTCCTTAGCTCCATCCAAACAGATTCCATACACGGTTCTTCTGATCTGAGATTCTCCCTTACAATTGCATAGAGTCATAGAGGTTTACAGCATGGCTCTTCAGCCCAACTTAAGAACATAAGAACATAAGAAATAGGAGCTGGAGTAGGCCATCTAGCCCTTTGAGCCTGCCCCGCCATTCAATAAGATCATGGCTGATCTGAAGTGGCTCAGTTCCACTTTCCCTCTTTCTCCCCATAACCCTTAATCCCCTTGCCTACCAAAAACCTATCTTAAATATATTTAGCGAGGTAGCCTCCACCACTTCAATGGGCAGAGAATTCCAGAGATTCACCACCCTTTGAGTGAAGAAGTTCCTCCTCAACTCCGTTCTAAACCGCGCCCCCTTATCTTGAGGCTGTGCCCTCTATTCCTGCTGTCCTTTCTGAGCGGGAAGAATCTCTGTACCTCTATCCTATCCATCCCCTTCATTATCTTATATGTCTCTATAAGATCCCCCCTCATCCTTCTAAACTCCAACAAGTACTGACCCAGTCTATTCAGCCTCTCTTCATAGTCCAACCACCTCATCTCCGGTATCAGCCTAGTGAACCTCCTCTGCACTCCCTCCAAGGCCAAAATATCCTTGCGCAAGTGCGGCGACCAAAACTGCACACAGTACTCCAGCTGCGGCCTCACCAGTGCCTTGTACATTTGCAACAAGACCTCCCTACTTTTATATTCTATCCCCCTCGCTATAAAGGCCAACATTCCATTTGCCTTCTTGATCACCTGCTGCACCTGCAGACTGAGTTTTTGCGACTCATGCACAAGGACCCCCAGGTCCCTCTGCACCGTAGCATGCTGCAGCTTTTCGCCCTTTAAATAGTAATCCCTCCTACTATTATTTCTGCCAAAGTGGATAACCTCACACTTGCTAACATTGTACTCCATCTGCCAGGTCCTCGCCCACTCGCTCAGCCTATCTAGATCCCTCTGCAGACTTTCCATACCCTCCACCCAATTTGCTTTTCCCCTCATCTTTGTGTCCATACTGCCCAGATTTTGCCATTAAGCTAGTCCCAATTGCCTGCATTTGGCCCATATCCCTCTATACCAATCTTACCCATGTTAATTGTCTAAAGGCTTTTTAAAAGATAAAATTGTACCCACCTCTACTATTACCTCTGGTTCCAGACATTCACCACCCTCTGAGTGAAAACATTACCCCTCTGGACCCTTTTGTATCTCTCCCCTTTCACCTTAAATCTATGCCTTCTAGTTTTAGATTCTCCTTTGGGAAAAGATGTTGACTATCCACCTGATCTACTCCCCTCAATATTTTATAGACATCTATAACATCACCCCTAAGACTCCTACACTCCAGGGAAAAAAGTCCCAGTCTATTCAGCCTCTCGTTATAACTCAATCCATCAAGACCTGGAAGCATCCTAGTAAATCTTTTCTGCATTCTTTCCAGTTTAATAATATTCTGCCCATAATAGGGTGATCAAAACTATACACATTACTTGTGTGGCCTTAGCAATGTCTTGTACAACTTCGACAAAGACATCCCAATTCCTGTATTCAGTGTTCTAATCAAAGAAATCAAGCATGCCGAATGCCCTCTTCACCACTCTGTTCACCTGTGACTCCACTTTCAAGAAGCTAAGAACCTGTACTCCTAGTTCTCTTTGTTCAAACACTCTCCCCAATGCCCTATTATTAACTGCCCTGGTTGGATCTACCAAAATGCATCACCTCGCATTTATCTAAATTAAACTCCATCTGCAATTCATCAGCCCACTGGCCCAATTGATCACAATCCCATTGCAATCCTAGATAACCTTCTTTACTGTCCACTATGCCACCAGTCTTGGTGTCATCTGCAAACTTACTAACCATGCCTCCTATATTCTCATCCAAATCATTAATATAAATGACAAATACTGATTCCTGAGGCACACCATTGGTCATAGGCCTCCAGTTTGAAAAACAACCCTCTACAACCATCATCTGTCTTCTGTCATCAAGCCAATTTTATGTCCAATTGGCAATTTCACGCTGGATCCCATGAGATTTAACCTTCTGCAACAACCTACCATGTGGTACCTTTTCAAAGGCTTTGCTAAAGTCCATGCATTACCTACACTGCCCTCATCTACCTTCTTGGTTACCCTTCCAAAAAACTCAATCAAAACCTGAGACATGATTTTCCACATATAAAGCCATGCTAACTGTACCCAATCAGTCCTTGCATCTCTAAATGCCTGTAGATCCTGTCTCTCAAAATGTCTTCTCACAACTTACCCACTGCAGATGTGAGGCTCTGTATTTCCCAAGCTTTTCCCTGCAGCCCTTTTTAAACAAAGACACAACATTTGTCACCTTCCAATCTTCAGGACCTCACCTGTGGTTGTCGCTGATTCAAATGTCTCTGCTAGGGAACCCACAATTTTCTCCCTACCCTCCCACAACTTTCTGGAATATACTTCATCAGGTCCTAGGGATTTATCTGCCTTGATGCACTTTAAGACTCCTCTGTAACATGTACACTCTTGAGGAGTGTACACTATTTATTTCCCCAAGTTCCCTAACACCCATGCCTTTCTCAACTTTAAATACTGATGAGAAATATTCATTTAGGATCTCACCAATCTCTTGTGGCTCCCCACACAGAGGCCCTACTCTCTCCCCAGCTACTCTTTTGCCTTTTGTGTATTTGTAGAAGCTCTTTGGATTCTTTTTTGCCTTATCTGCCAAAGCAAATTCATGTCCCCTTTTCACCTCCTGAGTTCTCTCTTAACTCTTCTCCTCTACCCTCGATACTCTTCAAGGGATCCATTTGATCCCATCTGCCTATGCATGTTATAAGCCTCCTCTTTTTGGAGTCATAGAGTTATAGATGTTTATAGCATGGAAACAGGCCCTTCAGCCCAACTTGTCCATGCTGCCCTTTTTTAAACCCTGAAGCTAGTCCCAATTGCCTGCATTTGGCTCATATCCCTCTATCTTACCCATGTAACTGTCTAAATGCTTTTTCTTGACCAGGGCCTCAATACCCAGAGTCATCCAGGGTTCCCTACTCCTACCAGCATTGCCCTTCACTTTAAGAGGAACATGCTTACCCTGAATGTTAGTTAACACACTTTTGAAAGCCTCCCACTTACCAGCCATCCCTTTGCCTGCCAACAGAGTTCCCCAATCAACTTTTGAAAGTTCTTGTCTAACGCTATCAGAATTGCACTAATCCCATTCCTTACATCAGCACAACTCCACTTCTTTTCCTTCCTTGACTGTCCTTCCTAGCGGAATATCCTGAATATTCAGTTCCCAGTCTTGGTCATCATGTGGCCAAGTTTCGGTAATGGCAATCGTGTCACACCAATTGACCTCAATTTTGCCTTTTGGAGCATGTTACAAGTGATATACACATTCAGGTAGAACACCCTTTGTCTTTTTGACAACATTCCACACTTGATCCTTACTCAGTGCTTGGCTTTGTTTCTTCTGCCTTCTAGTCCTATTATCATTTCCTGTAACAAACATTACATCCTTCCAATTTGGGCCACCTTCAGGTTCCCATCTCCCTGACAAGCTAGTTTTAAATCCACCCCAACACCACGAGCAAATCTTCCTGTGAGCATCTCAGTGCCAGTCCTGTTACGGTGTAACCCATCCACCTTGTACAGGTTCCCATCTGCCCGGGGACCAGAAACATTCCCATGCCTCAGAAATCTGATGATGGCCCTTCTACGTCATTTCTCCAGCCATGTATTTAACTGACCAATCCTTCAATTCTTATGCTCACTAGAACATGGAACTGGGAGTAATCATGAGATTACTGCTCAAGGTCCTGCTTTTTAATTTCCTTCTTAACTCCCTGAAATCTGCTTTCAGTTCCTCGTCGCTCTTCCCACCTATGTCATTGGTACCAACATGGACAGTGACTTCCAGCTGATCACCTTTCCCTGCAATCGCACCATGATATCCTTGACCCTTGTACCAGGGAGGCAACACATCATTCTGGAGTCATATTTACTGCCGCAGAAACACCTGTCTGATCCCCTGACTATGGAACTCTCATCATTATCACCCTTCCATTCTTCTTCCATCAACTACAGCTGAGCTACCTGTGATACCATAGACCTGGATCTGACTGCACTCCCCTGAGGAGCCACCATCCAAAATGGAAAACCGATTAGCAAGTAGGATAGACTTGAGGTCTCCTGCACTATCTGCCTGATTGTCCGTGACTGCCTGGCAGTCACCCATCCCCTCTTTGGCTGCACACTTTTAATCTGCAGTTTGACCACCTCTCTAAATCTGCTATCCACTTAGACCTCTGTCTCATGGATGTACAACAGTGACTCCAACCAGCACTCAGTTCCCAAACCTGCAGCTGAAGCTTGCACGGTTGGTAACACTTCCAACAGGTGGGATTGTCTGGGACACATGATCCATCCACAACTTCACACGTACTACAGGATGTGCACTCCATCCTGCCGAGCTGATCTGTCCTTCTATAACTCTAAAAGCTATTTATTACACTTCAGGCAAGTAGAATAAATACTGGTAAATTAACTTTATGACATTATGCTAATTTTATCTTACTTTGTTTATTTAATTTAACTTTGACATAATCTAACTTTACTTCACTATTCTTGGTTTATAATATTTGCTGCACAACCCAGGTTCGATGCCCGGCTTTGGCCACTGCCTGTGTGGAGTTTGCATGTTCTCCCCATGTCTGTGTGGGTTTCCTCCCACAGTGCAAAGATGTGCAGGTTGGGTGTATTGGTCATGCTAAATTGCCCCTTAATATCCAAGGATATGTGGATTAGGTGGATTAGCTATGGTAAATTGCTGGGTTACAGGGTTAGGGAATTTGGGGGAAGGGGGGCGCTGGTGGGTAAGATGCTCTGTCAGAGGGTCAGTCCAGACTTGATGGGCTGAATAGCCTCTTTCTGAATTGTAGGGATTCTATAGTTCTATTGCTAGTGCTCCTTACCAAAATCTGTGGAGCAATTCCTTTATAATGATACATTTTTCTTGTTTAGTTTATTTAAACAATTCCCAACAACAGCTTTTCATCAATCAATGAATTTACAGTTTTCCTGTGCTATCACTCCTGGATTTTCCCATTCCCCAGGTAGAGGTGTCCCTCGCAGGTCTGGCTGACTCTACTCCAGGAAGGTGAGCTCTGAGTTCAAGTCCCCCCCAGGACTTGAGGGCTAAGAAAGTGCGTTCATTATGTGGCTAAACAGGTTGAATATTAACCTCCAAATCCTTCCAACACATGCTAATGGATGCAATTAGAGTAGGAGAGATTCCTGGTCAGTCATAGAATGAAAAGTTTTTTTATTTATTAGTGCCACAACTCAGCTTACATTAACACTGCAATGAAGTTATTGTGAAAATCCCCTACTCACCACACTCCAGCGCCTTTTTGGGTACACTGAGGGAGAATTTAGCACGGCCAATGCATCTAGCCAGCACATCTTTCAGATTGTGGGAGAAAACCACAGCAACCAGAGGAAACCCAAGAAGGAAAGAATATTGGAGCCTGTACCATCACTATCCATTAAAAGTGTATATTGTCACAGCAAACTGAACCCCAAAGCACACTATAACTCTACCACCATGATCTTTGGGAAGGAACGTGGGGAGGGCAGAAGTTTGTTCCACCGCACCATTAACAAGGTGCATGAAATTGAAAACTGAGACAGCCGTGATTATGTGGAAAGGTGCTGCTGGGATCGTGTTTCTAATTTGTTGGTAACCAGGCAATTAATCAGCAATTTTCAGCATAAAGAATTATCATTTCAATCAGCAGTAACAATGCTTTCCTAGAATCATAGTATTTCTACAATGCAAAAGGAGGCCATTTGGCTCATCAAGTCCACACTGAACTCAATCCCACCATGGTCCTATCCCTGTTACCCCACGTCTTTACCCTTCTAATCCCCTGACATTTAAGGGGCAATTTATTGTGGCCAATCCACCTAACCTGCACATCTTTGGAGTGTGGGAGGAAATCAGAGCACCCAGAGGAAATCCATGTAGACACAGGGACAACATGCAAACTCCAAACAGTCACCTGAGGCCAGAATTGAACATGGGTCCCTGGCGCTGTGTGGCAGCAGCGCTAACCGCTGTGCCACAATGCCTCCCCAGTTTCCTTTCATTATTTTGCAGAAAGATGTCAGTCACTCTCAGAGTGATATCTTGTTCTATACATTTGCAGTGGTGGCCTTGTATGGACTCTCAAGGACAATGTTGCGAAACTATCAAGGAAATCAAGGGAAATTAATTTACAGAAGAAGACTAAACATGACGTAAGATGTAACCTAGCTACTGGAATCCTGTTTGCCAACACAAAGCAAATTTGACTTATGGGATTATTTAATGAATGTAATGTTTATTGTACAAAATGCCAAGTAGGCAGATTTCACTGATTGCACTGGCACACCTTGGGCCATAACACTGACACACCCAGCACTCTTATTCACTCCCCTCTTAGCCAAGTAGCAGGTTGGTGCTCTTTGTTACAGCTGTTTGTTATTGGTATGGACTGAGAAATAAGGAACACTGCACAAATGTAATGACAAACTTTGACCATGAAAGGGTTCGGAATTCAGGGCTCCAAACAATACGAAGAAGACTAAAGATGACGTAAGATGTAACCTAGCTACTGGAATCCTGTTTGCCAACACAAAGCGAATTTGACTTATGGGATTATTTAATGAATGTAATGTTTATTGTACAAAATGCCAAGTAGGCAAATTTCACTGATTGCACTGGCACACCTTGGGCCATAACACTGACACACCCAGCACTCTTATTCACTCCGCTCTTAGCCAAGTAGCAGGTTGGTGCTCTTTGTTACAGCTGTTTGTTATTGGTATGGACTGAGAAATAAGGAACACTGCACAAATGTAATGACAAACTTTGACCATAAAAGGGTTCGGAATTCAGGGCTCCAAACAATACAAACCTCTTCCTCTGTGCCACGTATGACTGCAAACACCAGCGAGTTTCACTAGCCATTGATCTTCATGCATTAGGGAGAGGTGGTAGTGTAGTGATATTGTCACTATACTAGTAATCCAGAGATCCAGGGTAATGCACTGGAGACCCCGGTTCAAATCCCACCATGGTGTATGGTGAACTTTAATTTCAATACAAATCGTTGTGGTACATGTGGGTGCCAACAACGTAGGCAAAATGCGAACTGAGGATCTGGGGAGGGAGTATGAAAAGCTGGGAATGGAATTAAAAAGTAGAACCGACAAGGTGGTTATCTCTGGGCTGCTGCCTGAACCAAGTGCAGACGGGCGTAAGGTTGATAAGATTAAGGAAGTGAATGGGTGGCTCAGGGATTGGTGTGGGAGGAATGGGTTTGAATTTATGGGGCATTGGCATCAGAATTGGGGTAGGTGGGACCTGTTCGGGCGGGATGGGGTTGATCTGAACCGTGCTGGGACCAGAGTCCTGGTGAATCATGTAAATAGGACTGTAGACAGGGCTTTAAACTAATTGGGGGGCGGGCGGCGGGGGGGCGGGGAGGGGGGGGGCGGGCGGCGGGGGGGCGGGTGGGGGGGCGGGGGGGCGGGGCGGGGAGGGGGGTGCGAGGGTAGGTGACATTACAGGGTCTAAAGTTAAGGAGAGGGTACAGGTAAGGGAAGAGGCCGAGGATGTCCCAATAATAAAGGGAGTAGGGAGTGTGAGTATGGTTGGTGGTGTTCTGGCAAATAGGGTCCAGGTGAAGGCTGGGATGAAGGCACTTTATCTGAATGCATGAAGCATTCGGAATAAAGTGGATGAGCTGGTGGCGCAGATAAGCACAAATGGATACGATCTGGTGGCCATTACAGAGACGTGGCTGCAAGGTGACAGGGACTGGGAACTGAATGTCCAGGGGTATCAAGTGTTTAGGAAGGATAGGCGGGAGGAAAAAGGGGGGGCGTAGCTCTGCTGATTAAGGATAGCATCAGGGTGGTAGCAAGGGATGATATAGGAACCAAAGAGCAGAAAGTGGAATCATTGTGAGTGGAGATTAGGAACAGCAAAGGGAGGAAGACGCTGGTGGGTGTTGTCTATAGGCTCCCGAATAATGATCTGGAGGTGGGGCGGGCTGTTAACCCGCAAATAAGTGCGGCGTGCAGGAATGGAACGGCCGTAGTTATGGGGGATTTCAATCTACATATTGATTGGTCGACCCATGTTGGATGCGGTGGGCTCGAGGAGGAGTTCTTGGAATGCTGCCGGGATAGTTTCCTTGAACAGTGTGTGTTGGAGCCGACAAGGGAGCCAGCTATCTTGGATCTGGTGTTATGTAATGAGGCGGGTAGAATTAGGGAGCTTGCGGTGAAGGATCCTCTTGGAGACAGTGATCATTGTATGGTGGAGTTTCTGGTGCAGATGGAGGAGGAGAAAGTGGGTTCCCGGACACACGTCCTTTGTTTGAACAGAGGGGAGTACGGTAGGATGAGAGAAGAATTGGCGAATGTTGACTGGGGGAGCGCGTTGGAAGGTAGGTCTGCTGAGGAGCAGTGGAGGATCTTTAAGGAGATCTTTCTTGGTGCTCAGCAGAAGTTTATTCCGATGGTCAAAAAGGACTGTAGGAGGAGAGGTAATAAGCCGTGGATAACAAAGGAGGTGAAGGAAAGTGTTAAATTGAAAGCGGAGGCGTTTAGAGTAGCTAAGAGTAGTGGGCGAGAAGAGGATTGGGAGAGGTTTAAATGTCAACAAAGATTGACAAAGAAGTTGATAAAGAAGGGTAGGAGAAACTATGAAGCTGGGCTAGCGCTTAATATAAAAAAGGATAGCAAGAGTTTTTATAAATATATAAAAAGGAAGAGGCTGGCTAGGGTGAACGTTGGACCCTTAGAGGATGAGAGGGGGGACTTAGTGGTAGGGGATGGGGAAATGGCTGAGGTCTTGAATAACTTTTTTGTTTCTGTCTTCACGGAGGAGGACGTGAATAATTTGCCGGGTGTTAGCGATGGAAAGGTGGTAGGACTGGAGGGTCTCAATGACATTATTGTTACTAGAGAGGCGGTGCTCGACAGACTGGAGGGACTGATTGTGGACAAGTCCCCAGGACCGGATGGAATGCATCCGAGGGTTCTGAAAGAAATGGCGGAGGTGATAGTGGATGCCTTGGTGGTTATTTTCCAAACGTCGCTGGATTCCGTGGAATCTTGATTTTCAGAAGGTGTTTGACAAGGTACCTCACAAGAGGTTATTGCAGAAGGTAAGGGGGCATGGAGTTGGGGGTAGGGTGTCAGCGTGGATAGGGGATTGGTTGTCAAATAGGAGGCAGAGAGTGGGGGTTAATGGGTGCTATTCGGATTGGCGGTTGGTGACTAGTGGAGTGCCCCAGGGGTCGGTGCTGGGGCCTCAGCTATTTACCATTTATATAGATGATCTGGAGGAAGGAACCGAGTGTATGGTGTCGAAATTTGCTGATGACACCAAGATTGGTGGAACGGCAAATTGCGCGGAGGGTGTGGAGAGTCTGCAGAAGGATCTAGATAGGCTGGGCGAATGGGCCAGGAACTGGCAAATGGAATTTAATGTTGGCAAGTGCGAGGTGGTCCACTTTGGTAGGAATAATGGTAGGAAGGACTATTACTTACATGGCGAAAAACTGCAGCAGGCGACGGTGCAGAGGGACCTCAGGGTCCTTGTGCATGAGTCGCAAAAACCCAGCCTGCAGGTGCAGCAGGTGGTCAGGAAGGCTAATGGGATGCTGACCTTCATAGCGAGGGGGATTGAATATAAAAGTAGGGAGGTCTTGCTGCGGCTGTATAGGGCATTGGTGAGGCCGCAGCTGGAGTACTGTGTGCAGTTTTGGGCGCCGTACTTACGCAAGGATATTTTGGCCTTGGAGGGAGTGCAAAGGAGGTTTACTACGCTGATACCGGAGTTGAGGGGGTTGAGCTATGAGGAGAGGCTGAATAAATTAGGCTTGTACTCGTTAGAGTTTAGAAGAATGAGGGGAGATCTCATTGAGACGTATAAGATGATGAATGGGATGGATAGGATAGAGGTGGAGAGACTCTTCCTGCTCAGAAGGGACAGTAGGACTAGGGGGCACAGCCTCAAGATAAAGGGGGGGCGGTTTAGAACGGAGTTGAGGAGGAACTTCTTCTCTCAAAGGGTGGTGAATCTCTGGAATTCTCTGCCCGTTGAGGTGGTGGAGGCTGCCTCGCTAAATATTTTTAAGACGCGGGTTGATGGGTTTTTGATAAGTGAGGGGTTTAAGGGTTATGGGGAGAGGGCGGGAATGCGGAACTGAGCCACGACAGATCAGCCATGATCTTATTGAATGGCGGGTCAGGCTCAAAGGGCTAGATGGCCTACTCCTGCTCCTATTTCTTATGTTCTTATGTTCTTATGTAAATCTGGAATGAAAAGTCTAATGTTGACTTGAAACTGATGTCTCTTAGGGAAGGAAATCCGCCATCCTTCCCCAGTCTGGTTTTTGTGTGACTCCAGACAGCAATGCAATTGACTCCTAAATGCCCTCTGAAGTTGTGCAAGAAACCACTCAGTTCAAGGGGAAATTAGGGATGGGTAATAAATGCTGGCCCAGCTGCTTATTATCACACTTGGACCAAGGTGGTAAAGAGTCTGGAGCTGAGTGACTGATAGAGCCCAAACTGGACAACAGTGATTGCTCTGTAAGTGCTGCCAATGACAACTGCCATCACTTTAAGATGATGAGTGTGGACTGAGGGAGTTGTGATTGCATTTGTCCTGCCTTTTATGGATGGATAGGACAGGACATACCTGGCAATTTTCCACACTGTCAGAGATATGTCAATGTTATATCTGCACTGGGGTAGCCATGACGACTGAGGTAAAGAGGAAATCATAACTAGGAAACATTTTCAAACTAGACTGCAAAAGTAGCCCAATGGACTATTGGTAAGAAGGAAATTCAGGGAGGAGAGCCGGAAGTCCTCACCCAGAGAGTGATCACATGTGATGTAGCATTTTGGAAACAGAATGCGGATAATACCAGCATGCTGAAAATTGCTCAGTTTTTCTCAAGTGGTGAGAGTTATAAACATCCCCAACTTTTCCAGTCACAGCATCTGTTTCAATGCTTTGTGCTTAGTGGCTATGATAAGATGGGGCTGTGTTTGCTTCCATCATGGTGCAGGTGTGCTTGTACCATTTTACTCCATGATGTCATTGTGAGTGACAGAGATCAGAACTACTCATTCCTTCGATCTCAGTGTGACATTCATCCTTTTCATTTAGTTTCTTGTTTTATTTAAAGCAACATTCAAACTGGCAGCTTACGGGGCGAAAAACTACAGCAGGCGACGGTGCAGAGGGACCTCGGGGTCCTTGTGCATGAGTCGCAAAAACCCAGCTTGCAGGTGCAGCAGGTGGTCAGGAAGGCGAATGGGATGCTGGCCTTCATAGCGAGGGGGATTGAATATAAAAGTAGGGAGGTCTTGCTGCAGCTGTATAGGGCATTGGTGAGGCCGCAGCTGGAGTACTGTGCGCAGTTTTGGGCGCCGCACCTGCGCAAAGATATTTTGGCCTTGGAGGGAGTGCAGAGGAGGTTTACTAGGCTGATACCGGAGTTGAGGGGGTTGAGCTATGAGGAGAGGCTGAATAAACTGGGCTTGTACTCGTTAGAGTTTAGAAGAATGAGGGGAGATCTCATTGAGACGTATAAGATGATGAATGGGATGGATAGGATAGAGGTGGAGAGACTCTTCCCGCTCAAAAAAGGCAGTAGGACTAGGGGGCACAGCCTCAAGATAAAAGGGGGGCGGTTTAGAACGGAGTTGAGGAGGAACTTCTTCACTCAAAGGGTGGTGAATCTCTGGAATTCTCTGCCTGTTGAAGTGGTGGAGGCTGCCTCGCTAAATATTTTTAAGACGCGGGTTGATGGGTTTTTGATAAGAGAGGGGATTAAGGGTTATGGGGAGAAAGCGGGAAAGTGGAACTGAGCAGCGACAGATCAGCCATGATCTTATTGAATGGCGGGGCAGGCTCGAAGGGCTAGATGGCCTACTCCTGCTCCTATTTCTTATGTTCTTATGTTCTTATTATGTACTGAGAACAAGTAATTCTCTGCAATAGCTCATTGTCAGCCTTTGGAGGACATTGGTTAGACAGACCCAACGGCAAATCTGGCCATAATTACCAATGTGCAGCTCAAATCTACAAAGAACAATATTGCTAGGTCCAAATATCAGAAAGTAAGCAACAGTTTAAACGGTTGATTGACTGCAGACAGACAAACTGGTGAAGCAAAGGGGGTTCATGGTGGGCCGATGGAGGGAATCTAAACCAGCTTAGGAACATCAACTTCCAATGCAGTCAGCACCAAACAGAAACATTGACAGAAATGTTACTTTTCATAGCAACCAACTATGCAGGAACTCGCAATGACACCTCTGCACATGTGCAGTCAAGTGTGCAGATGATATCAACAGCCGTCTTGTGTCACCATCTTGCATTGGTGGGAGACACAGTGACCAGAATTTTACCGGCACCCCCGCCCCGATTCCGGGGGCGGGCGAGGCTCGGAGAACAGAATTCTCCACTGGCCTCTGGCGGGATCGTACAAACTACGGGCGGACGTGCCAGTAAAATTCCACCCAGTGTGATAAAATACTCTCTGTATATAAAGGAGCGTTGTTCTGTATTGTTACACAGACTGAGGTCATGGATCCCTCTAAATTTCCTGTCACCTCTACAGCTGTGCACCACATTACATTTATCCATTGTAAGATAGATCAACCATTCCTTTCTCTATCCATTTATTTATCCATATCTAATCAATCTCAGTAACGTGTAACTTTGCTTGGTGTTATCACCAAATGTTGTACTTTCTTATCAGATCCTTTTCCATACTATTTGTGTGTATCGTGAGACTTCACATGGTCTGGAACAGATCAAATGGCCCCCAAAGACAGTCTGTGTCACTGATTACAACAACAACTTGCATTTGTTTGGCATCTTTCTTGTGGTAAAATGTTTCAAGGTGCTTCACAGGAGCCAGAAAGGTGGCACGTGGGCAGGTGACTGAAAGCTTAGTCAGAATGGTAGGTTTGATGGAGCACCTTAAAAAACTAAAGGTGAGGGAGGTGGGCAGAAAGGTTTAGGGTGAGAATTCCAGATCCTACAGCCTGGTAAACAGAAATCCCAATCACCAGTAGCAGAGAGATTAAAATCTGGAATGGGGGCAGAACTGGAGGAGTTGCAGAGACCTCAGGGGGTTGGCAGTCTGGAGAGAGGAAGGAATAAGGTCATGGTAGGATTTAAGATCAAAGGTGAGAAGTTTCAGATCAAGGCTTTACTGCACTGAAATTAAATGTAGCTCATGATGCCAGTGAGGGGATGATCGGGGAAGGGCAGTTGCTGTAAGTTAGGATAAGCAAGTAACTGTTCACTTAGACAAGCAGGAGTTCAGATTTCCTCAGTCAGGAGAAACAGGGAGGCTAAAAATTCTAACAGGTTTCATCATTGTGTCTTGTTCTCACTCAAATCGAGAACATTCACACACACCCACACACTCACATACGCTCACACACATTCACACACACCCACACACTCACATACACTCACACACACCCACACACTCATACACATTCACACACACCCACACACTCACATACACTCACACACACCCACACACTCACATACACTCACACACACCCACACACTCACACACACTCACACACACACACACTCACATACACTCATACACACCCACACACTCACATACACTCACATACACTCACACACATTCACACACACCCACACACTCACATACACTCACACACATTCACACACACCCACACACTCACATACACTCACACACATTCACACACACCCACACACTCACGTACACTCACACACATTCACACACACCCACACACTCACATACACTCACACACATTCACACACTCACACACACTCACACACATTCACACACACCCACACACTCACACACACTCACACACATTCACACACACCCACACACTCACACACACTCACACACATTCACACACACCCACACACTCACACACACTCATACACATTCACACACACCCACACACTCACACACACTCACACACATTCACACACACCCACACACTCATACACATTCACACACACCCACACACTCACACACACTCACACACACCCACACACTCACATACACTCACACACATTCACACACACCCACACACTCACACACATTCACACACACCCACACACTCACATACACTCACACACATTCACACACACCCACACACTCACGTACACTCACACACATTCACACACACCCACACACTCACATACACTCACACACATTCACACACACCCACACACTCACATACACTCACACACATTCACACACACCCACACACTCACACACATTCACACACACCCACACACTCACATACACTCACACACATTCACACACACCCACACACTCACACACATTCACACACATTCACACACACCCCCACACCCACACACCCCCACACCCACACACACCCACACACACACACACACACACATTCACACACACCCACACACTCACATACACTCACACACATTCACACACACCCCCACACACCCCCACACTCACACACATTCACACACACCCACACACTCACATACACTCACACACACCCACACACCCCCACACCCACACACATTCACACACACCCACACACCCACACACTCACATACACTCACACACATTCACACACCCACACACCCACACACACCCACACACCCACACACTCACATACACTCACATACACTCACACACATTCACACACATTCACACACACCCACACACTCACATACACTCACATACACTCACACACATTCACACACACCCACACACACACACATTCACACACACCCACACACCCACACACTCACATACACTCACACACATTCACACACACCCACACACTCACATACACTCACACACATTCACACACACCCACACACTCACATACACTCACATACACTCATACACACCCACACACTCACATACACTCACACACATTCACACACACCCACACACTCACATACACTCACATACACTCACACACACTCACACACACCCACACACTCACACACATTCACACACATTCACACACACCCCCACACCCACACACCCCCACACCCACACACACCCACACACACACACACACACACACATTCACACACACCCACACACTCACATACACTCACACACACTCACACACATTCACACACACCCACACACTCACACACATTCACACACATTCACACACACCCCCACACCCACACACCCCCACACCCACACACACCCACACACACACACACATTCACACACACCCACACACTCACATACACTCACACACATTCACACACACCCCCACACACCCCCACACTCACACACATTCACACACACCCACACACTCACATACACTCACACACACCCACACACCCCCACACCCACACACATTCACACACACCCACACACCCACACACTCACATACACTCACACACATTCACACACCCACACACCCACACACCCACACACACCCACACACCCACACACTCACATACACTCACATACACTCACACACATTCACACACATTCACACACACCCACACACTCACATACACTCACATACACTCACACACATTCACACACACCCACACACACACACATTCACACACACCCACACACCCACACACTCACATACACTCACACACATTCACACACACCCACACACTCACATACACTCACACACATTCACACACACCCACACACTCACATACACTCACATACACTCACACACACCCACACACTCACATACACTCACACACATTCACACACACCCACACACTCACATACACTCACATACACTCACACACACCCACACACATTCACACACACCCACACACTCACATACACTCACACACACTCACACACATCCACACACATCCACACACATTCACACACACCCACACACTCACATACACTCACACACATTCACACACACCCACACACTCACACACATTCACATACACCCACACACACCCACACACTCACATACACTCATACGCATTCACACACAGTCATACACATTCACACACACACGCTCATACACATTCACACGCACACACACTCACATACACTCATACACATTCACACACACACACACACACACACGCTCATACACATTCACACACACACACTCACACACACTCACATACACTCATACACATTCACACACAAAAGTTCACACACACACATTCACTCACACGCATACAAACTCTCATACACATATAGATACACACAGACACACACACTCATACACACTCAGACACACACAAACTCTCAACACACAACACTCACTCACACAGTCTCACACACACACACTCACTCATATACACACACAGACACACTTACATACACACTGACACACACAAACTCTCCCACACACAAATACGCACTCACTCATAAACATACATACACACAGACGCACATACACTCACACACACATACACATTCACTCATACACACACACACCTACACACTCACACACATACACATACACACAGGCACACGCACACAGACACACACACATACACACATACACTCACACACACTCACACATACACACACACACTCACTCACACACACACGCTCTCACACACACACATTCATACACACATTCAATGTGTGTGTGCGAGCGTGTAGGTGTGTACACCCACATACATACTCAAGCACACTCACACTCGCACACACACACACACACAAACTCTCACACACACACAGACACACATACACACATACAGTCACACACACACACACACTCACATACACACACACACTCACATACACACACACTCACACACACATTCATACACACATGCCCACATACATACTCATGCACACTCACACACACAGACTCACACACACACACACCCACACACACACTGATAAAACACACACTGATAAAACACACAAACACTCACAAAGCTGTTGTGACTGGGGGTGAGCTCTACATTTAACCTTGGATATTGTTCTTTGTTGAGATTAATGCAAACAGGCTAGATAGGTGGAATTATGTTGGGTTGCTTTGTTGTGTTGGTCCGGTTAAGTTACAGGATAGTTGGCCTACTGTTTGTCAAACCCGAATGAGAATTCTTTGTGACACGTCGGCTGTTTTGCTCTTGGACATCTATAACCCTTTCTTGAGCCACCTCTCTGCTAATTCCCCCTCTAGATGCCCAGGTGTTTTTGCCCCTAGTTGTAGAGTCTAGAACCAGAGGGCATCGTCTCGTACTAAGAGGTCGGCCATTTCGGACTGAGATAAGGAAACTCTCAACGGGTTGTGTATCTCTACTCCACAGATGGATGCTTCATTGTTCAGTACAACTGAGACTGAGATTGAAAGGAGTTTGGATTCTAAACAAATTTAGAGATTTGAGATCAGGCAGGAAATTGGAACTAAGGTAGAAGATGAGCCATCATCTTGATGAATAGAGGAGCAGGATTGAGAGGCTGAAAGGCCAATTACTAATTCTATTTCTAAACTTATATTTTTGATGAGAATATCTCTTTTTAAAAGTTTGGCGATACCAGTCCTGGTTCTTACATCCCTCCTTTGTTGCATTTATCTGTTGCCCTGCGCTTCTGTCAGTAAAAAAGGAAGATTCTCACCTGTTGGGAAAGGATTTGGTTGGACGATATCAATGAAACCATGCACCATGCGGTAAAGAACTAATATTGCCCCAGAAATTGGGCGGGGATTGCTGCTGTACTGAGTTTCAGAGATGTTACCAAAATCGTGCTGCTTCCTGCTACAGCTTTGTAAGGTCACAGAGAACTGAAGACAGGCAAATGTTGCAAAGACAAATAATCCCAGCCGGGAGTGGACAATCCGCCAATGGAAAGCCATGAGAGAAGCAGAGCAGGAATGTGGACCTGATCTGATTCGAATCCTCCTTTTCTCTTTCCAACAAAGTTTAATTTACAACCAAACTCTGGGTTCCAGACATGGTGGAGTTTCCTTTCAGCCGGTGAAGCCTTGGTTCTCAGATCACAATGCAGAGATCCCGTTGCTGTGCAGATGTGCTAAGAAAATAAATGAATAAATATTACTGATCATGGCATTTTGCTTTTTGTTTCTTTACTTGTATATGATGCTTCAATTAGAATCATAGTGCAGAAGGAGGCCATTCAGCCCATTGAGTCTGCACCAACATCAATCCCATAGCCCTCTGCAAATCTCCCTGATACAAAGGAGCAATTTATCATGGCCAATCCACTTAACTCACACATCTTTGGACTGTGGGAGGAACACAGTAAGAAGTCTGACAACACCAGGTTTAAGTCCAACCGATTTAATTGATAGTAAACTGAGTTTACTATCAAATAAATCGGTTGGACTTAAACCTGGTGTTGTCAGACTTCTTACTGTGTTTACCCCAGTCCAACGCTGGCATCACCACATCTGTGGGAGGAGACCAGAGCACCCGGAGGAAACCCACGCAGACAACGAACAAAGAAAATTACAACATAGGAACAGGCCCTTCGGCCCTCCACGCCTGCACCTGCCATGCTGCCCGACTGAACTGAGACCCCCTACCCTTCCGGGAATCATATCCCTCTAATCCCATCCTATTCATCTATTTGTCAAGATACCCTTTAAAAGACATGGGGAGAATGTGCAAACTCCACACAGACAGTGACCCAAGGCTGGAATTGAGCCTGGGTCCCTGGCACTGCAAGGCAGCACTGCTAACCCCTGTGCCACCATGCCACCCTGGTTTTATTAAATAATCTGTTCACAAAGTATCATTCCATATAAATCTTTCACTGAGTGACTTCAGTTGTCACCTTCAGAAAGTATTTTAAAGAAAGGGACAAGGTCAATCCTTCCAGAAAGGTTTTGAATTCAAATAACATGGAAGTATTTTGATAAATTGAATTCAACTGAAGTTCAAAACAATAGTAACTGTAAAACAGTCAGATTATTGCTTCACCCATATCCTTTAGGGAAGGAAACGTACAGGCCAGAATTTTCCGATCATTCATGCCGGTGGGATTTTCCCTTCCTGCTGCAGTGAACGGAGATTTGGTTTGTCACCAAATTCTCCGTCTACGCTGCAGCGAAAGCCTGGCATCAACAGATCACGCCCACAATCTTTAACCAGTCTGTAATACATACAAATCATCATTGTCTGCTGAAGAGGCCAGCCATCCCTAGCCATAACAAACCAAAAGGAAGGCCCATTACCCTCTTCCACAAGCCAGATGCCAGCCCTGCTGTAAACCCTACACACGAAGAATGCAATGTTTAGAGTTTTAATAAAGTGGCCTCTCCCAAGAGTCAAAACTGGGAAGCTGGGGTGTTGCAACAGCAGGAAGTCTGTTGAAATATCACTTCCAATTAGTGTTGATAATTCAGGCAGTATACCACAGGAAATATTCAGCAGTGGTGGGGAAGTCAGATGCAGCTCCATCTCACCTGAATATTTATGCTGCTGAGGAGCTGCAGAGATGGTAGGAAAGGACTGCTGGGGAAATACGTGTTTTACCTGTTCAAGGTCAGCATTTACTGCCCATCCCCGAGGGCAGTTGAGAGTCAACCATATTGCTCTGGAGTCACATGGAGGCCAGGCCAAATAAGAGTGGCAGATTTCCTTCCCTAAAGGACGTTAGTGAACCAGATAGGTTTTTACCCCAGTCGACAATGTATAAAACACTGGTGAGGCCACAGCTAGAATATTGTGTGCAGTTTCTGATCACCATATTACAGGAAGGACATATTTGCCCTGGAGAGAGTGCAGAGGAGGTTTACAGGAACATTGCCAGGGCTAGAAAAGTGTAGCAATGTGGAGAGATTGGATAGATTGGGGTAATTTTCCTTGGAACAAAGAAGGCTGAGGAGTGACTTGGTAGAGCTGTACTAAATTATGAGGGGAAGAGGTGGAGTGGACAGGATAGAATTGTTTCCCTTGATAGAGAATTCTAGAATCAGGGGACATAGATTGAAGATAAGTGGCCACAGGTGTACAGGGGACAAGAGAGAAAATGTTTTTACGCAGAAGTTGGTGAGTGTCTGGAATTCACTGCCTGAATTGGTGGTGGAGTCAGAGGCCCTAAACTCTTTTAAAAGTACCCGGATCTACACCTTAACTGCTGTAAACTACTGGGCTATGGACTGGGTGCAAGAAGGTGGGATTAGAAAGGGCACCTGGGTGTCCTTGAGCTGGCATGGAGAGTATGGGCCGAATGGCCTCCTTCTGTGCTGTAACCTTTTTTATATTTCTATGGTTTCATGGTCATCATAAGATTTTTAATTCCAGATTTTTATTGAATTCAAATCTTACCAGCTGTTTTTGTGGGATTTGAACCCAGGTCCCAGAACATTACCCTGGATCACTGGATTACCAGAAATTACCACTGTATCTCCCCTGACCAGTCTGTGTCCAGGGGACCAGATAGGTATAGTCCAAGGCCTCCTTGTCACAACAGGAGGTGGTCTCATGTTCTTCAAAGGAACCTTCAAAACAAATTTGATGTACCTGCGCTTCATGCATCTGAAGTCTGAATGGATTGAGTATCATACCAGGCCCATGGTTGAAATTGTGCACGCATCTCGATTCCAACACTGAGAGGTGACTTTGCCATTTAAATTCGGATCTCTAGGGCAGCTCTCCTGCCTGATTTCAGGGTAGCTAAACATTGGCTGGGAACCATGTTGGAAATGCAACTGGAGGGAGGGAGGGAGAGAGGGAGAGGGGGAGGGAGGGAGAGGGGGAGGAGGTTTTTCTGCTGGTGGGTGGGACAAAACCTTGAAATCAGATCCTGGCCATTAGAGAGACGTATTTGGAAAACACCTGTTCGTGCTAAAGGTGGAAGGAATGAGAAAAGTCTCTTGCGCAAAATACAGCGGGTGACTAACTAACTAATAATTTACTATCAGAATTTTTGGATTTGTTTTTTTGGATGAGGGTATGCAGGAACATGGAACTGAGAATCTAGGATAGATTTATCATGGCAAATCAGCCAACTTTTCTGATTGAATGGTGGAGCAGGCTCGAGGGGCTGAATGGCCTCCTCCCGTTCCAATGAAATTCCAATCCCACCATCACATCACCCCTGCACTTTGCCACCTCACCATGCCACACCCTCTGGGAAAGGTTAGTTACAATAGCCATTTATCTCACTATTTCTGAGTCAGCTCAGTATGTACACATATAAATAACTGTGTGTAATATTTACATACTCATTTGAATGAAGCAGCTCCATCTGACATACTGGGAGTTCACTTGTTCTCTCAGCTTCCAGTTTCAGTACATTATCTGGATTTGGTAACCAGTCTCTTCCTTGCTTTCAATTCCAATCCTTGATATTTTTCTCCTACTTTCTTCGCTTTTGTTTTCCAATTTGCCACCTTCCTTTGGTTCGACTCCTTCACAATTCTGTAGTTTCTCGGTTCAGTGGGATTGGTTACCCGGTTAAAGAACAAGATTCCTGGGAAAGAAAAGCAAAGAACCCAGTGTGGAAGGCACTGTGAAAATCAGCAGACATTCTGTTTTTTGACTCACAGCAGCCTCTTGTCCTGTTGATTCTTTGGTAAATGATTAAACTTAGGGTGAAAATTAAAGCTTCTTCCTGATGTGGCTGAGCTTGAAGAAGCAATGTTCTTTTTCCAAAGGGTCTGCAGGCTGTGCAGACTGACTTGTCCCCTCACACACACACACACACACACGCACACAAACAGGAAAGGCGTTTCAATCACTTTTCAGACTGGGAAACTTTAATAAACATTCCCTGTCCTTAACAAGAAGCAAATCAAATTCAGTTACCTTTCCTCACAACTGAATTGAATACTGTGTACCTTTGGGGTTGCACAAATGCACTTCCTCCCAACAGCAACAATATCCTTCCTGTGACCAGGCGACAAAACCCCAGACAGTACTGACTAACATTCTCCCATTGCACTAAACAACTGCTTCCATGTTGTGTCCTACACACATCCCAAATAACTGAGCTATCAATATAACCATTTTAACCCCCTGCCCCCAAGACAAGGTCTTCTACCACTAACCCTAACCATCTTAGAATCACAGAATCCCTATAGTGCAGAAGGAGGTCATTTGACCCATTGAGTCTACACTGACTCTCTGACAGAGCATCTTACCCAGGCCCTCCTCCCCCAGCCTATCCCCATAACCCCACACATTTACCATGGCTAATTATTCTAACCTCCACACTTCGGGATACTAAGGGGCAACTTAGCATGGCCAATCTATCTAACCTATGCATCTTTGAACTGCGGGAGGAAACCAGAGCACCAGGTGGGAACCCACACAGACACAGGGAGATCATGCAGCTTCTGCACAGACAGTCACCCGAGGCTGGAACTGAACCCAGGTCTCTGGCACTGTGAGGCAGCAGTGCTAATGACTGTGCCACTGTGCTGCCCCAGAATAGCACACCTCAGCTCTTGCAAGGACAAATTCAAATCCACTATGGCAGTTTGAAAATTCAAATTCAGTTGTTTAAAAATATCCAGTAATAAAAATTGGCAACGGCAAAAGGGAATCTCACTAAAAACACAAACGGTTGAAGATATAAGCTTGCCATCATTCCATGTCTCATACGTGACTCCAGTCTTACACTGGGCTAAGGACTCCAAATTGCCTTTAAACAAGAAGGAAGTGTGTCACCACCTTCTAAAGGACAGATAGAGTAGTTTTCTCAGTAACATTCTCATTCTGAGAATCCAAAAATCAGACCACGTTCCTGACTGGCCATATCTTTGGCTAACACATCTGCCCATCTTTGATTTCTTTATGTGACACCATTGCCCAGGTAGTCTCTAAGGGATGGACTTTCACTTCTGAGGTAGGTAGCTTGAGTTGGGAAATTTTCTGACTTGCCACGTATACAACACCATCCCACCCCCTGCCCCCACAGAACTGATGGTAAAATACCCCCTGAAATGTGTGATTCTCATGTTGGGGGGGAGGGTGTTGCTGTGGGATGGAGCCACATTTCACATCTCCAAGTGACTAGTCTCTTATAAAAACAAACTTCCATTGAGATCCCACATCAAAGGAAACTAATCCTTTGACAGACTCAAACTTTGAACTCAGAATTCCATGGCTTTTAAAACTCAGCCAAGCATTCATAATGACATAAGTGAGCCCATTGGTTGTGAAACAGCCCTATTGAAACTGCATGACCAGACACTACGGTTTTATTTTCTAACCTGCAGCGTATGGCTTGTCAATCAAAATCTTCCAACAGAGGATTTTTTAAAAAATAATCTGTAGATCAACTTCATTTTCCTGCTTTCTTCCAAATCCTTCAATACCCAAAAACATCCATGGACCTCATTCGGTGTCAGGAGTTGGCTTAGATGACGCAAGGAACCCAGCATGTTGAGCCATTTAATTTTGATGAGAATTACACTGACAACTGGAAAGCCTTCGTGAAAGAATGGCTTGTCGACTGCTGTGACAGTCTATCCAACAAGGCAAAGTCCAAACCTACACGTTGCTAAAGCTAACAGACCCAGAGGCTGTGGAGAAATCAGAATCTTTCACTTTCCAGGATATGGAAGACAAAGCGGACCCTGAGTGAAATAATTCAGTGTGACAGATATAAAACAAGAAGATTTTTTCAACGAGAAAAATCTATTTGCAACTGAAGGAATTCACAACCCAGGTCTGCTCCCAACAACTCCCCAACTCACACCACCCACTTCTAGCCCCAGGGATACACACCCTCACTCCCAATAGGCTGAGGTTCCCATACTTGCACTCCATGGGTTTTGACTAGGTCATGTGGTCACAAAGGATCACCATGCTATCACATTCAAATACTACTGAAGAAATTTGAACAAATCTGCACGTCTGTAAAAAATGCAATCATAGATTAACACGCTTTCAACACTACCAGTCAAACAGGCGATGAGCTGACATAGTTGTACATCTCAACGCTGGAAATTCTGGGAAAAACTGTGAATTTGGTATTCTCATGACAACATGGGGAGTAGCCTGATCGAGGTGTACAAGACTGTGAGAGACGCGGACAGAGTGGATAAGGAACAGCTGTTCCCCTTAGTTGAAGGGTTGGTCATGAGGAGACATAGGTTCAAGATGAGGGGTAGGAGATTTAGAGGGGGATGTGAGGAAAGACTTTCTTTTACCCAGAGGATGGTGATGGTCTAGAATGTGCTGCCTGGGAGGTTGGTGGAGGTGGATTGCTTCATATCCTTTAAAAGGTATCTGGATGAGCACTTGGCACATCGTAACATTCAGGGCTCGGGGCCAAGTGCTGGCAGATGGGATTCGGTAGTGTTGGTGCGGACTCAATGGGTGGGCCGAAGGGCCTCTTCTGTGCTGCATGATTCTATGAAATTTGTTAGAGACCGTGTAGGATGTGAAATACATGGTGACAGTGTACACATCAGCTGCTCCATGAAAAAAACTTTACTAATATTCACATGTTGAATGAACAGTCTGAGAGGAACTCTAAAGAACTGAGAAGCTGAAATCCTTTTGGTATAAAACATACCCTGTTCAAATTGCAGCAACCAACTCCCATAAACAAGAACATAGAACATTACAGCGCAGAACAGGCCCTTCGGCCCACAATGTTGCGCCGACCAATTAAAAAAGCAATGACCCTCTAACTTAAACCAATCCCTTTCCGTCCATAAACCTATCCATGGATCTCTTAAACGCCCCCAAACTAGGCACATCTACAACTGCAGCAGGCAGGGCATTCCAATCCGTCACCACCCTCTGGGTAAAGAACCTACCTCTGACATCCGTCCTATATCTACCACCCCTTAATTTAAAGCTATGCCCCCTCGTGCTAGCTTTCTCCATCCAAGGAAAAAGGCTATCACTGTCCACCCTATCTAAACTTCTAATCATCTTATATGTTTCAATAAGGTCCCCTCTTAGCCGCCTTCTTTCTAAAGAAAACAAGAAGCAATTGTTCTGCATCGAACAAGTGCTGTAATAACCACGCTAAATGGAATCACTTTGCCAAGTATAGATGAAAGTAGCAACAAGGCGCTGTGACAAGATATACTGCAGTCAACTACCTCCCCACAGCTCAGCCTGGAGGCAAAGTGGATGAGCTGGAGGGGAAACTAAATGCTCTGGAAGGATTCTCCTGTGAAAGAGCTGACTTCATCAGTGAAAAGGGTGAAAATATTCACCATGCTCAACATTGCTCGCAACAACACCAAACTGAATGTCAGAATTGATACTGGAGCAAAACACAATGTTTAGCCAAAACTGCTGAAGAAAATCGAGCCCTGTTCCCTACCAACAAAGTGAACGGAGATGGTGGACAGACTGTAATTACAGAGGGCACAGTTATCCTGGACTACACACAGAGCAAGTTTCAATTCCACAAAGGCGACCAGACTGTTAACCCAGCGCTGGTTCTCTCTGACAGCTTTTCACCAGGACTAATCCACCTTGGGCTGGATGTACAGACTTTACAGCAGTAAGCTCTGGAGATGCTGGAATACAGAGAACTGGTTGACTGTAAGGTTATTGGCAAAATGTATGTTAGACATCAGGCTGAATAATTCACTGCCAGCTATTGTCTGTGCTCCAAGAAGGATACCTCTTCTGAAACAGGAGGTAATAGACAATCTAGGCAGAATGATGACACTGGGTGTCAGAGCCCCCTGTAGATGAAGCCATGGAATGAGTTTCTGTGATGTGGCTGCAGTGAAGGAAGACACCACAGTTAGATCTGCATTGACCCAGTTCACCTTAACAGTGGAAATGGTCAAGAGCTTCAAGTTTCTAGATGTCCAGATCACTGACAACCTGTCCTGGTCCCTCCACACCGAAGCTGTAGAAAGCCCACTAGTGCCTCTACTTTCTCAGAAGACAGAGGAAATTTGGTATGTCCACTGTGATTCTCAACATCTTTTACAGATGCACCATAGAAAGCATTCTTTCTGGATTTATCGCAGCTTGGTATGGGCCCTGCTCTGCCCAAGACTGCAAAAAAACTGCTAAGGATGTGAACATAATTCAAAATGTGGGTATGCCGGCGTTGGACTGGCGTAAACACAGTAAAAAGTCTGACAACACCAGGTTTTAGTCCAACCGATTTATTTGATAATAGACTCACAAGCTTTCGGGGTTAGCCCCTTCGTCAGGTGACCTGATTCACCTGACGAAGGGGCTAACCCCGAAAGCTTATGAGTCTATTATCAAATAAATCGGTTGGACTAAAACCTGGTGTTGTCAGACTTTTTACTGTGTTAACATAATTCAATCCATTACTCAAACCAGCCTCCCATCCATCGACTCTGTCTACACTTCCCGTTGCCTCGGAAAAGCAGCGAGCATAATCAAAGACCTCACGCACCCTAGACATTCTCTCTTTCACCTTCTTCCATCGGGGAAAAGATACAAAAATCTGAGGTCACGTACCAACCGACTCAAGAAAAGCTTTTTCCCTGCTGCCATCAGACTTTTGAATGGACATACCTTGCATTAAGTTGATCTTTCTCGACACCCTAGCTATGACTGTAACACTCCATTCTGCACTCTCTCCTTTCCTTCTCTATGAACACTATGCTTTGCCTGTATAGCGCACAAGAAACAATACTTTTCACAATATGTTAATGCATGTGACAATAATGAATCAAATCAAGCAACTCCACAACATCATCATGAAGGGCTGGCTTACAACCACAGTGGCACAGTGGTTAGCACTGCTGCCTCACAGCACCAGGGACCCAGGTTCAATTCCAGCCTCAGGTCACTGTCTGTATGAAGTTTGCACATTCTCCCCATGTCTGTGTGGGTTTCCTCCGGGTGCTCTGGCTTTCCCCCACAGTCCAAAAATATGTGGGTTAGGTTGATTGGCCGTAGTGTCAGGGGATTAGCAGGGTCAATATGTGGGGTTATGGAAATAAGGCCTGGGTGGGTTGTCAATGCAGACTCGATGGGCTGAATGGCCTCCTTCTGCACTATAGGGATACTATGATAACTACAAAGGAGCTTTCCCCTGAGCTCAACACTTTTTACATCACAAGAGAAAAGTTATCAGTGCAAGTAGACTGCACTGATATGGAAAGTTGTATAGAACTTTGGTGAGGTCACAGCTGGAATACTGTGTGCAGTTCTGATTGCCACATTATAGGGAGGATGTGAACACATTGAAAAGGGTGCAGAGGAGATTCATCAGGATGCTGCCTGGGATGGAACATAAGTTATAAAGAGAGGTTGGATAGGCTTGGGTTCTTTTCTCTGGAGCAGAGAAGACTGAGGGGCGACCTGACTGAGGTGTTCAAGATTATGAGGGGCACAGACAGGGTGGATAGGGAGCAGCTGTTCCCCTTAGTTGAAGGGTCAGTTACGAGGGGACACAAGTTAAAAGTGAGGGGAGGGAGGTTTAGGGGGGATTTGAGGACAATCCTTTTTACCCAGAGGGTGGTGATGGTCTGGAATGTGCTGCCTGGGAGGGTGGTGGAGGCGGGATGCCCCACATCCTTTAAAAAGTACCTGGATGAGCACTTGGCACATCATAACATTCAAGGCTCTGGGCCAAGTGCTGGCAAGTGGGATGAGGTAGGCAGGTTAGCGCCTTTCATGCGTTGGTGCAGACTCGATGGGCCGAAGGGCTTCTTCTGTACTGTGGGGATTCTATGATTCTGTACTGAGCAGCTCCTTCAGGTTCACCTGGGGATTGAAGTGACAAAGCACAGGGCAAAAGAAGTTATCTATGGGCTGTCAATGTGTGGTGACACAGAGAGAGAGGTGTTCAGGTGCGTACCATGCAAAGTATTCAGGCTTCATCAAACCAAGAACCACTGCACCTTATTGAGATTCCAGAAGTTTCTATGGTCTGTCACTGCAGCAGTTTACTTGACTGTAATGTGAAACAGCATCCTTGTTGGCCCTTTCACAGGGTGGTTTGAAAATTAGCATTTACCTGACAGCAGGTTCCACGTTCATCTGGAAGCTGAACAGATGCTTTGCCATGGCTGGCATTCCACAATGGCTAATGACAGATGATGCCAGGCTGTTTGTGTGCAGGGAGTTAAGGACTTTGCCCATACCTGTGACCTTGAACATGTTACAATCAGCTCCCTTTATCCACAATCAAATGGTTTAGTGGGGCGTACAGTTGGCTCAGCAAATATCTTCCTCCTACAAAGCCTCCGTGATAACTCAGATTTTATGCTGCATTGCTTAATCTGTGCAAGTTGCTAAGTGAAGGTCAGCTCTCACTAACACAGACAATGTTCTCCAGATACACCAGCACCCTGATTCCTGTTGACAAAATCCTGCTGCAGCCTATAACATGGAAACAAATATGAAGGAAGCTCGTATGAAACAACAGGAAAGAGGGGAAGAATTACTGCGATCACAATGTCTGCAAAAGCCAGACTCTGGAGTTGGGCCAGACAGTCAGAATGCAAACAAAGCAGTGTCTTAGCAACCTGGCCATTGGGCACAGCCCCATAACCCAATAGCTGCATGGTCACTTCAGATGGCACCATATATGTCAGGAACCGGAGCTATCTGGTTCAGGTACCTGAACCAGTCCCACTCACTGCCACAGAGGCTGGTGCTGATTCTGCAGTCCACGACTCCCTTACCAACTGTGACAGACAGCCTTCCTACTGCCAATGTAACAAACCCGATGGTCACCATGCACACCCCAGACTCACTTGTGCCAGCCACTGTATGGACAATAACCAGGCTGCCTCCGAGGGCACAGCCAACTGGGATGACCGCACTCTTGGGGAGGCTAAGCAGACCAAACCCAGAGTTTAAGGACCATGTACCTACCTGAACACATACATGATCCCCGTCTGAAAAGGGTAGGAGAAGGGACACCCCTTTGGCCTCTGCACCAGTTTTAGCTCAAGCTCATGTTTTGTGCATTCAAGTTTTCCATCGTTATTTTAACCGCCATTTTCTGTCCTTTTTTTTTCATGCAGTTACAGATTCTTCTAATTAAACTGGGGCAGATGTAGAGCGTGCATTCAGTTGAACATTGCCAGGCGACCTGTTTACTGATAGTGATATGGGATTTGGGGGAGAGTGTCAAAGGCATTCCCGCATAGTAGTACACACAGCCTGTAAAAGCTGTAGAATGCTCCAGCTAATAAACTGTTTTAATATATCACTCATGTCTTCATTCATACATAATAATACATAATACACAAGGCAAAAGTCATTCTCCTGCATTGCCTGTTAGTTTGAATTGTGACTGCCCTATAATTGTGACCCCAGTGTTTACATACATTCTGAAGTCTGTGACGTACCCTTTCATAATCTTAAATATCTCGTATCAGATTATACATTCTGTAGAAAGCTTATCCAAGCTTTTCTCCGAATCTCTGTTTAAATTCTATTAAATATTTGCACCTTCTCCAGTGCCTCCTTTATCTTTTATCTAATATACAGCAGACAGCATGCGCTCACTACTCCAATATGATTCAGGCAAGGTTCCACACAAGTTTAATATTAACTTCACCATTGCTTTGCAATTCTACCGCTCTAGACTCTAACTTCGAAGCATTGTTTGCTATTTTATGGATTTGATAACCTAAATGCAACAAGTCATTAAAGAAGTGGCTTGTTTCGGTGTTATTTTAAATGAATAAAAACTTCCTCTCCCAGCCTGGTGACCTGGTGGGTAAATGCAATTCCTACTGAGATCACGTGCCATTCAAACCTGGGCTGAGTTAAGTGATCTCACCAGGCAGGGCGGGTGAGGGCAATGGGACTACAAGTGGTCTCTGCCAAGGAAAATCCTTCTTCTTATACACAACACTTCGTTACCTGAGTGGTGCAGTGGGGGTTATGGGCAGACCGTCACTTTTCAGGAGAAAATTACTGAAAAGAAGAAGAAGAACAATTCGCATAGAATTTCACCCTGCTGGTGTGTACATTCAACAATTATTATTCACAATTAGTGAGAAAAATAAACTTTGAATGCTATGTAAACTATCTTACCTGTTACAATAGAGGTCTTGAATGCGAAGACAGCTGGTACAATACACACACATTCAAACCAAAAGGAAGTATTTGGTTGAACTTTAACTGAATCTTATTAGACTCTGTTTAGCAAGGTAATGACGTATTAGGATTTATTTCCTTCACTGAAATTTACATATCAATAATGCCTGCCTGACTGCTCTCCCCCTTCCACTGATGATGGGTAATTAAATATTCTTTTCTTTCCAAACCTCACAGGCGTTCAGTAACTGCACTGGGCACAGGCAGCAGTTCTTTGCTAGAAAGAGTCAAAACCTGGGTGACATGTGGCACAATGGTTAGCGCTGCTGCCTCACAGCACCAGGAACCCAGGTTCAATTCTGGCATCGGATGACTGTGCGGAGTTTGCACGTTCTCCCCATGTCTGCATGGGTTTCCTCTGGGTGCTCCAGTTTCCTCCCAAAAATGTTAGGTGGATTGGCCATGACAAATTACCCTTTAGTGTCCAAAGGTGTGTAGGTTAGGGGGATTGGCCATGGTAATTACATGGGGTTACAAATTTGGGCTGTGTTGGAGAATCAGTGCAGACTCAATGGGCTGAATGGCTTCCTTCTGCACTGTAGGGATTCCATAAAAACCCCAGGCCTTTTTGCAACATTGTTTCTGACAGATATTTTGGGGTACAGAGGGTGGGTTTTCTCAATTCCCCACCAGTTCCCACCCTCCCTGAAATCAGTCAGGATAGTGGCAGGTAGAGTGAGCAAAGCTCATTGTGGTACTCTAACCACCATTTCAATCTTCCCCCCTTACCCCTGCTGGCTATACCATCCTTGTCTAATTGTGTGGAGGTGGACCCTGACCAGATTTCATACTGTAGTAATGCAGGGATTGATGACCAACAGTTAGTCTAACAAACGGTTAAGGTTTATTTACCAGCAGATAAATCTGCAGGGTACTTTCACAATGTTTATGCTTCCAGCTCTAAGATTCACTCTGGCTGAATCACCGCCCTGGTTCCCCATTGGATGATCAGGTCACATGACCTTCCTGATGTACGTCATTCAAAGGGACCTATCATTATATCTTTCCCCCTTTAAGTTTCTCATCATACAATACAGAAATAACTTAGACAATTTCCCAAACAGTAATAATGAATATTTTTAAACAGTTTATCAGAAACTCAGCTGGTTAGGGGACGTTCTCTTTGGGGCTAATGAAGCTGAGTTGGTTGACGTACACTTGTAGATGTCTCTGCAGTTAGACTTGCTTCACTAGGACTCTCTTCTGGAATCTGTGCCTCACTTCCCACTATTCCCACTATTCCCACCGGGAGCAGCACGTTGTCCTGCCACTGGCTGATCAGCCACTTCATTTCTTGGATCCAATAACAAAACTTTCACACACAATTGGAACAGGTACTCCCCAAATGATCTACCTGTTTCTTCAAAGGCTTGTCTAGCACTTTCACCTGATAAGACAGTGGTCTTGTCCTGGCCACCACAACCTCTGAGACCTTCCACTTCCCAGGTTCTTCACAAAGGCTGGACCATCTATCTCAAATGATTTTTCTGTTTTGGACGAATCCTAGTTCCTTTTCTGACAGCTTTGTCTTGTCTCCACCCTCCCTGACAAATTTGGAACTAGCAGGTTCAACCTGGTCTTTAAGCAATGACCCATTAGCAGCTCGAATGAAAATATTCCAGTGGTGGATGTAGTGTGGTTCTATAAATTAGCAGGAAATGTTTCACTTTAGTTTCTAATGAAGCAGATGTTTGCTTCTTCATACTAGCCTTGAACGCTTGCATTGCGCATTCAGCTAGCCCTTTGGATTTCATTGGATTTCATTGAAGGCCACGAACTTCTGGAATTCAGCACTTGTCGCTGTCCCATTGTCCGAGACAAGTATTTCTGGAACACCATGGCTGACGAAACGTTGGTGTAACTTCTCAAGCATGGCATGTGAAGTTTTAAACTTCATTTCAAATGCCTGCAACCATTCCAAATGGACGTCCACTAACAAAAGAAGCATTGTACCCACAAATGGGCCAACACAGTCTACATGATCTCTTACCCATGGCTAACCTGGCCAATCCAAGGGATGCAAGGGGGCTGTAGCTTTGGCTGGAACTGGCACTGGTCACATCGTTTGACAACCTTGTCTATCAACATCAATGCAAGGCCACTAGATATAGCTTCTATTAGCATTTTCATCTTCGACATGCCCGGATGGGCACTATTCAATTCTTCAAGCAATGATTCTCTGCCTGGTATGGGAATGGCCACTCTCACTCCTCAGAGGATGGCATCATCCCCACAACTAAGCTCATGCTTCCTGAGCTGATGAGGCTTCATTTTCTTTGAAGTACTCTCTCACCCCACCATCCATGCAGTATTACATGTTTAATCTTTGATAATAGTGAGTCTTTATTAGTCTAGTGCTGTGCTGTTACAGGTAAAGAGTTCAGAAAGTTTAAAGACAGTACAATCTCTTGTGAGACTAGAGGGGGTGGTGTTCTGTCAGATAACGGTAGACAGTTTAAAGCATCTACATTGGCTGCGTGAGCCTTTACCGATGTTCGAAGGTATATTCGTAAACTGATAATGACAATGCCCATCGCTGTATTCTCACAGACATAGTTGGTGGAATCACCTTACCCTCTTTGAAAAGCCCCAGAAGAGGCTTATTGTCTGCGGCGATAGTAAAATGTGCGCCATAAATGTATTAATATTCTTGATGCCGAAGATAACAGCTGATCTTTCCTTTCCAGGAGCATCTTCTTTCGGATCTGACATGTTCTTGATACGTATCCTCTGTGTCTCTCAGACACGTCTTCCACTGCATGGAAAAATACAGCCCCAACAACATATGGCAACACATTGCATGTGAGTACAATCTTTTCAGAGGGGTCAAAATATATTAATAAACTTTGAAGATTAAAGTGTCAGCTTAACTTGGTTAAAAGCCTCTTCTTGTGGAGTCTTCCAGCACCATTCTTGGCGCTTCTTTAACAACACACATGACAAAGCCAGCAACATTGATAGATTTGGAGGAATTATCCATAATAGTTAACCATTGGAATGGAGGATCTAGGGTGCTCCAATGGGGCGGGTTTCTCGAAAATCACTTTTACTTTATCCGCCATTGAGTGTAACCCTTGAACATTGACCCAGTAACCAAGATAAGCCACCTAATCTGCTCAGAAGGTGCACTTCTTTCCATGCGATGTTGCTCCGAGGAATCGGATGTTCTCCTATGGGGTTGCTTCCAGTCAGTGGACTCTGGGACCAGCCTGAACAAGTACACCAACATAGTAACTGACTCCATTAGTAAGTGTGTAGAAGACTGTGTGCCAAAGAAGCAAATCCACTGCGTGCTGAAGTCCAGGTCTGAGACATTTAAGTCAGGCAACCCTTACCTACTCAAGAAAGCCAGGTATAATCTATGGAGATCCATCAAAGATGCCAAAAGACAGTACCAGATCAAGCTTGAGTCCCAGGCTAGTCACACAGACTCCCACCTATTATGGCAAGGTCTGCAAGACATAACAGGCTGCAGGATGAAGGCATGTTAAATCTCCGGCTCCAATGCACCTCTCCCTGATGAGCTCAATGCATTTTTTGCCCATTTTGTGCAAGCAGTTAGCATGCCCTCCACTCTGGAAGCTGCGGATGAACCTGTATCTGGGGTCACCATTGCCAATGTCAGATCAGCTTTCTTGAAAGTCAACCCACGGAAAGCCACGGTCCGAATGGGGTACCCCAGATGTGCACTCTGATCCTGTGTGGATCAGCTGGTGGAGGTATTCACAAACATCTTCAAACTCTCTTTACAACAATCTGAGGTTCCTATCTACTTCAAGAAGATGACCATCGTCCTGGGACCAAAGAAAAGCCAGGCACCGTGCCTGAATGATTATCGCCCAGTGGCTCTGACATCCTTCATTATGAAGTGCTTTGAAAGGATGGTCATGGTACGAATCAATTCCAGCTTCCCAGATTGCCTGGATCCACTACAGTTTGCCTACCACTGCAACAGATCCACAGCAGACACCATCTCCCTGGCCCTGCACTCAACCCTAGAACACCTAGATAACAAGGACACCTATGTCAGACTCCTATTTATTAAATATAGCTCAACCTTCAACATCATTATTCCTACAAATCCCATCCCCAAACTCCGTGGCCTGGGGCTCAGCTCCTCCCTTTGCGACTCGATGCTGGAGTTCCTAACCTACAGACCACAATCAGTAAGGATAGGCAACAACACCTCCTCCACGATCATCCTCAATACCGCTGCCCCAAAAGGCTGTGTCCTCAACTCCTTACTACACTCCTTATATACCTATGACTGTGGCCAAATTCCCCTCCAACTCAATTTTCAAGTTTGCTGGTGACACCAGCGTAGTGATTCAGATCCCAAACAATGACGAGACAGAGTACCTGTCCTGGATCCCCATGCTGACACTATAGTTAAGAAATCCCACAGATGCCTCTACTTTCTCAGGAGGCTATAAGGAACTTTGGCATGTCCACTATGACTCTCACCAACTTGATGTGGATATGCCGGCGTTGGACTGGGGTAAACACAGTAAAAGGATTCACCTGACGAAGGGACTAACCTCGAAAGCTAGTGAGTTTACTATCAAATAAATTGGTTGGACTTAAACCTGGTGTCAGACTTTTTACTGTGCTCACCAACTTTTACAGATGCACCATAGAGAGCATTCTTTCTGGTTGTATCACAGCTTGGTATGGCTCCTGCTCTGCCCAAGACCACAAAAAGCTAGAAAGGGTCGTAAACAAAGCTGTCCATCATACATATCAGCCTCCCATCCATTGATTCTGTCTACACTTCCCACTGCCTTGGAAAAGCAGCCAGCATAATTAAGGACCCCACGCACCCCGAACATTCTCTCTACCACCTTCTTCCATTGGGAAAAAGACACAAAAGTCTGAGGTGACGCACCAACCGACTCAATAACAGCTTCTTCCCTGCTGCTGTCAGACTTTTGAATGGATCTATGAAGTTAATCTTTCTCTACACCCCAGCTATGACTGTAACACTACATTCTGCACTCTCTCATTTCCTTCTCTATGTATGATATGCTTTATCTGTGTAGCGCACGAGAAACAATACTTTTCACTGTGCACTAATACATGTAACAATTAGAAATGCTCCTCCTCAGTGGACCCCATTATTAGAATGTCATCCAAATAACTGACAATTTTGGTCAAACCTTGCAGCAAACTTTCCATAGTTCACTGGAAGATGGTGTAAGGCGGTGAAACCACAACCGGCAAGCCTGAACATTAATACAATCTTTTATGTGCATTACTGGTGACATAAGCTCTTGATATTTTAGCTGTTAACAAGCGTGGCTCATGCTCAGTTTGGTATATGTCTGACCCGCAGCTAACACTGCATAATAATCCTTTACTTTGGAGATAGGGTCCTTGTCTGGTTTCACATTCTGGTTCATTGTCAACTTGTAATCCCTCCAGATGTGGAACTGCTCAATGTCCAGATCTTATCCACCCCCACTGTCCATATCCCTCCTGGTGACCAGATCACCCTTTGATGTCCGGATTCCGCGCCCCCCTCCCCACCCCCCGTGTCCAGATTCTCCCATGTCCCGATATCACCACTCCCCCCGCCCATTCCCATGTCTGGATCCCTCCCACATATCCAGATTCACCCCTATACCCAGACCCCACATAGCCAGATCCCCCATGTCCAGATCTGCCCCCCCAACCCTGCTGATACCCACAATCCCACATCCCATTCACTTACTTCTGAAGCCTATTTCCCCCCCTTTCAATTTGACCTTTAAACTGGCCTGCTTTACAGCAGCTCCTGTTGTACACAGGGGGTGTGCTCTCCTTCATACTTCTCCTTTATGCTCTGCTGCTGGAGTCAGGAACGTGTTTTGTTTCTTCAGCCTGACTAGGCCTCGGTCAAGAAGCTTGGCTGAGAGGCCCTTTCCATCTCAAGTGCAGATACGGGCAGCATGGTAAGTTCTAGGTTTAATTCAATCTTACATTTTAATTCTGTTTGTTTGACACTTTAACCATTTCAACAACAGGAGATAATTTGCTGATGTAACTCAGGAACTCTTTAGCAAGTCATGACTTCCTTGAAATATCACAAGGTAAGCTGCACTAATTGAATGCATAATGCTGAATGTTGTTTTTGCACAATGAGAATTTGAATTTAGAGAATAGAGTTGATCATTTTAATAGCGAGGAAGTGAGCGTTCCTTGACGTCTTGCATCCTTGCCTTAAGGGTCACATGTTCTTCTTCCCTTGTTTAATTTGACTGTGATGCTAAGACCAAGTCATGTGATGCTCTGGTGTCCCAGAATTCAGCATAAAACCTGATGTTGAATTGACATACTCTGGTTGTGTGTAAACAAAACTAAACCAAATCATTAAACATCAATTTCCCTGCATCCAATGCTAATTGCTATTCAGAGGATGGTACAGGGTCAGATATCCTCTTCTCTTCACCACCAGAACTCTCTGCCATTTCACCGCAGGACTCTGACTGTGTATGTGGAGTTCATGCTGCATACCCCCTGAACCCTGACCCAAAAACATGGCTTGGGGTTTAGAGGGGTTGTGAGCAGAAGTCCTGTCTAACTAGCCAGCACCAGGCTAATACCTTTATAAACGGGGGAGGAAGGGGAGGAGGAGCAGGACCGTGAGAGAGAGAAAATCAACAGAAAACAGAAGATAAAAAGGAGCTTGAAATTCAGGTGCACCGAGAATCTCTGGAGGAACAGGAACTTCAGCCTTTGACTGGTCAGACCATTGATCCTGTCCAAAATCCTGGAGGAATGGGTCATTTTAATATTTCGGGTAAAAGGACTAAGCCTACCAAAAGCATCCAGAGCCTGAGAAGTACTGATTTGATTTGATTTATTATTGTCACATGTATTAACATGCAGTGAAAAATATTGTTTCTTGCACACGAAACGGACAAAGCATACCATTCATAGAGAAGGAAATGCGGGGGTGCAGAATGTAGTGTCAGAGTCACAGCTAGGGTGTAGAGAAAGATCAACTTAATGCCACGTAGGTCCATTCAAAAGTCTGATGGCAGCAGGGAAGAAGCTGTTCTTGAGCCAGTTGGTAAGTGACCTCAGACTTTTGTCTCCATTTCCCAACGGAAGAAGGTGGAAGAGAGAATGTCCGGAGCAGGGGGGCCTGGGGTCCTTAATTATGCTGCTGCTTTGCCGAGGCATCGAGGTGCAAGGTATGGCAGTGGAATGATTCTGTTAGTGGTCAATATTCTAGAATTCTTGGACAAAAAATCTAGAAAATGTGAATTTAAATCTCAGTTTGAAATAAAAAAGTTGATCTCAGTAAAAATGATCACAAAACCCAACTGATGCAATAACATTCTTCAGCGATGGAAATCTCCCATCTTTAGGTGGTCTGATCCAGATGTGAGTTCAGTCCTGCACCAACACGATTAACTGTCTCTGAAGCCCCATCTTCTCAGGTCAACTACAGATGGGAAAGAAATCTCATTGATTCCCACATCTTTGGAATGTTTAAAGGTTCCTCAGTTAGCCCAGGAGCGCCCACAGAAGGAAGGATATAGGAAGATGCCAAATCCCCCCGTCCCTCCACCACATCCTGCATCCACACTCTAATCTCCAGCTGTTGGGACTTTTGGATGCTAGGAATTGGAGTAGGAACCTGATGTACAGCTCAAACTCTGATCCTAGCTCCCTGGATGAAATTCCAATTTCATTCCCCTCGCCCAATCGTCTCTTAATTGCTTCAATGTGATCACCTCTCATTCTTCTAAACTCTGGAGAGTATAGCAGGTCCAATTTACTCAGCCCAGCCTCAAAGAACGAGCTTCTCACCCCAGAAATTAGTCCAGAAATCCTGCGCAGTGTATGGAAACCATTGCCCACAGAGTTCCAAGCAGGGTCTCCCCAGAGTCCTGTACAATTGCAGCAAAATTTCTTTGGGTGGAATTTCATCATTTCTTAACTAATTGTCAACTCAGGTGGGAAAAGTGGTGTGAAAACCAATGCCGGCTTCTCTTGCCATATTTGTTGACACCTAGGCCAGGATTTGCCGACCCTGTTTACTGCGGGCTGGATGGTCGGTGGGGGCGGAAAGTTTGACAGGAGTCCCAACTTCCAGGAAAGGTCAGGAACCCCATTCTGATGCCTAAGGTTATCAGGATATAAGAACTAGAAGCAAGAGTCGGCCACCTGGCCCCTCGAGCCTGCTCTGCCATTCAATAAGATCATGGCTGATCTTTTCATGGACTCAGCTCCACTTACCCGCCCATTCACCATAGCCCTTAATTCTTTTATTGCTTAAAGATTTATCTATCCTTGCCTTAAAAACATTCAATGAGGGAGCCTCAACTGCTTCACTGGGCAGGGAATTCCACAGATTCACAACCCTTTGTGTGAAGAAGTTCCTCCTCAACTCAGTCCTAAATCTGCTCCCCCTTATTTTGAGGCCATGCCCCCTAGTTCTAGTTTCACCTGCCAGTGGAAACAACTTCCCTGCTTCTATCTTATCTATTCCCTTCATAATCTTATATGTTTCTGGAAGATCTCCCCTCACTCTTCTGAATTCCAATGAGTATCGCATTTCACACACATAAGGAATCACCCCCCCTCCTCCTGGGAAACTTTCCCCCCCAGACCTCCCCAGTGGAAGTGCAAGGGGACTGCCTGGGCATGAGCCATGTTGCACAGCTTTAACTTAAACACCTTCCAAGCATTCCAGTTTAAAGAGACAAACAAGCACAGTAATTCAATTGTTTCTTTATTTAACATTTCCAGTACCAATTCAAACATAAACAGTTGCAACTCATTAACTCTTTACTGAACTTTAACACAAACTGAACATCAACTCTCAACTGAACTTTAACATTTAAACTGCACCTTAACTTTAACTGAACATCAACTTTAACTATTTAACTGAAAACAGATACAGCCGGGTTTAGGGAAACCCTGGCCAAGAAATATCCTCGATGTAGAATCTATATTCTTGTTCTCTCTGAAGCATTCTTCAAGGTAAAAGCTTTGTTGCAATGAATGCCCTCTCGGAGTTATCACTGCCGAACAAAGGACTCACACATCTTTTATCCACAATTCTCCACTTGCTTCCGGGAGATTCTGTCACCCAGCCAACTGTATAACCAGAAACCGATCACATGGCTCGAGCATCCAATGAAATTACTTTTGAACGATGCCATAATGCTAAGTTTATTTGACATGTCCCACACATAGCAGCCATAAATCGGAGCCACAATGACTCAGTTAATGTAACTAACTTCCCTGATCTGACCAACACAGGAAGCTTCAGGTCACAGCTCTCAGACCAGAGCCTCTTTACAACCTGCATCTGGTGTTAATCTACAAGTTGACCAAAATTCCCAGCATCCTTCATTCTCAGCCAGAACAGCCATTTTAAAGCCACCATTGCCATTATTGTAGTTAAATTATTGTTGTAGCAGTTCTTTCTCTGTCCACACTCTGTTCCCCCAGCAGCGGGGACCTGACGTGGTGACCTGATGACCTCAACAGTGGAACCGGACGCCATTGAGACCTTCCAGGTGGTCAGGGGCATGGGTGGGCTGTGCCCAATGGGTACCGGCAAAGGGTGAGGCCTAAGGGGAGGGGCAGGGACCAAAGGGACGGGGCCTAAAAGGGAGGCAGGTTGTAGAGAGCTGTGCACTCTGCATCAGTGATCGACCGGGGAAGGGGGTGTGAATGGCTGTGGTATTCAGTTGGGGGTGGGGAGGGAGCTGGTGGCAGAAATTGAGGGGGGGCAGCAGTCGCTCTGAAATACATATCGCTGAGCGATGATCCTCACTATTAAAGACTGCACAGGTTCAAGCAACACAAGACCCACACAGCCAGATGATTCAGTTTCCTGTTCTTAGCCAACAGAGAAACTTTAATGTATGCAGAGCTCACATTCTGTGCATCACAGTGTGTGCGTTCTCACCTCTAATCACCTGCCTTCTTCACCCTTCACCTCTCTGAGTACTTCATTATGTGGCTGTGTCAAATTTCCTGCAAAACATCCTCTTCATTTTTCCCCTCAGCCACTTGTCTAGTTTTCTCTACAGATCTTGTGGTTGTCAGTTCCACATTCTCACCACTCTCTCTGGGTAAAGTGGTTTGACCTGAATTCCATTTTAGAATTATTAGTGGTGATCTTACATCTAGGATCTCTATTTTTAGATTGTCTCACAAGTGGGAACATCTTCACTCCGTCTAACCTATCAAATCCCACAGAGACCATTACCATCAGGTCACTCCTCAGTTTTGTCTGCTGAGGGAAGAGACCCCCAGTCTGCTCAGCCTTCCCTGAAGTATAATCTCACAAGAACATAAGAAATAGGAGCAGGAGTAGGCCATCTAGCCCTTCGAGCCTGCCCTGCCATTCAGTAAGATCATGGCTGATCTGAAGTGGCTCAGTTCCACTTTCCCGCTTTCTCCCCATAACCCTTAATTCCCTTGCTTACCAAAAACCTATCTACCCGCTTCTTAAATATATTTAGCGAGGTAGCCTCCACCACATCAACGGGCAGAGAATTCCAGAGATTCACCACCCTTTGAGTGAAGAAGTTCCTCCTCAACTCCGTTCTAAATTGCACCCCCCCCTTATCTTGAGGCTGTGCCCTCTAGTCCTGCTGTCCTTTCTGAGCAGGAAGAATCTCTCTACTTCTACCCTATCCATCCCCTTCATTATCTTATACATCTCTATAAGATCCCCCCTCATCCTTCTAAACTCCAATGAGTACAGACCCAGTCTATTCAGCCTCTCTTCATACTTCAACCCTCTCATCTCCGGTATCAGCCTAGTGAACCTTCTCTGCACTCCCTCCAAGGCCAAAATATCCTTGCGCAAGTGCGGCGACCAAAACTGCACACAGTACTCCAGCTGCGGCCTCACCAGTACCCTGTACAGTTGCAGCAAGACCTCCCTGCTTTTATATTCAATCCCCCTCGCTATGAAGACCAGCATCCCATTTGCCTTCCTGACCACCTGCTGCACCTGCAGGCTGGGTTTTTGCGACTCATGCACAAGGACCCCCAGGTCCCTCTGCACCGTAGCATGCTGCAGCTTTTCGCCCTTTAAATAGTAGTCGCTCCTACTATTATCCTTGCCAAAGTGGATAACCTCACACTTGCTAACATTGTACTCCATCTGCCAGGTCCTCGCCCACTCGCTCAGCCTATCTAGATCCCTCTGCAGACTTTCCACACCCTCCGCACAATTTGCTTTTCCACTTATCTTTGTGTCATCAGCAAATTTCGACACCCTACACTCAGCCCCCTCCTCCAAATCATCTATATAAATGGTAACAAGCTGAGGCCCCAGCACCGATCCCTGGGGCACTCCACTAGTCACCAGCCGCCAATCCAAATAGCACCCATTGACACCTACTCTCTGCCTATTTGACAGCCAATCCTCTATCCACGCTAATACCTTACCCCCAACTCCATGCCCCCTAACCTTCTGAAGCAACCTTTTGTGCGGCACCTCATCAAACGCCTTCTGAAAATCGAGAAACACCACATCCACCGGTTCCCCTCCGTCTACCGCACTAGTCACATCCTCATAGAATTCCAATAAATTCGTCAGACACGACTTCCCCTTAACGAATCCGTGCTGCGTCTGCTCTATGAAACAATTTTTCTCAAGGTGCCTCGCTATTTCTTCTTTGATGACGGATTCAAGCATTTTTCCCACAACAGACGTTAAACTAACTGGCCTATAATTCCCTGCCTTTTGCCTACTACCCTTTTTAAACAGCAGTGTAACATTAGCCGTTTTCCAATCTTCCAGCACTTCCCCGGAATCCAGCGAGGTTTGGAAAATAATCACTAAGGCATCTACTATCACCTCTGCCATTTCCTTCAGAACCCTGGGGTGCATTCCATCCGGTCCTGGGGACTTGTCCACCATCAGTCCTGCTAGCCGATCAAGCACTACCTCTCTAGTGACTGTGATGGCATTCAGGCCCTCAACACCTACCATCCTCCTATCTTTAATACCTGGCAAACTATTCGCGTCCTCCTCCGTGAAAACCGAGGCAAAAAACTTATTTAAGGCTTATTTTATTTAAAACTTATTTAAACTTATTTAAAAACTTATTTAACTCATCGATCTGCTATCATTTTTATTTGTCTGTTTAGCAGCGACTTCAGTCTTTATTGTCTGCTGCGGTTACTTCTCTTTGGTTTGTCTTTTGGATATTTCAGAGTATTGTATCTATTCTCCTTGTTTACTCTGCATGATCTTCAGGTATAAGATTTAAATTCACTTTATCCTATTCTCCTTCAACTGCCTCTTATGCTTGAAAAATGTGGAACTCTTTGTCTGTACTTCAAGAGATAACTCAGTGACCGGGGAATTGTGTTATTTAAATGCAGATTCATTCTTTCTTTCTTGCAACTGACAATCTACGGATTGCTAAACATTACCTAACCACAATTTCCTGCCTCGTTAACAGTCTATTAATTGCAGCTATTAATAGAGGGACACAAAAAGATGGTGAGGGAGAAAATGGACAACATCTTTTCGAATTAATATTGGGAACAACAAAGCAACTGTCTTTACAGCAAAGCTCTTTTCCTGGCTGTAGCATAAGGGTCTTTGGCATAACAATATGGGACTGGAGGAACAGTACTGCCCACTTTGTGATGTACAGAGTCACATGACTGTAGACTAATGGAAGCCATCATAAAGTTAGCTCTTGGTCTGGGCTGTACTTTGTCTTTGACAAGTATTTGAATCTTCAAGGACAGTAAGAGGTCTGACAACACCAGGTTGTAGTCCAACCGATTTATTTGATAGTAAACTCACAAGCTTTCAAGGTTTCCCTCTTCGTCAGGTGAATGGAGAGTTCTGGCCTCAGACAGAGCATATAAAGCACAGACAGTTTACAGATTACTGATTAGAATGCGAATCTTTACACCTAACCTGCTGTTCAAGACCTGAAGTGGCTAACAATGTGAGTGGAAGGAGCACTGAGCACAGGTTAAAGAGATGTGTATTGTCTCCAGACAGTACAGTAAGTGAGGTTTTACAAACCCAGGCAAGTCAAGGGGGTTACAGATAGTGCGACATGAACCCAAGATCCCTGTTGAGACCGTCCTCATGTGTGCGGAACTTGGCTATCAGTCTCTGTTCAGCGACTCTGCGCTGTCGTGTGTCGTGACGGCTGCCTTGGAGAATGCTTACCCGAAGGTCAGAGGCTGAATGCCCGTGACCACTGAAGTGTTCGCCAACAGGAAGGGAACAGTCTTGCCTGGTGATTGTTGAGCGATGTTCATTCATCCGTTGTCGTAGCGTCTGCATGGTCTCCCCAATGTACCATGCTTCGGGACATCCTTTCTTGCAACGTATTAGGTATACAACGTTGGCCGAGTTGCAAGAGTATTTACCATGTACCTGGTGGATGGTATTCTCACGTGTGATGATGGTATCCATGTCGATGATCCGACATGTCTTGCAGAGGTTGCTGTGGCAGGGTTGTGTGGTATTGTGGTCACTGTTCTCCTGAAGGCTGGGTAGTTTGCTGCGGACAATGGTCTGTTTGAAGTTGTGCAGTTGTCTGAAGGCAAGAAGTGGGGGTGTGGGGATAGCCCTGGCGAGATGTTCATCTTCATCAATGATATGTTGAAGACTCCGGAGAAGATGTCGTAGCTTCTCCACTCTGGGGAAGTACTGGACAACGAAGGGTACCCTGTCCACTGTGTCCCGTGTTTGTCTTCTGAGGAGATCGGTGCGGTTTTTCGCTGTGGCGCATCGGAACTGCTGATCGATGAGTTGAGCGCCATATCCTGTTCTTACGAGGGCATCTTTCAGCGTCTGGAGGTGTCTGTCACGATCCTCCTCATCTGAGCAAATCCTGTGTATACGGAGGGCTTGTCCATAGGGGATGGCTTCTTTAACGTCATTCGGGTGGAAGCTGGAGAAGTGGAGCATTGTGAGCACATCTGGAGTGCAAACATTATCCCGAATGGCAGTCTCCAGCACCACCATAGACCTTTGAGTGTGTTGAGTGAAAAACAGTTGTGATCTCGCAGCTACATTCGTTTGTAAGTACTCTTGTGATAGATCTATCTTATTGAACTTGTAGCCCCCAGAGAGTCCGCGACTAAGTCTTCAATCAGTGGCAGTGGGTACTGATCAGCGCACAATGCAGGCTATTAGTCATTCAGGTGTGAAACAAGCTCATCTGTTTTGAGGCTGGTGGCCACTGTAGTTGGAGCAGAATTCACCCTGTACTGCAAATACTTCTGTTTCTCACCTAAAGCCTCTCTTATTTAACGTGCAGATTCTGTTGGCTGTTTATAATGTTAAATTTTTATCTTGCCACAGCTGCTTGTGAACTACATCGCTGTGAATTCTACAAACTATTCATTTCCTGCCTAGCTTATCAGTGAAATTTCCAAACTTACTTTTTTTTTTGCTAAGGTTTTCAAGGTGGCCGTGTAGGATTATATTAATGTGTTTGCTTTTTGGTTTGTTGAGTTGAACACATGTCTGTCATGGGTTATATTCTTCACTGAGACAGACATTCCTGAACTTTTTCAGAATTATATCAGGGTCCTCTTTTCCCTCCTCCATCTGGATAACAAATGGTTTGAATTTCCTGATGAGTGCTGGGCTTGCTAAGTTTAACACGGTATTAAGTCTGTAAGGTAATAAACTTGTAGCTTGTTTTGACTTGTCAAAGCACGATGACACGGTGGATGGCACAATGCCAGGGACCCGGATTCGATTCCCGGCTTGGGACACTGCCTGTGTGGAGTTTGCATGTTCTCCCCATATCTGTGTGGGTTTCCTCCCACATTCTGAAAGACATGCTGGTTAGGTGCATTGACCCAAACAGGTGCCGGACTATGGCGACTAGGGGAATTTCACAGTAACTTCATTGCAGTGTTAATGTAAGCCGTACTTAGAGTCATAGAGGTTTACAGCACGGAAACAGGCCCTTCGGCCCAATTTGCCCATGTTGACTAATGAATAAACTTTTGATTAATGAATAAACTTCACTTTACTTTTATAATGCAGCACGGTAGTAGATACACCACTCCTTCTCAAACTTCTGACTGTAACGTTTTCATCAAAGACAAGCGGTTAATGCAGTGGAATCCTTGTGCTAAACTGCCAACACCTTGTCCATGTAAATGTGCTGGGTCCCCGAAACTTGTAACAAACAATACTTTATTCCCTAGCTGAGCAGCTACTTCATTCTTGTACCTGTCCGTGTTTCCGGGGAGAATTCCCATGCATCCGACACGTGCCCTCTTTTGTATCCTTGTCAACATGTGATCACATGTCTGGCACCTGTATTCCACATATCAGACTGTGGGCAACAGACAAAGAAATCCCATAGGAAATTCCAGCTTCTTCAGAAACTAGGGATTACAGTTCACAAACTGCCTCAGCCCTGACCAACAGAAAAGTAATCATCTTCAGTAAACTTGATCTTTGTCTTTTATTCTTGAATATTAATTTGGCCAAAAGTTATCCTCCTCTACTTTGTAATTTATAGTTTTGCATGTGCGTGTGTCTCAGTGTGTGTATTTGTGTGTCTCGTGTGTGTGTGTGTGTGTGTGTGTCTGTCATAGTGTGTGTGTATGTGTGTGTCTCAGTGTGTGTGTGTGTGTGTGTGTATCAATCTTTGTGTGTGTGTGTCTCTGTCTGTCTTAGTGTGTGTATGAGTGCGTGTGTGTCTCAATTTGTGTGTGTGTGTGTGTCTCAATGTGTGTGTGTGTCTCAATGGGTGTGTGTGTGTGTGTGTGTGTGTGTGTGCGTGTGTGTGTGTATGTTTTGGTGTGTGTGTCTGTGTGTGTGAGTGTGCCCCAGTGTCTGTGTGTGTGTGTGTGTGTGTGTGTGTGTGTGTGTGTTTCAGTGTGTGCCTCTATCATAGTGTGTGTGTGTCTCAGTGTGTGTGTATGTGTATCTATCTTAGTGTGTGTGTATGTGTGTCTCAGTGTGTGTGTGTGTGTGTGTCCGTGTGTGTCTCAATGTGTGTGTGTCACAGTGTGTGTGTGTCTCAGTATCTGTCTCAGTGTGTGCGTGTGTGTGTGTGTGTGTGTGTATGTTTCAGTGTGTGTGTGTGTGTGTGTCTCAGTATGTGTGTCTCATTGTGTGTTTGTGTGTGTATGTCTATGTGTGTGTCTGTGTGTGTGCCACAGTGTGTATGTGTGTGTCTCAGTGTGCGTGTCTCATTGTGTGTCTGTGTGTGTGTGTCTCAGTGTGCGTGTGTGTGTGTCTCAGTGTGTGTGTGTGTCTGTGTCTGTGTGTGTGTGTCATTGTGTGTGTCTATGTGTGTGTGTCTCAGTCTGTGTGTGTCTCAGTGTGTGTATGTGTGTGTGTGTCTCAGTGTGTGTGTGAGTTTGTGTCTCAGTGTGTTTGTCTGTGTGTGTGTGTGTGTGTGTGTATATCTGTGTGCAGGTGTCTCAGTGTCTGTGTGTATATGTGTGTGTGTCTCAGTGTGTGTGTCGCAGTCTGTTTGTGTGTCTCTATGTGAGTCTCAATGTGTGTGTGTCTCAGTGTGTGTGTGTCTGTGTGTGTCACTGTGTGTGGGTGTGTCTCTCAGATGAGTGTGTGTGTGTGTCTCAGTGCGTGTGTGTCTGTATGTGTGTCTCAATGTTTGTGTGAGTGTGTGTGTGTTTGTGTGTCTGTGTCTGTGTATGTGTGTGTGTCTGTGTGTGTGTGTTTCAGTGTGTGTGGGTGTGTGTCTGTGTGTGACTCAATGTGTGTGTGTGTGTCTGTGTGTGTGTGACTCAGTGTGTCTGAGTGTGTGTATGTATGTGTCTGTGTATGTCTCAATGTGTGTGTGAGTGTGTGTCAGTGTGTGTGTGTGTGTGTGTTTCAGTGTGTGTGGGTGTATGTCTGTGTGTGTCTCAATGTGTGTGTGAGTGTGTGTCTGTGTGTGTGTTTCAGTGTGAGTGTGTGTGTGTGTCTCAGCGTGATTGTGTGTGTGTGTCCGTGTGTGTGTCTCAGTGTGTATGACTCAGTGTGCCTGAGTGTGCGTGTGTATGTGTCTGTGTGTGTCTCAATGTGTGTGAGTGTGTGTCAGTGTGTGTGTGTCTGTGTGTGTCTCAGTGTGTATGACTCAGTGTGTCTGAGTGTGTGTGTGTGTATGTGTCTGTGTATGTCTCAATGTGTATGTGAGTGTGTGTGTGTGTGTTTCAGTGTGAGTGTGTGTGTCTCAGTGTGTGTGTGAGTGTGTGTCTGTGTGTGTGTGTGTTTCAGTGTGAGTGTGTGTGTCTCAGTGTGTGTGTGTGTCTGTGTTTCAGTGTGTGTGTGTGTGTGTGTGTGTGTGTGTGTTTCAGTGTGAGTGTGTGTATCTCACTGTGTGCCTGTGTGTCTGTGTGTTTCAGTGTGTGTGTGTGTGTCTCAGTGTGTGTGTGAGTGTGTGTCTGTGTGTGTGTTTCAGTGTGAGTGTGAGTGTGTGTCCGTGTGTGTGTGTTTCAGTGTGTGTGTGAGTGTGTGTCTGTGTGAGTGTGTGTCTGTGTTTCAGTGTGAGTGTGTGTGTCTCAGTGTGTGTGAGTGTGTGTCTGTGTGTGTGTGTTTCAGTGTGAGTGTGTGTGTCTCAGTGTGTGTGAGTGTGTGTCTGTGCGTGTGTGTTTCAGTGTGAGTGCGTGTGTCTCAGTGTGTGTGTGAGTGTGTGTCTGTGTGTGTGTGTGTTTTAGTGTGAGTGTGTGTGTCTCAGTGTGTGTGTGAGTGTGTGTGTGTTTCAGTGTGAGTGTGTGTGTTTCAGTGTGAGTGTGTGTCTCAGTGTGTGTCTGTGTGTGTGTGTGTTTCAGTGTGAGTGTGTGTGTCTCAGTGTGTGTCTGTGTGTGTGTTTCAGTGTGTGTCTGTGTTTCAGTGTGTGTGTGAGTGTGAGTGTGTGTGTGTTTCAGTGTGTGTGTGTGTGTGTTTCAGTGTGAGTGTGTGTCTCAGTGTGTGTGTGTGTGTTTCAGTGTGTGTGTGTTTCAGTGTGAGTGTGTGTGTCTCAGTGTGTGTTTCATTGTGAGTGTGTGTGTTTCAGTGTGTGTGTGTTTCAGTGTGTGTGTGTTTCAGTGTGAGTGTGTGTGTCTCAGTGTGTGTGTGTGTGTGTGTGTTTCAGTGTGTGTGTGTGTCTCAGTGTGTGTCAGTGTGTGTGTGTTTCAGTGTGTGTGTGTGTGTTTCAGTGTGTGTGTGTGTCTCAGTGTGTGTGTGTGTGTGTTTCAGTGTGTGTGTGTGTGTCAGTGTGTGTGTGTGTTTCAGTGTGTGTGTGTGTGTTTCAGTGTGTGTGTGTGTGTTTCAGTGTGTGTGTGTGTGAGTGTGTGTGTTTCAGTGTGTGTGTGTGAGTGTGTGTGTTTCAGTGTGTGTGTGTGTTTCAGTGTGTGTGTGTGTTTCAGTGTGAGTGTGTGTGTCTCAGTGTGTGTGTGTGAGTGTGTGTGTTTCAGTGTGTGTGTGTGTTTCAGTGTGAGTGTGTGTGTGTCTCAGTGTGTGTGTGTGTCTCAGTGTGTGTGTGTGAGTGTGTGTGTTTCAGTGTGAGTGTGTGTGTGTCTCAGTGTGTGTGTGTGTCTCAGTGTGTGTGTGTGAGTGTGTGTGTTTCAGTGTGTGCGTGTGTGTCTCAGTGTGTGTGTGAGTGTGTCTGTTTTAATAGTTTCAGTATCTTTACCTGGCCAGGATTTTGGCAACAACAGAAGAACTAACCCCTGATTTGGTTCAGCTCAAGGAAGCCAATCAGACTGAGTTCTTTGCAATCAGTGTGTAAAACAGTGAAGGGCATGGGCTGAATTGACACATGAATCCATATAAATTTCAAAACCCATATTACTCAACTAAGGAGTGAGAAAAATGCAGGGACTTCTCCCTCAGCTGCTACTGACAAAGTGTAGTAGCAACATGTCCACTTGAGATGGTGCTGGAGGTGGAAAACAAGCATTACCACAGCATCACCAGACGTGGGAGCCCTGGAGCTACTTGCTGAAAACTGGAAGTATTCTCCATTCTGACACCACCTACTGCCATTACTGGGAATTGTCAAACAAAGCATCAAATCTTCCTGCAGACACTTTACCAATAGTTTCTAGTTGGATGGTGCCTTTAATGTATTGAGGTGTTTCATGGAAGTATTATAAAACAGAATGTGATATTGAGACACATAAAGAGATATTGGGTGGAATTCTCCCAAATTTAGCAATGGGGAAAACCATATAACTCGGAAGCTCTGTAATCATCTTTAAATTTAGTGAAAATTATTATAATGAGCTTCCCACACTTTCTAGGCAGCAACCTCATTATGTCACCAGCAAGGGGCAGGAAAAATTGGGGAATAAGACTTTTCCCCTGTGGGCTGTGATGATACTGTGTTGATATATTTTAGTTTTAAGGTGGGGTTGCTTGAAGAGACAGTATTTTGTTACCGGAATCAATTTGTCTGGGAAAACATATCGGTCAACAGCTGAGAGCAGGGTAATAATTGATTTTAGTTAGGGATGTGTTTCTTTGTAGAAATAGGCTCGGTATACGGAGTTATGTACTTAATGGGAGGAGTTAAAATTGTAGGGAAGAAATACTATTTCAGTTTCATTTTTTAAAAATACAAACTTGCTGCCTGGACTGCCAAAAGGAAGCAGTGGCTCTATTGCTGTCTCTCTCTCTCTGAAAAGATATTTCTGAGAGCAGTAGGACTCTTAACCTGAAACAAGCCAGCAATCCTGTATTTTGCTGACTAATTTTGAAGAAGGGTTTAAGTCTGTAAGAGGAATATTGCTTGAATTGGAACCCATGGGGATAGGTTAACAGTTAAGAATTGAATGTTGCTCTATATTTACACATTGTTCGATTGTTAAAAGTTGAACTAATTCATTTGTTATAGTTAAAGTGTGTTGTTAAATATAGTATGTTTTGATAAAAATGTGTCAATAGAATTGAACCTGGAGTGAAACATCATATCCTCACACTAATGCCAAAATAGAAGGTGTCGAGGTCTAGTCTGAGTTCCTGATCGTATCCTAAAAAAATTGGGAGCTTTTTTTCTGGAATTAAAAGCTATAAGACAGTGAGTATTGAGTATTGGTGTTTTCTTTTCAGTATTGCATTCCATTAATTTAAATAGGGAATGCCTTGTGTAATAATAGGTATTTCAGTGGCTAAAGTTTTCCTGGAAGTGGAAGAAGTCACTCGGAGTGGCTTACAAAAGGTGGTGAAAGCAAGGGTTTTGGACTTGGTAAAGAAGCTGCAGTAGATTTTACCTGAAGGGGTGCAGGAGATGGAGATAATTTTAGTGACAGCTCAGCATCTGAATTTGCTAGAAACACAGTCTGCTTTGGAAATGGCTGCAATTCAATCACAAATAAAACTGTTTGAATTAGAGGCAATGGCAAGACAGAGAGAAACGGTAAGGAGAGAGAAAAGCCCTGGCAGAACATAGAGAAAAAGGGAGGGAAGCAAGAGAGAGACGGCAATCTCAGCAAAGAGAAAAAGAATTGAAACAGTTTGAATTGCGATTGAAAGTGGAAGAAGGGGAAAGAGAGAGAGCTTTTGAACTTGGGAAAATGGAACTGAAAAGCAAACATCAATTTAAATGGTTGGAGGCAAAGGTAAAAGCTGCGAGGACAGTGAGGAAGAATCAACCCATCGTAGTCAAAGGCCCAGTGGGGATTTGTTTAAAACGTCCAGGTATTGCCAAGGGTAGAAGTGGAGGATGTAGAAGAAGCCTTTTTTATTTTCGTTTGAGAAAGTAACTAAACAATTAAAATGACCACACGCCATTTGGGTATTTTTAGTTCAAAGTTGATAGGTAGAGCTAGTGCAGTATTTGCGTCGCTATCAGAGGAGATATCTAGGGATTATGATGAAGTGTAAAAAACCCTTTTAAGTGCATATGTACAAGTACCAGAAACCTACAGACAGGAAGCATATCCTGGGATCTTCCCTGACTGTGTGGTAACAAGGTCACAAAGTGACAGGTTGAGACAGGGGGAGGAGAAATCAAAGAGTAAAGATGAGGAAACTGAAGTTCAGTTATCAGAAACAATCTTTGACTGGATGGTTAATAAAGAACAAGAACGGGTGGAGGACGAAGAGGATATATTTATTCAGGAAAGTTGGCAGAATTAAAATAGAAAGAAGTAAAGAAAAAGCAGTTGTATCAGAAAGCATGCAGAGAAGAAGAATCTAAGTGTATACTGGAGAGTTATTACATGAAAAATGATGCCTTAATTTTTGGTCATGAGGTAAGGGGACCACTTAAATTGACCAAGGCAAAACTGATAAGTCAGTCCGAGACTACATTATTGGACTATGTGTCAAACTTTAAGGAAAGATTAGGGCTGTTGAATTGGCTAAACAACATTTAAAAGTAGCACAGCATGCAATGAAAAAGCAAGCGGATAAAATATCAAAAATTCATAGTTTTGTTAGTGAGGATAAAGAATTAGTATAATTACTAGTGGTAGATAAGCCATTAAAAGTAAGGTTTAGTGGATCTTATCAAATCGAAAGAGAACTGAGGTGAATTCTTTGATAGGAGCACCAGATAGAAGGAAGGTCAGATGAGGGCGGCATGGTGGCACAGTGGTTAGCACTGCTGCCTCACATCGGCAGGGGCCCAGGTTCAATTCCAGCCTCAGGTCACTGTCTTTGTGAAGTTTGCACCTTCTCCCCGTGTCTGCATGGGTTTCCTCTGGGTGCTCCAGTTTCATCCTACAGTCTAAAGATGTGCGGGTTGGATTGATTGGCCATGGTAAATTGACACTAGTGTCAGGGGGATTAACAGGATAAATATGTGGGGTTTCAGAAATAGGGCCTGGGTGGGATTGTGGTTAGTGCAAACTTGATGGGTCAAATGGCCTCCTTCTGCACTGTAGGAATTCTATGATTCGATGAGGAGAGGTGGGTTTTAAAGAGTGTCATATGGAGGAAAGCAAGGTGGAGAGAGAGCTGTAGGGAGGATTCCAGAGCTGGGGTCTACCCCACTGAAAGCACGTCCACCAACTTTGGAATGGAAAACTTAGATACTGAAGAAGCCAGAACCAGTTGAGAACAAATGTCTCAGATTTTTGTGGGCTGGAGGCGATCACAGAAATGGGGGGAAGCATGAAGAGGTTTGAAAACCAGGAGCAGAGTTCTAAAATCAAGATGTTGCTTGACTGGAAATCAATGTAACTCGGTGAATCCAGGGCAAAGGTGAATGGGATGTGGTGCAGGTTAAGACATGGGCAGCAGGGTTTTGGAGGATTTCAGGTTCACAGAGGGTAAAATGTGGGAAATCTATCTGGAATGTTTTGGGATGGTCACGTTTAGAGATAAATCATGAAGAAGGGTTTCAGCAGCAGAAGAGCTGAAACAGGAGTGAAGCAAAATGATGTTAGGGAGGTGGAAATAGGTGACCATAGCAATGGGGCAAACGTGTGGGCCTGGTGTCACCACTAGGCCAGACCAGGTAAGAATGGCCAATTTCCTTCCCTAAAAGACATGAGGCCATCTCAGGGTCAAATGTGACACCGGTCCATTGCGTGTTACAAATGCAAAGATCTCCTTTGCTCCCGAGGTCAAAGGTACTTGCCAGCTCCTTCCAGTAAATCGACTTCAGTGATGAACATAGAACTTCCAATTCTCTCAATAAATTGTCCAAGTGTGGAATAGGAAATGAATCACTTCTGATGACTGCATTCATTTTTCTGTAGAACACACACATTCTGCAGCGATGATCTTGTCAAAAAAATTCTAAGTGCAGAACAAGCATGAAAATAGGAGAGTTTTAAATCTGTTTTGTGTTGAGAATTGATTTGTTTTATCTCCAAATTGTTCATAACCTCTCTCAATAATTTTGACATGAAATTCAACTCCTGATCAGATTGGATTTCTTTTGGTAAACCGTGTCAGGTAAAAGGTTTGGTGAATTCTTCAAACACTCTCTTAGCTGAATTACTTCTGAGTGGGATGGCTTCAGGAAATCCAGTTGATATATCCACGATAGTCAATAACCATAGATTTCCACTGCGTAGTTTTGGTAAGGGGCTCACACAATGAAGGAGAGCTCGTGAAAAAAGGTTCTTCAAAAGATGGGATAGGGTTCAAAGGCGCTGGTTTAATTACAGCTTATAGTTTCCCCACTACTTAGCAAGTGTGACAAGCTTTGCAAAATGTACCATATATCTGAGTAATCTAGACAAGTTGAAATGTTTTAGTATCTTTGGCTTAGGTTTTCCTTATCCCTAAATGTTCTCCCAATGATACGTCATGAGTATTCAAAGAATCTCTTTTCTATATTCAGGAGGGAGTACTATCTGGCGTTCTTTTGCCCACGTGCCATTTGCACTCACATGTGGTGGTCTCCACTTTCTCATCAGAACCTTATCCTTGACATAACATTCAGGAATGCACTGTGCTTCCTGTGTTGAATCGGCTGTTTGGTATAATTGCTGTACCTCAATCAATCTGTATGCTATCAATCTCCCTCTGCAGTCAATGTGAGAAAAATTGTATCTGATAAACTAATCTCATTTGATTCATCCTGCTCCTTCCATTTTTATTTTCTTTAAGTTTTTCTGTCTGTGATCACTATGCAATCTGGGTTCATTCCAATAAATAATTTTTGTAAAGACTCTGCGACAATCAAAGGGGAAAGTACCTGTAACTTTTGCTGCTGACATCTTTTCTCTTGTCTCCCACATGCTGGCTACTCAGAACTACTCAATACTGACCAAGTTTTGCAGTTGGCTTTTATTCTAGCTTTTTTTATATACTTCTGGAAGGTGAAAGCTCCAAATCCACCTGCAATATTGCTCATTCCTGCTGAGTTGAAACTAATCTCCCATTATCTCCACAGGAGATGGCAAATCCATCTGGGATATTGCTCATTCCTGCTGAGATGATACTTTCCTCCCATTTTCTCCACAGGAGATGGCAATTAAATCCTGGCTGACATTCACACTTTTGAGCTATCTTTGTCTTGACACTGGGTGTAATTCCATTGTCTCTTGTAATATCATCCACCAGCAACTCAGGCAGTGACTGAATTTACATCCTTAGCCGTCTTTGGCTTGTATTTTTTTAAATCCACAGGTCTTATTCAAAGTACAATATTTCTGTGTGTAATTCAGTTTTCATCCTCCACCATGCCGGAGTTTGCAACTGTTGTGACGAGAGTGTGACTATATCCTTGATAGGTTTTCTTACAACAGAAACAGTGAGCTGATGGAAGTCCAGAAAAAGTTGGCCTAAAATACATATTATCTGTGTGCCTTACAGTTGAGTAAAAAGTACAAGGAGTTAAGGGTATTGGAGGATTAGTTGTAAAAGGGAACTTGTAGCAAGCAAGAGGGAATGGCTCCAAAAGAGAAAATGCTGGAAAATCTCAGCAGGTCTGGCAGCCTCTGTAAAGAGAGAAAAGAGCTGACGTTTCGCATTCAGATGATGCTTTGTCAAAGCTTTGGGGTGATGAAGGGTCATCTGGACTGAGCTGAGTGGTCATCCCCCACGCAGAGACACACAACCTCTCCCTCGCACAGAGACACACACCCCCACTGCGGAACAAAGACACACACTCTCCCCCCACACAGAGATACATACCCTCCCCCTCACACAGAGACACACACCTCGGTGGGGTGTTGTTCAACGTTAGACTGAGGGTCACTTTCTGGGGAACATCTGACAGACTCACCCCTGCAGCTGTTTGGGGCAGGGACAGCCCAGGGCCCCGGCACTCAGAGGGCAGTTGGAGTCCAACCCCTCCCACTCAGTCTGTCAGAAACTGGGTGTCTGGAAGTGACTGTAACCTCCCTGGTGGAGATGCAAAGAGAGGCAGCAGAATATCAGGCAGAGATTCAACAGTCATTCGTCAGAGAAGAATGGACAGTGGAGGAGGCCATTCATGTTCAGTTTAATGTCATGGCTCCGATATGTGAACACCTCAAGGCCACAGTTGGAAGGTTGTCAACACTAAGGAGACCTTGGTCCAGCAGGTCCATAAGACCATAAGACATAGGAACAGGAGTATCTATTCAATTTGCAGGTGGGGCTGATCCATGCACAACGAGTGACAGAGAAAACCAAACATAATGTCCTGAGAGCTCCAAACTGTACTGAGTCAACACAGAAAACGCTCTCTCAAAATCCCAGAACACCACCCCAATTCACTCCCATAGAACCCTATACAACACTACAGCTAAATTCACTCCTCAGCTAAATTCACTCCATTCCCCTTTAACCCCACCCTTGAATACAAAAGTACTTGATCCTCCTGTCCGTGTCTCCCATAAGCTGAGTCTGAAATCACACAAGGTGTGTAAAATCTTGGTCAACTGGGCATTTAATCCCCTCAATAAGGAGCATAATTATTGGTGAACGCACTGCCAATCCACACTCGCGTCGCCAATCAAAATATTGCTCGAGTGAAAGATCCCGACATCATCACACACTATTTAAGGTGTTTCCAGATGAGATGCATACGCATCCACCCAACAGACATAAAACTCTGTCCCATATTCCATCTGCCAAGTTTTTGCCCGCTCACCTAACCTGTCTCTTTCCCCATGTAGACTCTTTGGAGGTAAATTTACCATTTTCTTTCTAAGTGCTGGGCAGGCTTGAAATTGGGAGAGTTTCAGATCCATCTTTGGGCCTGTTTTTAGACCCCCTCCACATGCACACTCCACCTGCAAAATTCTGAGTGAGCCTCTTGTTTGCTGCAGAAGCCTGCAGGTCTCTGATCCTGCACATGCACACTAGCAGTAGCAGAGGTCTGACAGAAAAGAGAGAACTGTCAGGCCCCTGCTACTGCAGGCAGCCTGAAGCAGCTCCCCACCCCTGCAATTGCAGAGGCCCGTGGCCCATGATATACCCCCTATTGACCCCTCTGTCACCCTGACCAATCATGGGCCCGCCTCGTCCACCGAGCACTGCAAAGTGGCAGCAGGCCCTCTCCCCCCATTATCCCCTCCCCCATTAGACCTACCCCTTGGCCCCACCCCGATTAGCCTTGCCCTAGTGGCCCCTTCCCATTAGCCCCATCCCCAGGACTGCCCAATGGACATTGCCCAGGTGCCAGGGTGGCACTGCCAGTCTGGCAATACCCAAGAGGCACCTCACTGTGCCCTCAGCCTCCCCCGGAGTCCTCAATGACCTCCGGTTCCATCACTGAGGCCAAGTCGACTGCTCCCCATTCATGAGGAGTGTCTATTCCTCGCCAGTGAGAACCTTTCCCATCGAAGTCATTAAGGGGGGTGGGCCCGGGCAACTGAGTGCTGGGCTCAGTAAGCAGATGTTAAATAGCTTTTAAATAAATTTCCATACATTAACCTGCCTCTTACCCATTTCCATCAAGAGGCTGATTGCACCGGAAATCTGGTGCTCGTAAAATGGTGCCGTCTGTGAAAACCAGAGCCAATCGCACTAAGAGCTTTATGCCCCACTTTACCACCACGTCATACCCGTAAATGGCACAACGCGATAGTAAAATCACTCCCTTTGTGTCATCCTCATCACCTGCCTTCCCACGTATTTTTGTGTCATCAGCAAATTTGACAATAGTACATTCCCTTCCCTCACCCAAGTTATTAATATTGTAAATAATTGTGGCTCCAGCACTGATCCCTATGATAATCCACTGGTTAGACATTGCCATCATGAAAATACCTTTCTTATTCAACTCTCTGTCTTCTATCAGTTAGCCAATCCTCTAACCATGCTAAAATACTACCCCCAACACCATGGATTCTTATCTTATAAAGCAACCTTTTGTCTGATACCTTATTGAATATATTTTGGAAATCCAAGTACTGATCCCCTTTATCTATCCTGTTGTACCATCTCAAAGAATTCTCATAAATTTGTCAGTCATGATTTCCCTTCCTGAAGCCACGCTGACTCTGGTTAAGAACATAAGAACATAAGAAATAGGAGCAGGAGTAGGCCATCTGGCCCTTCGAGCCTGCCCCGCCATTCAATAAGATCATGGCTGATCTGTCGTGGCTCAGTTCCACTTTCCCGCCCTCTCCCCATAACCCTTAATCCCCTCTCTTATCAAAAACCCATCAACCCGCTTCTTAAAAATATTTAGCGAGGCAGCCTTCAACGGGCAGAGAATTCCAGAGATTCACCACCCTTTGAGTGAAGAAGTTCCTCCTCAACTCCGTTCTAAACCGCCCCCCCTTTATCTTGAGGCTGTGCCCCCTAGTCCTACTGTCTTTTTTGACCGGGAAGAGTCTCTCCACCTCTATCCTATCCATCCCATTCATCATCTTATACGTCTCAATGAGATCTCCCCTCATTCTTCTAAACTCTAACGAGTACAAGCCTAGTTTATTCAGCCTCTCCTCATAGCTCAACCCCCTCAACTCCGGTATCAGCCTAGTAAACCTCCTCTGCACTCCCTCCAAGGCCAAAATATCCTTGCGCAGGTGCGGCGCCCAAAACTGCACACAGTACTCCAGCTGCGGCCTCACCAATGCCCTATACAGCTGCAGCAAGACCTCCCTACTTTTATATTCAATCCCCCTCGCTATGAAGGCCAGCATCCCATTCGCCTTCCTGACCACCTGTTATTATGTATTTCTAATGCTCAACCACTCCACCCTCCATAACGACCTGAGAGAGTCGCCAGCACTTAAGGCCCAAGTGTGAGTGCAGAACGCGTCCTCACAGCGATGGCTCGACTATTCCCTCACAAATCAGACCTCGGAGAGCTTGAAGAGATGTCTCCTGATATCAGACTTAGTTTCACTCCTCTTGGAACATTCCAGCTGTGTGTGTGTGTCCTGGGCATGCCTCTCATGCCTCCCTTCCTCCATGGCATCATGTTGTTTATGTTGTCCCTCGCCGGCCCCCTGGGTTTCCTGCACCTTCTCTTCATCTTCTGAGGAGGATTTCTCCTCCTCCAGGTCACCATCTGACAGGGCCTCACCTCTCCGCATAGCCAGATTGTGAAGCGCTCAGCAAACTGCAATGCTGCAGCAAATCCTTTCTGCTGTGTATCGTAGAGAGCCACTAGAGTGGTCCAGGCATCTGAATCCCATCTTCAGCAATCCAATGATCCGCTGTGTGAGGGAGTGTGTGGAGCTGTGAGCAGCATTGTACCTCTCCTCGACTGGAGTCTGAGGAGGATGCATCAGTCATGAGCCAGTGTTTAATGGGCAGCTCTTATCCCCCCAGCAACCATCCTTGCAGACCTCCTGGCTCTGCAAAGATCCCAGGCGCCTGCGAGTGACTGAGAATGTAGAGGTCACAGTAATTCCCGAGCACACGCGTGCAAAATGTGCTTCCAAAGGTTTCACGCCAACTGCACAGCAAGCGGATCAAAGACCTTGCTGTTGATAAAGGGCTGCTGCCAGGGAGCCTGTGTAGCCTATTGCTCACTGCACTCTTGGGAACGCTGGGAGAGCTGTGAAGCCTGTGAATCTGTGAGCCTGGTTATTCTCGTCCAAAGCAAAGTTCACATAATAGTGGGTCCTCTTGTGAACGGCTTTGGTCACCTCCTGAATAAACCAATGTGCTGCTGACCATGAAATGCTGCACAGATCCCCAGTTGCTCCCTGGATAGACAGACCCAAAGGCAAAGAAATCAGGGGGAAGACCCCCAACTCATGTCAGGTCTTCTTGGAGCATATGATATATGTGGCGACTAGATCTCTGGACAGTTGTAACTTTGTCCTTCACTGCCTCTCATACTCATTTGTAGAAAGGTCACATGTGGACAGTAGATGTTCCTTGTTTCCAGCCATCTCCATTGTCTGGATCTCTGCTCCTGAGCTTCCTGCTGGTGCGGCATGGTGGCACAGTGGTTAGCACTGCTGCCTCACAATGCCAGGGACCCAGGTTCAATTCCCGGCTTGGTGTGTGGAGTCTGCACATTCCCCCCGTGTCTGCGTGGGTTTCCTCCAAGTGCTCCAGTTTCCTCCCATAGTCCAAAGATGTGCAGGCGAGGTGGATTGGCCGCACTAAGTTGCCCCTGGTGTCACAAGCTGTGTAGGTTAGGGGATTAGCGGGGTAAATATGTGGGGTTACGGGAAAGGGCCTCGGTGGCATATTCTGTCAGAGAGTTGATGCAAACTCAATGGGCCAAATGTCCTCCTTCTGAACTGTAGGGATTCTATATATATGTATATACTACATATACAGAAGCACACACTCTCCTTGGCCATGTCCCCCAGGCAGTATCTCATTCAGACGCCTTTCCTGCCTCTGTCTCCTGAATTGATTGAGGATTCAGTAATTAACTGAAGGCGAACAAAAGAGTGGAGTGAGTAAGATTCCGAGTAAGAGCAGGCAGGATGTGTTTGTTAATCAAAGAGGATCTGGTAGACTGTTTCAATACGAGAAGTGTAACAGGTAAGGCAGATGAACTTAGAAGTTGGATTAGTACTTGGAACTATGATGTTATTGTCATTAAAGAGACTTGGTTCGATTTGATTTATTATTATCACATGTATTAATATACAGTGAAAAGTATTGTTTCTTGTGTGCTATACAGACAAAGCATACTGTTGATAGAGAAGGAAATGGGAGAGTGCAGAATGTAATGCTACAGTCATAGTTAGGGTGTAGAGAAAGAGCAACGTAATGCAACGTAGATCCATTCAAAAGTCTGACAGCAGCAGGGAAGAAGCTGTTCTTGAGCCAGTTGGTATGTAACCTCAGACTTGTGTATCTTTTTCCTGACGGAAGAAGGTGGAAGAGAGAATGTACAGGATGCGTGGAATCCTTAATTATGCTGCCTGCTTTGCCAAGGCAGCGGGAAGTATAGGTAGAGTCAATGGATGGGAGACTTGTTTGCGTGATGGATTGGGCTACATTTACAACCTTTTGTAGTTTCTTGCGGTCTTGGACAGAGCAGGAACCCATACCAAGCTGTGATACAACCAGAAAGAATGCTTTCTATGGGGCGTCTGTAAAAGTTGGTGAGAGTCATAGCTGACATGCCAAATTTCCTTCATCTTCTGAGAAAGTGGAGGTTTTGGTGGGCTTTCTTAACTATAGTGTCAGCATGGAGAAACCAGTACAGGTTGTTGGTGATCTGGACACCTAAAAATTTGAAGCTCTTGACCCTTTCTACTTCGTGCCATTGACGTAGACAGGGGCACTTTCTCCATTACACCTCCTGAAGTCGAGGACAATCTCTTTCATTTTGTCGGCATTGAGGGAGAGATTATTGTCACCGCACCAGTTCACCAGATTCCCTACCTCATTCCTGTACTCTGTCTCGTCATTGTTTGAGATCCAACCCACTACGGTGGTGTCATCAGCAAACTTAAAAATCAAGTTGGAGGGGAATTTGGCCACACAGTCACGGGTCTTTAAGGAGTATTGTAGGAGGCTGAGAACACAGCCTTGTGGGACGCCAGTGTTGAGGATGATCATGGAGGAGATGTTGTTGTGTATCCTTAATGATTGTGGTCTGTGGGTTAGGAAGTTCAGGATCCATTCACAGAGGGAGGTGCCGGGGCCCAGGCCACGGAGTTTTGGAGACAAGTTTCGTGGGAATAATAATGTTGAAGGCTGAGCTGTGGTCAATAAATAGGAGTCTGACATCGGTGTCTTTGTTATCTAGGTGCTCCAGAGTTGAGTGCAGGGTCAGGGAGATGGCGTCTGCTGTGGATCTGTTGCAGCAGCAGGTAAACTGTAGTGGACTCAGGTCGGCCGGGTGGCTGGAATTGATTCGTACCATGACTAGCGTTTCAAATGGACGTCAGAGCCACTGGACGATAGTTGTTAGGCCACGCTGCTTGGTTTTTCTTAGGGACCAGGGTGACGACTGTCTTCTTGAAGCAGATAGGGACCTCAGATTGTTGTAAAGAGAGGTTGAAGATATCTGCGAATACCCCCGCCCGCTGATCCGCGCAGGATCTGAGTGCTAGTCCGGGTTCCCCATCCGGGCCAGTCACTTTCTGTGTGCTAACCTTCAAGAAAGCTGCTCTGACATCTGCAATGGTGACCCCAGATACAGGTTCATCCAGGGCTTCCAGGGTGAAGTATACTCTCTCGTTAACCTCTTGCTCAAAACTGGCATAGAATGCATTGAGCTCATCAGGGAGGGGTGCATTGGTGCTAGTGATTTTACATGCTTTCATCTTGTAGCCTGTTATGTCTTGCAGACCTTGCTGTAGTCGGCAGGGGTCAGTGTGGCTAGCCTGGGACTCGAGCTTGGTCCAGTACTGCCTTTTGGCATCTTTGATAGATCTCCATAGATCATATCAGGCTTTCTTGTATAGGACGTACTAATGAAGTCAGCTCTGGGGCTGCAGCACAGCTACAGTTCACATGTGGGCAACTGGTCTGAGTCAATTTCAAATCAGTCAGATCGGGTGTCTCCAGGTCCTACCGATCACCAATCTGTAAAAGATTGAATTAGAGAAACGTTAGAGAGTTTAAAGCAGTTGGAATGAAGTTTGAGAAGCACAGACTAAGAGTAAAAGGTCGAATTGGAAGGTATGCTGGGCACAGCTGGCAAGAAGTCCCCTCGCTCTGGCACTATCTCGATTAAGGGAAGGACAGAATTGGCAGCTTAACGTTCCAGGGTACAGATGTTTTAGGTGGGTTAGACGGGGTTGCTAAAGGGGTGGGAGAGTTGGACTTCTGGTTAGGGAGACTATCACGGCTGCACTGCGGGAGGACATACAGCGAGGCAACGTGGGTAAAGCTTAGGAATAGGAACGATGTAGTCACAGCGGTGGGGGTTTACTATAGACCTCCCGACAGCCAGTGGGAGAAAGAAGAACAGATATGTAGACAGATTTTGAGGAAGGTGTAAAAGTAATAGGGTTATTGTGGCAGGAGATTTTAACTTATCCTATAATGACTGGGACTCACTCAGTGCTAGGGGCGTGGATGGGGCAGAGTTTGTAAAGAGCATCTAGGAGGGTTTCTTGAAACAGTATGTAGATAGTCCAACTAGGGAAGGGGCTGTACTGGACCTGGAATTGGGGAATGAGCCTGGCCAGGTGGTCGAGGCTTCAGTAGGGGAGCAGTTCAGCAATAGTGACCACAATTTGGTAAGTTTTAAGTGACACAATAACCCATTGGGCTCTTGGCCAGAACCACAGTGGATTGTTTGCGTATTTGAAAAGGTGATGATGCTTTCCCAACTCTGAGTGAAGCCAGCAGTTTTGACAATTAAACCCTTTCAGAGCCCTGGTCTTAACCATCTAGGTCGTTGGTCACCATTTATTATTCTTTGAGACAAAAAATTGTTTGAGCATCAAAGTATGGCGATAACTTCTAATTCTGAATTCTAATAAAACCGTCGTTTAAAACCACAAAGCCTGCTTCTGAAAACAGAGTTGAGAAAATAACAGTTGACAGGAGTGGGTATTTTCAGCATTCACGTTTAAAGGTCTAATTTTCCAAAAGAAAAGCCAATGGAAAAACAGTCCAGGTGGTTTCTCAGGTTATATAAAAAAACTCATCCAGAAAATTGCACATTGAGGTTGGGAGTGAGACACAGAAAGATTTCACTGCAGAGAGAAGAGAACATCAATAGAGAGACTTCAGTACAGATTCAATGCGCTGTTAGAGGTTTCTTTTGGATGAGATTTTTAAGTGAAGCCCCCTCTGCAGTGGATATGACACTACTTTGCAGAAAACTAGCAGCCTCTGTCAGACAAGACACACCGATGTGAATAAATAAATACTTCACAATTTTCAGCCGGTTCAGAGATATTTGTGGTGTGAGCAGAGAGCAGCACACAAAGTCTCGTATCCACGTTCAGTGAGTTGTGGGAGCCCAAAAATCCCCTTTCAGCAAGTGGGAAAAGGCACCTTATTATTGAGTCAATTCTTAGTCAAAGTCAAGATTTTTTTTGAAATTCAGATGTGGATCATGGGTGTCGCTATCCTTGAAACTGATTGGTTTGCTAGGCCATTTCAGAGGACAGTTGAGAGTTAATCACATTGCTGTGGCTCTGGAGTCACATGTAGGCCAGACTGAGTACGGGTTTCCTTCACTAATATAATTAACAATGATGTGCCTCAAAAAGAATGAGCCCTTGATACTTACAAAGAAACATACAAATTAGGAGCCACAGCAGGCCATTTGGTCCCTTGAGCCAGCACCACCATTTGATAAGATCATGACTGATCTGTTGGTGGTCTCAAACCTAGGTTCCTGTCCATTCCCATAACGTGTGATTCCCTTGTCAATCACCAATCAATCTAACTCAGCCCTAAAATTATTCAAAATATATAGCACTGTGTACGAGATATATTGCATCAACTTACCATGTTCCTTTGACAGTACCTTGAAAGCCTGCAACTTCTACCTACTCAAGGACAAGGGGCAGCAGTTGCATGGGAATACCACCATCTGAAAAGTAATCTCCTAGTCACACACCATCCTGACCTGGAAATATATCGCCATTCCTTCACAGTCACTGGGTCAAAATCCTGGAACTCCTTCTCTAACAGCACTGTGGATGTTCCTACACAATCATAGAATCCCTACTAGGAATGGGTAATAAATGCTGGCCTAGCCATTGATACACACATCCCATGAAAGAATATGTTTAAAGCAAATAACCTTGCCTCCACTGCTCTCTGGGGAAGAGAATTCTTTAGAAAGATTTTTTCCACATTTCCATTTTAAACAGGAGACCCTTTGATGGTGAGGTAAGTAAAACAAACTTTATGCAGACAGCATTGATGAAGAATCCAATCAGTACAAAGGAATAACTTTGGATTTGTCTCTCTTTTCAGTTCTCCAACACCTTGAAAATACCCTCCCCATTTATACAGCCCAGTTTGTCTCATTTCACTGATAAGACCGCACAGTTTATCTGTTCTCATATCCTTTCAGGAGCAGTTTATTGATGTATTAATTTACCTGAACTCTGTACTTCATACTGTGACTAATTGACCCCTTCACCTATATCTATTCTACTATTCATTGAAGTTGTACATCAGTCATTAAGTCACTGATTTCTCAGACACAGGCATCCTGCAGGTCTCCTAATCATCTTAAAGAGCCTCTAATTCCATAACTTGTTACAGTTATATAGGTCAGTTTGATCACTAAATCTACATACCCAACACTTACCAGCTAGTATAAAGGTGATTACAGTCATTGAAAGAATGGCCTGTCAGACTGTGATCACTGTGAGAATCTTTCCACTCCATCAAACCATTCTCCCAGAGAGGACAGTGTGAAAATAATCAGAACAAAATCTAACTGACACGATTGAATGTTTTGATGGCTTCCAATTAGCCATGCGCACTGTGAGTAGGTTCAGTTGTCTCTGGTTACTGTAGGTTTACTGGTGTGTGTTTACATTTGAGAATTGGGAGAAGTAAATTTTTGAATAAAATCAGATAAAGGAGGCCAGACCTAATGAGTATATTCTAGGAGTTTATAATGTGAGTGTTGGAGTAAAATCAAAATTAAAGGATACAAGATGGTTACCTGGCACAAAATGGACTCTGGGAAAAGACATTAAAATGTACTGACTTGGGCACAGACATTGCACAACAAAGAGTTATCTGCAGGGAATAGATCAGACCTTGAGACACCTTAGCTTAACCTAAAGCAGAACCAAAACAATGAGTTTCATAATGAGATCAGTCATTGATGGGGGGCATAAATGCATAAATATATCTATTCTATGTATAACGATGTGTTAACTGTCGATGTCCGTACTTGTCTGCTCTATGTATAATGATGTGCTAATGGCTAATGTCCATACTTGTCCACTATTTAAAAATGTATAAAAGATGCTCAACTGCCATTTTAAAGTTGGGAAGGTGACTGCATGCACTGCGGAAAGACCAGCGCTTCTCCCAAAGCTTTGTCTGATAAAACTGTGTGTTCTGACTCCACGTGGTGATTTTCTCACAACAGTGAGTTTGAAAGCTTGTCTGCCAGAGCATGTACTGTGAGATCATAGGATGAGATGAGTACCCCCCCTTGAAAACCAAAGGCCTGAAGATCCCAGAGGAGCACTGTTGCAATGAGACTTTCCACTGTGAATGCATGCTGCGAGCCTGCTTCCAGAAACTTTACTTTGCAATGTTGATCAGACAAATCTCAAGGAGCCTTGGTTATTGTTTCTGAGATTTAAGGTACAGTGAGACCTGATTATCTGCGAATAATCTCCTTGTGTCAACACAATATCTATTCATTGTAGGGTAGTTCTAGCAATATAATGGGAGTATTGTTATATTTTTACAATGTCCATAAAACCAGCATTACAAGGAGCTAAACATTAAAGATTAACAAGCTTTTATTATTAACAGTCGTTTGATAATACATAAGTTGAGAATTGCTGAAAAGAGAGGTATCTGCCTATTAGCAATAAGTGAAGGATCATGCTGATTTATTGGATTAGCCAATCACTGGAATGTACAGTCTTTGCATCTGGCATTGCATTCTCAGTCTAAAAAGACATTCTGCCTGTCACACAATTGAACAATTTCAGTGCTGGCAAGGTACTGACAGTAGTCAATGAGCTTACATTGGCAACACAATAAACAAAACATCTCCTGTTAGATATGATGTTACAATTGGACAGCATAGAACCATAGAACATTACAGCACAGAAACTGGCCTTTTGGCCCTTCTTGTCTGTGCCAAAGCATTTTTCTGCCTAGTCGCACTGACCTGCACCTGGACCATATCCCTCCATACCCCTCTCATCCATGAACCTGTCCAAGTTTTTCTTAAATGTTAAAAGTGAGCCCACATTCACCACTTCATCTGGCAGCTCATTCCATACTCCCACCACTCTCTGTGGGAAGAAGCTCCCTCCCCCACCCTCCACTATTCCCTTTAAACTTTTCCCCCTTCACATTTAACCCATGTCCTCTAGATGTTGAGAGGTATTGATCGGGTGGATTCTCAGAGGTTTTTTTCCCAGGGCTGAAATGACTGCCACAGGAGGACACAGGTTTAAGGTGCTGAGGAGTAGGTACAGAGGAGATGTCAGGGTTAAGTTTTTCACTCAGAGGGTTGTGGGTGAGTAGAATCGGCTGCCGGCGGTGATGGTGGAGGCAGATTGGATAGGGTCTTTTAAGAGACTTCTGGATGAGTACAAGGGACTTAATAGGATTGAGGGTTATAGGTAAGCCTAGTAGGTAGAGATATGTTGTGTGCAACTTGCGGGCTGAAGGGCCTGTTTGTGCTGTAGTTTTTCTATGTTCTGTGTTCTATGTTCTATGGTCATCCAGTCTACATTTGGTATCCCCAGTTTGGAGGAGACTGCAGCAAATACAGTAGCCCAACTTGAAGGAGGTGCAAGTGAAATGTGGTACAGTGGTTGGCATTACTGCCCCATAGAGCCAGGGATCCGAGATCGGTTCCGACATTGGGTTACTGTCTGTATGGAGTTTGCACATTCTCCCTGTGACTGCGTGGGTTTCCTCCCATGCTCCAGAGAATTGTGAGTTAGGTGGAATAGCCATGCTAAATTGCCCATTAGTGTCAGGGGATTAGCAAGGTCAATATATAGGTTACAGATAGGGCCTGGGTTGGAGCTTTGTCAGTACAGGCTTGATGGGCCGAATGGCCTTCTTCTGCACTGTGGGGATTCTATCATTAATATAAGACATTTACAAGAGATATTACCTTTCAGTTCTTTCCATTTGACCCCTTATTTCTTCTGCTCAGCCTTCACCATTTTGCCTTCCCCATGTTGCGCACTTTGTGAGGTTTCCCTGCACAAATAGAGAACAACAGATAGAAAATTGCTGTTGTTGCTGTTGGTACTTTCATCAAAGGATCAAAACCTTAAGCACAATAATGAGGGAAAAATACGGCTTTAAGCCAAGGAATCATTATCATGTAACCTCAACCAAAATGCATTAAATTCAGATTTCACCAGCTGCCATGGCAGGATTTGAACCCAGGTTCGTAGAACATTAGCGGAGTTTCTGGATTAATAGCCTAGCTGTAATACCACTAAGCTATCATCCCTCCCTTTTCTTTTGCAGAGGGTTATGTGTCTCTGAAATTCTCTTCCTCAAAGGGCTGTAAGCAAAGTTTTTGAATTTTTTAAGACAGAGTTGGATCGATTTTTGATTAACAGAGGGGTAAAAGGTTATCAGGGTTAGGTGGGAATGTGGAGTGGCGGTTACAATTAGATCAGCTATGATCTTATTGAATAGTGGACCAAGCTTGAGGGGCTGAGTGGTCTCCTCCCGCTCTTTTTTTGCATGTCCATAAGGGAATAGCTTTTTTCCTAAATGCTTTATTCAAAATATTTTTAAGACTTTTATCACAAAATATTGCAATCCTCCACAGTCTCCACATTCATTGGAATTTGAAATTTCATTAAATGAAATTTACTGATAATATACCTTCATCTATTTCATTTTCTGAATTATCAGAAGCATACTTTACAGAGAGAATCATTGATAAATCAATGATAGAATAGATATAAGAATTTGCAAATGGTTAAAGACTTTACAGGTCTAAAAAAAAGTAAATTCAATTTTATTGTTAGTCTATGTCAAGCCAACTTGTTGAATTTCATGCAAGCAACTCACATGTTGACACTTGGCTGGGATTTTCCAGCCCTGCCATGGCAGGTTTCCATGTGGTGGATGGGATAAGTCATTCAGATCTCCATCGGCTTTGGCAGAATCGAAAAATTCCACCGTCAGGAGGAGCTGGAAAGTCCTACACAAAAGAGGTCTGGAATAGACCATGCACAGAAAGTGTCTCCCCTAATGTCGAGGCATGAATTAATACAGCTGCCTAATTTAGCCTCAGATGACAGAGAATTGAGGGTTAGCTTTGATTTGGTTTGATTTTATGAATTCAGAATCTCTGTTTTGATGTAAATAAAGATAAAAATGTGGTGAGAAATCTGAGATTAGAACAGATTTTTCTGCATTTTATTATTTCACAAGCTACATTAGAGTTGCAGTTGTGCATAAAGAAGTTTTTAAATAAGCCCAGCTCAGCCAGAGGAAATTAAATCCTGAAGTGAGCATCATAATCCTTACCCATGAGTTGTTCACTGGAGACTTCATACTCTCCATCATTTCACTGCCATTTGGAAACAACTTTCCACTGACCAGCAGGGGTCGGCAGAGGGACAAAAGATGAAACGACTGCTCAGAACAGGTGTTACAGATGGCAGTGAGAGCTGGTGAACGTTAGGAGTCAAAGTAATAATCAACAGTAGGACACAGGCTGTAAAATTATATATTTGTAGTCAACCCTCAGTTTTACAGGTTAAATTTTTAATTTTGTTGAGTATTTACCAACTCCAGAGACCTGGCATTCAGCCTCTCAGAATTTCCTTTCCTGCAGTTTCTATCCTGTTGCTCTGACCTTGTCCATTTCCCTGTATCAGTAATATATTGACTGCACTCTGTTCTTTCCAATATACTTGCCGACTTATTGAGTATGCAATCTCCCCCTTCCCACCACATCAATTTCACTAATATCTTGATAATTACCTCACATCTGCTTCTGACTCAGCTCATCAGCTGCTGAAATCCTCACCCATGCATTTGTTATTTTTAGGCTCGTCCTATTGTGATGCACTTCTGGTTTGGTCAGAAATGGGGAGTTTTAAATAATTTATATTTGTGTTTGTGGACATTAAAATAATGCAAAGTTTAAGTAAGTTAATTTTATGTTCTGGTATTTGGAAGGGTTAATGGCTGCAGTTTGGTTCAGATGCATGAATGGTAATGAGAGTTTACAATGTGAAAAGAAATGGGGTTTAAAGGAAAACTAGGCTTTTGTTTGGCAACAAGAGGCCACCCTGGGGCAGAAAGAAATTTTGAGTTTGTTGTAAGCTAGAGTCAGGAGAAGCTGGATAGGACAACGGCGTTGCTGAGAGAAGACTTCCCAAAGAAACAAAAGAAAGCCACAAAAATCCAAGGAGTAGGGACAAAATTAATGCCTCGGGAATACGTTTAAATTAAAGGAACAAAGAACAAGAATTTGCACAAGGCCTTGTTTGGTGAAGTTAAAGTTAAAAGCAGGGAAAGTGCTCTGAGTTAAAGAGGTAGCTGGGAGAACCAGATTTAGACATCCAAGGTAAATCAAAAGTTTGGTAACATCTTAATATATCCTGTGAAGCAATTGAGTTCTGTTGGCATGGCTGGGTACCTGAGAGGTTGTGTGGAAGCTTGAATGCATATAACAATCCAAGGCCAAGGAATGCTGAAAGAAGAGATTAAAATCCTGGAGGTGGATTCTTGGTGAAGGCGTCTGAGAGAAAGCTTTGTTTGGAGGAGGGTTCAAGCATGTTCTTCAAGAGAAGTGTTTAGAAGCACCCATTTTGAAGACAGAGTTCTTGTGAGATCAGTTGGCCCATAGTGTGACAAGTATCTGGAGGGATTTGATGAAAAATCCACAGATGTTTTGGATGGTTCTGTCACTTGGTTTCAGAGTGTGGTGTGTCTGACCACATTTTGCCTATTGGTTTATATGGACTGTGACTTGCTGAGAACATTAGAGTATAAGATGTGTTTTGTAACTTGTGTTACAAAATGTCCCCATGTGTGCGGAACTTGGCTATCAGTCTCTGCTCAGCAACTCTGTGCTATTACTTACGTGGCGAAAAACTGCAGCAGGCGACGGTGCAGAGGGACCTCGGGGTCCTTGTGCATGAGTCGCAAAACCCAGCTTGCAGGTGCAGCTGGTGGTCAGGAAGGCGAATGGGATGCTGGCCTTCATAGCGAGGGGGATTGAATATAAAAGTAGGGAGGTCTTGCTGCGGCTGTATAGGGCATTGGTGAGGCCGCAGCTGGAGTACTGTGTGCAGTTTTGGGCGCCGTACTTACGCAAGGATATTTTGGCCTTGGAGGGAGTGCAGAGGAGGTTTACTAGGCTGATGCCGGAGTTGAGGGGGTTGAGCTATGAGGAGAGGCTGAATAAACTAGGCTTGTACTCGTTAGAGTTTAGAAGAATGAGGGGAGATCTCATTGAGACATATAAGATGATGAATGGGATGGATAGGATAGAGGTGGAGAGACTCTTCCCGCTCAGAAAGGATAGTAGGACTAGGGGGCACAGCCTCAAGATAAAGGGGGGGCGGTTTAGAACGGAGTTGAGGAGGAACTTCTTCACTCAAAGGGTGGTGAATCTCTGGAATTCTCTGCCCATTGAAGTGGTGGGGGCTACCTCGCTAAATATTTTTAAGACACGGGTTGATGGGTTTTTGGTAAGAGAGGGGATTAAGGGTTATGGGGAGAGGGCGGGAATGTGGAACTGAGCCACGACAGATCAGCCATGATCTTATTGAATGGCGGGGCAGGCTCGAAGGGCTAGATGGCCTACTCCTGCTCCTATTTCTTATGTTCTTATGTTCTTATGTTCTTATCCTTACAAATTAATACATTTGTAAAGGTATAGCTGGGGTGAAGGAGTAATGCATTTTAGTTAATTTTAGTAAATGCTACATTCTTCTGAAAAAGATAACCAGTGGTCCTGCAACTCTGTTCATCCACATCTCGAAATAAAAACAATAAAAGTTACAATTGATTGAGCTGGGGTCCACTCTGAGACCTGTCTGTCCGGTGATAACATCAGCTGGGATTATAACAGACTGGTCTCCCACATTCTACCCTTTTTAGACTTCAGCTCTTCTCAAATTCTGCTTTCTGTGTCTTTTCTTGCGTCAAGTCCCATTTACCTGTCACCCCCTGTGCTCTCTCACTTACATTGGCTCCTAGTTAATAATGTCTCAATTTTAAAATTCTCACCCTTTTCAAATTCCTTCATAACCTCACCCCTCCCTAGCTCTGCAATCTCTTCCAGCCACATAACTCTCTTAACTTTCTGGACTTCTTAGTGATTCACTTCTGACATAGATCTTATAGAAACAAGCCTTTCTGCCTAACCAGTCCATCCCAGTGGCCACACACCCATCAACCTTCCCCCACTTCTTTCCTCATCTAAATCTATCATCATTCCCTTCTCTGTCCTGTGCTTATTTAATTTACCCTTAGATACATCTACACTCATCCTTCAGCACTTTGAGTTCCACTTTTCCTTTAACAGGGTGTGGGTGTCACTGGCTGGCATTGCCCATCCCTAACTGTCCTCCTTTTCAGAGGGTGTTTGAGAGTCAACCACGTTGCTGTGGATCTGGAGTCACATATAAGCCAGACCAAGTGAAGGACATTAGTAAACCAGATGGGCCTGATTTTACCATTCGTTCTACATGCTGAATCTGGGTGCAATTCAGATCCGACTTGGAAGTCTGCTTCCAGGCGCTCCCATATGCACTCAGCCTGGAAAAAAAAATCACGTGTCTGAATTGCGCTGTGGACAGGGCTTCTCACACCTGAAACAATCGCAGCTCTGAACCCTGCATGCACAGTTAGAAAAATATTTGGAAAAGCACAGTTATGTCACATCGCTCCCATGCTGCAGAAAGTGGAGAAAACGGCCCGGAGTGAAAAGCGGGAGCGATGGCCCCCACAGATATCACTGTCCCCCTTATTCATCCACCCACTCCCCACACCCCCACTATCCAGACTGATCATGACCCGTCCCCCACCAATCACCCACAGAGTGGCAATAGACCCCCTGCCCCCCATCTCCCCCAGTAGAGATCCATCCAGCCTCCACCCCCCCCCAGAGAATGACCTGGCCTCCCTTCCTCCCCCCTCCCTGAAGAGAATGGCCTGGCCTCACTTCCCCCCCCCCCCCACCTCCCCCACCACCACCCCCCCCGCCCTCCTCCAGAGAATGATCTGGCCTCACTTCCTCTCGCCACCCCCCGCCCCCCCCCCGCCCTCCTCCAGAGAATGATCTGGCCTCACTCCACCCCTACCCCACCAAGAGGTACATCTGACTCGCCTCTCCCCCCCCCACAATCAGACAACGATCGGGATTCCCTCCCCATCCCTCCTCCCCACCAGAGAATGATTTGATGGGCCCTCCTCCCCCTCTCTGCACCCCCTCCCTCCCCCCACCACCACCACCACTGATCTGAGTCAGAGAGCTAATGGAAGCTCAGAACTCACCTCTTCAGCAGCTGGAGCACTTTTTTTCAGCATGTCCATTTCGGCGCGATTCCGGATTGGCAAACACGGTGATAAAGGGGGAAATGCTGATAAATTTGGGCGGGCAGTTCATGAATTCAAAATGAAATGCATGCAAATACATTTAAATCACCGTTGTGCCCGTTTGGGTGCGAATTGGATCGCGACCATTCCTGGATCTTGCTAAAGTGGCCATCTGTGTGGGCACAGGCGCGGATCATGTTAATGGCCTCACACCCGACTTTACCACATTTTCGTGCCCAAAAACAGGCGCAACACAATGGTAAAATGGGGCCCAATGTGTTGTTACAACAATGGTTTCATAGCCATCATTAGATTTTTAATTTTAGATTTTTTATTGAATTTAAATTCCACCATTTGCTGTTGTGGGATTTGAACCTGGTCCCCAGATCTTACCCTGGGACTCTCAATAACTAGTCCAATCACAATGCCACTATGCTGCTTCCTCCCACTACTCTCTGGGTGAAGATAATTGTTGTAGGTAAAAGACACCTCTGAGACTGTTAGTGAGTCAAAGTACAGTAGTTTTATTACAAAAGGAAGAGACCTGGCACCTAACAGCAGTTTACCAGGCTTATCACTGAACACAAATAAATGTGGGTATTTATACATCATGATTCCCAGCACCAGTCACGACGCAAATTCTGATATCAGTCAGGACCCGCAACACTTTCAATTCCAGTCACAATGCAGCCCCCAGCTTCAGCCAGGACTCGCAGCTTCACTCATGATGCAGTCATCAATACAGTCACGATACACAGCTTTTCCAGTGGTTTTGGCAGCTTCTTCATTGACGTAACTTGTGTGGTCACAGCTTCCCAGCAGGAATCCTCCTGTCAAATAGCTGTTATCGTATTCTACCATCTGCAGCTGTTTAACTATGTTTAAGAACATAAGAAATAGGAGCAGGAGTAGGCCATCTAGCCCCTCGAGCCTGCCCCGCCATTCAATAAGATCATGGCTGATCTGAAGTGGATCAGTTCCACTTTCCCGCTTTCTCCCCTTAACCCTTAATCCCCTTGTCTATCAGAAATCTATCTACCTGTGACTTAAATATATTCAGCGAGGTAGCCTCCACCACTTCAACAGGCAGAGAATTCCAGAGATTAACCACCCTTTGAGTGAAGAAGTTCCTCCTCAACTCTGTTCTAAACTGCCCCCCCCCCTTTATTTTGAGGCTGTGCCCTGTAGTTCTGTTTTCCTTTCTAAGTGGGAAGAATCTCTCTACCTCTACCCTATCCATCCCCTTCATTATCTTATATGTCTCTATAAGATCTTCCCTCAGCCTTCTAAACTCCAACAAGTACAGACCCAAGCTAGTACAAACTAGTTAGCTAGTACAAACAGCTGCAATGTCTGTAAAATAACATTCATATTTAACTATCTGTCTTTATGGAAATGTAAGTTAAAGAATGAAAGACATGAACAAGTAAGGAAAACATGAATAAATAATTTATATTGATACCGGGAGCAGTATAAGCTTAAGGAGGTCAGCCATTGTAATATATGCTTGGTACAAAATGCATTAAATTTATTAACCCTTTCCCTTCTTCAATAATTCTTCTAAATTACTTACTGGATTTCTTGTTGACTAACTTACATTGCTTACAGAGGTTGTGTGGTACAATGAGTAATCTCCCTGCTTCTGAGCCATAAGCCCAGGGTTTGAGTTCCACCCTAGGCTATGGTGGTTTTTACAATCACCTCACTGTTGGCGACCAAGCTCTGGAATCCCCTCCCTAAATCTTGCCACCTCTCTCTTTCTTCAAGTCTGTCAATACCACTCACCACTTGCTCCAAGCTTTTGATTATCTGTCTAATATCTCCGGATGGCCGGGTGTAATATTCTGGTTTATAATTCTACTGTGATGATTAATGATATTAAAGGTGCTGTGTAAATATAAGTTGTTGTTGTTGGAATTCAGTGAACAGTGAGTGCAGACAGACTGACCATTTGTGAAGACAGTGAAAGACACAACATGTGAAACATTTTGTAGTCAGTATGAAATGCATTTATTGATAGAAACAGCAAAAATCAGGACAGAGATTTGAATCATATTAAAGAGAACAAACTTCCCTCCACCATCTGATGAACAGACTGTCTGACACAGCTTGGCTCCAATCTCTATAAAAACTCTGTCTCCATCTTGTCTTTGACAAGAATTCCAAATTCGATCTCCTTTTCCCATTGAGAGCAAAGGGGCAGGAGGCCATTCAGCCCATTGAGCCTATTCCACCATTCAGTTCGATCATGGCTGATCTGTACCTCAACTCAATCTGTCTTGATTCTGTGACTCTTTTATATCCATCACTTATTCAATAATATCCAGAATGGACTGATAGAGAAACCCCAGGAGATATTCCAGTATACAATACACCATCAACTGGATAATACCTCATAGCCACTACACCAGTTTCACACAGTAAAGCAATAAGCAGGTCATAATCAGTAGAGAGATTCATTAAAAAAAATACAAGTGAATCATGATTAATATCAGTCTCTAATCAGAGAGTTCAAAGCCGGTTAAAGTTCAGGATTCAATTTTGCGATAATAAAAAAGGATTCGCGCGTTTCAGTAACTCACATTCTCTGGGTGTTAAAATATATTTGGGAAGGAATTGGAATTTCTCAGGTGTCTGTAACATGTTGGGAATATTCTCAGGCACTGTTTGATGAATCCTGTTCACCATTCCACTGTGACACTCAGACACCCCGTACAAGCAAACTATCAGAAAGTAACAGCAGGATATATTGGAATTTGAAAGGAGCTTTTCTTTAGAGAAGGTTTTGGAATGCTGGGATGATCAGTGATCGGGATGTTGTGTCTCAGTCCTGATCAGCTGAAAACCTGACTTTCCCATCTCCACATTCCGCGTTCAGATTTCTCACTTTCACTGTTGTTGTAGGTTGTAGATTCTGCACAAACCATCTCTGCGCTCGTTGAACTCCTCCTCACTCACAGGGTAAGAACCAGAGAGATTTATTTTTGCTACCTTACAGTATGTAAGTGGCACAGGCATCTTGAACTCTCCCTTATTCTGAGGGAGGTAGAAAGCAAAGCCCACATGATCCCACTGGCGATAGTTGTCCCGTGTTTCGGTACTTGTAGAAATTGGTTTCCATTTCCACCCCTGGTCAGAGAGAGAAATGATGGCAGCAGGATCAGCAGGAACTGGAGGACAATCCTGGAATAAACCTTCACCCGGAGGAACAATACCCACTGCGTGCATGATCTCTGCTTTATACCGATAAGTACCTAACACCCGGAATTCCGGTCTCTCTCCTTCACAGACCGAGTTTTGATATGCTTCAATCAGGGTCTGGATATTATAGGTGAACTTGAAATTTCCGTATCGGGATTCAGGTAGAAAAGCGGCAGAGCTGAAGAATGTATTCAGCATTTCATCAGCGACCTCAGGCTCCTGATTTATTATCTCTCGGTACTTGTTTTTCTCTCTCTCTTTCTGACCCTGGTCTATTTCCAAACTCCACCAAGAGAAATGAGCTTGCAGCTGCTCTCCCATTTTCTTTGGAGTTTTAGACCCGAAAGCTCTGTGTCTGACGATGTATTCGGCTCCGGTAAAGTTGGTGACATGGAAGAGGTTTAAAGGCTCGAATGAAGCTGCCTCTGTTCTCTGGACTCCGAGCATCTGATGGTCAGAAATGGAGGGGTAGTTAGCCCTGAGCAGCTCAGCCCTGTGCACATGCTCACAGGGGTAATATTCTTCAGGGTAATCTGATCTTAAACGGTGCCATCCTCTGCCGAACATGGTTTGAGATTGTTGCTGCTCAGAGTGCCGCTGCTGTTGAAAGTGTCCGTTTATATTGTTCGGAGCTGTGGGTGTTCCCCAGAAGGAAACTGAGTTTCGTTTCCCAGCCTGGGGAGAATGGTGAGTCACCAACCAGCGGAATCAGAGCTTTTCCGGGGACCGGACAAGTTCCATCAACCACACCAGAGCAGCAGTAACAGGGTCTTCATCGAATCCAGTGGGAAGGACGGGGGTCTGAGAGCAGCGGCTCCCTCCCAAGCAAACATGCCCAATTACCGGAGTGCGGATTGCTCAAAGCCCGCTGGATGGAACATGACCCCTGTGTCTGACACCAATCTCCCAAAGCAACTGCTCCACTGGTAACCTGCTCACAGCAGGAGACCCCCAGGAGAGCTGCATTAATGATGTTCTCAAACATCCCTCTCCCCACCACCACCCCCCCTCCCCGCCGCCCCCAGACTTATGGGAGACTCTGGCTTGTGACTGCTCAAAATGGGGAAAGTTCATTCAGGAAGACATTGAATGCATTGAGAATCTTTGTCAGGAAAATGTAACTGTGAAAGTGAGGCATTGAAGGGAGTGTACAAATCTCCAAACAGTCAGCGTTGGACACAGTAGCACAGTGGTTAGTGCTGCTACCTCTCAGTGCCAGGGACTCAGGTTTGATTCCTCCGTTACTGTCCGTGTGGAGTTCTCCCTGTGTCTGTGTGGATTTCCTCCAGGTGCTCCGATTTCCTCCCATATTCTGAAAGACGTGCTGGTTAGGTGCATTAGCTGTGCTAAATTCTTCCTCGGTGTATCTGAAGAGGAGCCGGAGTGTGGCGATTCAGGGATTTTAATAATAACTTAATTGCAATGGAAATCTAAGACTACGTGTGATGCTAACAAATAAACTCATCAACCCAACTCTTTAAACACCATCTTTCCCAGATTGTGCATTGACCTCTTCGGCAATTTTAGAACCCATTGAACTGGAATAGAAAACAAAATTCTCGATTCTAAGGGATTGCCCAAGAGACTTAAAGGAAATGAAAACCTACAAAATGCAGAGACAGCCCATCGGCAGGATGTGGGAAGCATGGAATGTGACCACTGGGACAATGCTCAAAATATACAAAAAGACTAGGGTCAGTGTTATGTTTGTTGGGGCATAGCTCCTTTAAGGGAACAGGTCATGTGATCTGGGGTGTGGGATGAGTGGTTGGGAACTGCCCTGAGTGGGCAGTCAGTGTTTGGAGTTTGAAGCCAGTGGAGTGAATGAAGATCTGTATTCCCTGAAACTTGGCTGTGGAGTAGTTATTGAGGGGACACCTTGATACTAATGAGCTTGTGCACCACCAGTTAGCTGGAGTGAGATTGAACTAGAGTGAGGGTATCAGAAATTTGGAGCTGAGTGGGTAACTATTGGTAACTGTTTCTCTTTTCTCTGTTTAAATTCAGGATGGTTTTATGCTTGACAAATCTGCTTGAGTTTTTTGAGGATCTAACAAGCAAGGTGGATAGTGGGGAGCCTATGGATGTGGTATATCTAGTTTTCCAGAATGTGATTGACAAGGTGCCACGTAAAAGACTGATCCAGAAGGTGAGATCACAGGGGATTGGGTGTAGAGTGCTGGATTGGATTGAGGATTGGCTGACTGCTAAAAAGCAGAGGGTCAGGATAAATGGGTCCTTCTCTGGCTGGTGAAATGTAACTAGCGGGATGCCGCAGGGGTCAGTCCTTGGACCGCAACTGTTTACAAGATACATAAATGATCTGCAAGCAAGGACTGAGAGTAACAAAGTAAAATATGTGGGAAAGCCGGCAGTGAAGAGAATATAAAGATTTTACAAACAGATATAGATAGTCTAGGAGAATGAGCCAAAATTCAGCAGTGGAATTTAATGTGCCTAAGTATGAGGTTATCCATTTTGGCAGAAAGAAAATCGAAAGGCAAATTATTACCTAAATGGAAAGAAGATTCAAAATGTGTCTGGGTTTCTATGTTTATGAATTGCAGGAAGTCAGAATGCAGCTGCAGCATGTAATAGAAAAGACAAATGTACCGATAGCATTTATTGCAAAAGGACTGAAGTATAAGAGTAGAGAAGTGTAGTTGCAATTGTATAGGCTGTTGGTGAGACCACGTTTGAAGTATTGTGTCCAGTTTTGGGTCTTCTTATTTGAGGAAGGATGTGGTGGTGTTGGAGGCAGTTCAGAGGAGGTTCACCAGATTGATTCCAGGGATGAAGGGCTTGATGTATGAGGAGGGATTGAACAGTTTGGGCTTATATTCACTGGAGTTTAGAAAGGTGAGAAGGATCTGATTAAGGTATATAAAATTTTAAAAGGGATTGATAAATCTGAGGAGAGGTTAGTAAAGTTTCCAGACCACGAAATACAACAGAGGGTATAGAAGGTGGCAGGAACCTAACCTCAGACAGAGCAAAAATGGTGACAATTATGAGAAGGGAGGTGGTCAGTGCAGTACTGATGGTGTTGTACCTAACTGCATGCAGTGTATGGAACAAGGTAAATGAGCTTGTTGTGCACATTGAAATTGGTTGGTACGATGTTTTGGGCATCACAGAGATGTGACTGCGAGGGGATTGGGGCTGGGATCTAAATATCCAAGGCTATGTGTCCTATCGGAAGGACAGGCAGATGGACAAAGGGGGTGGGGTTGCATTGTTAATAAGAAATTAAGCTAAATCAATAGCAAGAAGTGATATAGGACCAGAAGGCATAGAATCTCTATGGGTAGAGTTGAGGAATCACAAAGATAAGAAGACCCTGATGGAAGTTATGTACAGGCCCCCGAGCAGTAATCACGATGTGGGGCAGAAAATAAATCAGGATGTAGAAAAGGGATATAAAAAAGGTAATATTACAATAATCATGGGAGACTTCAATATGCAGCTGGACTGGGAAAATAGTGGATCAGAAGGAAAGGAATTTGTGGACTGTCTAAGAGGTGGTTCCTTGGAGCAGCTTGTGACAGAATCTACTAGGGAGCAGGCAATTCTGGATTTGGCTATGAGTAATGAGGCAGACTTGATTAGAGAACTTCAGGTGAAGGAACCCTTAGAGAGCAGTGAGCACAATATGATAGAATTTAACTCAGCCCCAGTCCCCTCCTTATTCCTCAATGACCAGTATGTCTCCCTCTAGTGCTGCTTCTGAAGAGAAAAGGAAAGAAAGTGTTTTCTTAGTTAGTTCAGTTGCTTATTCTAATCGTCATGTTTATTCATCATTCATTTTTTTAAATTATGAATTTAGTCCTTTGATTTTGTTGTTTACATTTTCTTCACGTCTTACTATTTTTTTGCCTGATGTTGTGCCTAATCACTTTCCAGACAGCTGCTGCTGGCTTTCTTGCTGAAGGGGAATGAGAGGCTCATAAGAAGTCTGACATTTTTGATGGGCTGGCCATACAGTTTATTTTTGCTTGAATAGAAGCAGAAGTCGTAGGAAATGCTCAGCATGTCCAGCAGTATCTGTGCAGAAAGAAACATTCGCACTGTTTAAGATCATTAAGTTGAAATGTTGACTCAGGCCAGGATTTGACCCCACTGTGGCAGGACCCACTGTGAAGAATGTGGTGAACATCGCCGCAGGGAATGCAGTGAGGCTTGCTGTCAGGATGCAGTGAGCCTCACCATGGCGGATGCTCACTGTTTCACCTCACCGTGACTATGGTTGCCAATGCTGGGCATCTAAAAGATGAGAGGGAGCACTGAAGAGAGGCAGTGATTTGTAAGAGGAGAGCTTGTGAGTAAGTTAAAGTGATTTTGTTTTTAAATTAACTTTGATAGTTTTTTCTTTAAATTTTAGTCCGAAAACCGGAAGTAGTTTGCAAAGGGACTTGGGTATTTTTTTTCCATAAATTGGACTGGTGAGGAATCCCAATACTCTACAGATACTCTACAGGTAGAGTATCCCACCCTCCCACCTCCTCTAACCTAAAAGAGAGAGAGAGAGAGAGAGAGGGGCTCAGAGTGAGAACAGGTAAGTTTGTTTTTGTTTTTTGTGTGAGCTGGAAGGGCTTAGACTCACAGGGCCTAAGCAAAAAGGGTGAGGCAAGGTAAGTTGATAAGTTTTTATTACTTTCTTCTCTGTATTTCTAAAAAGGGCAAGTATGAGTGTGAGGCCAGTATGTTGTTGCCAATGCAATATGTGGGAGGTCCTGGAGGCTCCTGGTCTCCCAGACATCCATACCTGTGCTCGGTGTGTGGAGCTGCAGTCCCTACGGGACCTGGTAAAGGAACTGGAACTGCAGCTCGAGGACCTTCATCTCATTAGAGAGAATGAGGAGGTAACTGACAGGAGCTACTGGCAAGTGGTCACACCGGGGCAACGGGAAGAAGGCATGTGGGTAACGGTTAGGAAGGGGAAAGCTCACGTGATGGAAAGCACGCCGGTGGATGTCCCCCTTCAAAATAAGTACTCCTGTCTGAGTACTGCTGGGGGGGACAGCTCACCTGGGGGTGGAAGCGGTGGCCGGGTCTCTGGAGCTAAGCCTGACCCAGTACTTCAAAAAAGAGCAGCAAGGCAGTGTTAATAGGGGACTCCATAGTGAGGGGATCAGACAGGCGTTTTTGCGGACACAGATGGGAGTCGCGGATGGTGGTTTGTCTCCCTGGAGCTGGGATCCAGGATGTCTCCGGACGCATCCCAGACATCCCGAAAAGGGGAGGGTGAGGAACCGCAGGTTGTGGTTCATATAGGTACTGCTGACGTAGGCAGGAAGAGAGAAGGGGTCATGAAAAGGGATTATAGGGAATTAGGTAGACAGCTGAGAAAGAGGAACGCGAAGGTAGTAATCTCAGGATTGTTGCCTGCGCCGCGAGAGAGTGAGAGCAGAGATGGAATGAGGTGGAATGCGTGGCTGAGGGATTGGAGCAGGGGGCAGGGATTCCGGTTCCTGGATCATTGGGACCTCTTTAGGGGCAGGTGTGACCTGTACAGTAAAGACGGGTGGCACTTGAATCCCAGGGGGACCAATATCTTGGCAGGAAGATTGGCTAGGGCTACTGGGGGGACTTTAAACTAGAAAGGTTGGGGGGAGGGAATAGAGATGAGGAGACTGAGACCGAGGAGGTTAGCTCTTGGGTCGGGAAGGACTGTAGACAGTATGAGAGGGAGGTTAGACGGGTAATGGAGAAGGGAAGTGCCCAGACCGAGGGGCTGAGGTGTGTCTATTTTAACGCCAGGAGTGTAATGAATAAAGGTAGATGAGCTTAGGGCGTGGATTGCTGCTTGGGAATGTGATGTGGTGGCCATTACAGAGACTTGGATATCTCAGGGACAGGACTGGGTACTTCAGGTGCCGGGATTCAGATGCTTCAGGAAGGACAGGGAGGGGGGCAAAAGAGGTGGTGGAGTGGCACTGTTGATCAGGGACAGTGTCATGGCTGCAGAGAAGGAGGATGTCGTGGAGGGACTGTCTACGGAGTCTCTGTGGATGGAAGTTAGGAACAGCAAAGGGTCGATAACTTTGCTGGGTGTATTCTATAGGCCGCCCAATAGTGACAGGGGAGTTGAGGTGCAGATAGGGAAACAGATCCTAGAGAGATGTAGTAATAACAGAGTTGTCGTGATGGGAGACTTTAATTTCCCAAACATCGACTGGAATATCCCTAGGGTAAGGGGTTTGGATGGGGAGGAGTTTGTTAGGTGTGTTCAGGAGGGTTTCCTGAAACAACACATGGATAAGCCTACGAGAGGAGAGGCTGTGCTTGACCTGGTGCTGGCTAATGAACCAGGACAGGTGTCGGATCTCTCGGTTGGAGAGCATCTTGGGGATGGAGATCATAATTCTATCTCCTTCACGATAGCATTGGAAAGAGATAGGATCAGGCAGGCTAGGAAGGTGTTTGTCTGGAGTAAGGGGAAATATGATGACATCAGGCAGACAATTGGACGAATAAACTGGAAGGAGGTGTTCTTGGGGAAAAGTACTGAAGGAAGGTGGTGGATTTTCAAGGAATGTTTGACTGGAGCTCTGCACGACAAAGTTCCGATGAGACAAGGAGGTTTTGGTAGGTCGCGGGAGCCGTGGTGCACGAAGGTTGTGGTGAACCTAGTCAGGAGGAAAAGAAAGGTGTATAAAAGGTTCAGAGAGCTAAGAGATGTTAAGGATCTAGAGGAGTATAAGGCTTGTAGCAAGGAGCTTAAAAAGGAAATTAGGAGAGCCAGAAGGGGACATGAGAAGGTCTTGGCAGGTAAAATTAAGGAGAATCCTAAGGCGTTCTAAAAATGTGTGAAGAGTAAAAGGATGAGAAAAGAAGGGATAGGACCGATAAAAGGTGAAGGGGGAAAAGCCTGTGTGGAACCGGAAGACATGGCAGAGGTGCTTAATGAGGACTTTGCCTCGGTATTCACGGTGGAAAGTGATCCGGGAGGTTGTACTACAGGTTTGCGGCAGACTGAAAAGATTGAGTGTGTGGATATTAAGAAAGAGGATGTGTTGGAACTTTTAAACTCTATCAAGATAGATAAGTCACCGGGACCGGAGGGGATGTACCCCAGGTTACTGTGGGAGGTGAGGGAGGTGATTGCAGAGCCCCTGGCGATGATCTTTGCGTCGTCAATGGAGACGGGAGAGGTTCCGGAAGATTGGAGGATTGTGCATGTGGTTCCTATTTTCAAGAAAGGGAACAGGGATAGCCCGGGAAATTACCGAACGGTGAGTCTGACCTCAGTGGTTGGTAAGTTGATGGAGAGGATTCTGAGGGACAAGATTTATGAGCATTTAGAGAAGTTTAGAAAGATCAGGAATAGTCAGCACGGCTTTGTCAAGGGCAGGTCGTGCCTTAAGAGCCTAGTTGAGTTCTTCGAAAATGTGACTGAACACATTGACAAAGGAAGAGCGGTGGACGTGGTTTACATGGACTTCAGCAAGGCGTTTGATAAGGTCCCCCATGCAAGACTTCTTGAGAAGGTGAGAGGGCATGGGATCCAGGGGGCTTTGGCATTGTGGATCCAGAACTGGCTTGCCTGCAGAAGTGGTTGTGGATGGGTCTTTTTCTGCATGGAGGTCGGTCACCAGTGGAGTGCCCCAGGGATCTGTTCTAGGATCCTTGCTGTTTGTCATTTTCATAAATGACCTGGATGAGGAAGCAGAGGGATGGGTTAGTAAGTTTGCTGACGATACAAAGGTTGGTGGTGTTGTGGATAGTCTGGAGGGATGTCAGAAGTTGCAGCGTGACATAGATAGGATGCAAGACTGGGCGGAGAAGTGGCAGATGGACTTCAACGCGGAAAAATGTGTAGTGGTCCATATTGGCAGGTCCGATGGGATGCAGGAGTACAATATCAAGGGTAGGAGTCTTAGCTGGGTTGAAGAGCAGAAGGATCTTGGGGTCCAGGTCCATAGGACTCTTAAATCGGCCTCGCAGGTGGAGGATGTGGTCAAGAAGGCGTATGGTGTACTGGCCTTCATTAATCAAGGGATTGAGTTTAGGAGTCGGGAGGTAATGCTGCAACTTTATAGGACCCTTGTCAGACCCCACTTGGAGTACTGTGCGCAGTTCTGGTCGCCTCACTACAGGAAGGATGTAGAAGCTATTGACAGGGTGCAGAGGAGATTTACAAGGATGTTGCCTGGATTGGGAGGCATGCCTTATGAAGTTAGGTTGAGGGAGCTAGGTCTCTTCTCCCTGGAGAGAGGAATGTTGAGAGGTGACCTGATAGAGGTTTATAAAATGTTGAGAGGAATAGATAGGGTGGATTCTCGGAGGCTATTTCCCAGGGCTGAAATGGTCGCTACGAGAGGACACAGGTTTAAGGTGCTGGGAAGCAAGTACAGAGGAGATGTCAGGGGTAAGTTTTTCACTCAGAGGGTGGTGAGTGAGTGGAATCGGCTGCCATCGGTGGTGGTAGAGGCGAACTCGCTGGGGTCTTCTAAAAGACTTCTGGATGAGTATATGGGATCTAATGGCATTGGGAGTTACAGATAGTTCTATGGCTTGGTAGGTATAGATGTGATCGGCGCAACTTGTGGGCCGAAGGGCCTGTTTGTGCTGTAGTGTTCTATGTTCTAAAGGGAAATTCAATATCCCTTGATCCCTTTAGCCCTGAAGTTGAAATTCTGATTAATTCTAAATACTCAACATGAGGATAATTAGCAGCTAATGTTTTAAAATGTGGTTTGAGAATAATACAAAATATTTAAATAACATCTTAATAATGTTACTAAGAAATGAATTTGTAACATGCCAGTAAAATTAAAGATTTATTCCTAAAAGATATCAGCACAAATCAGGCACCAATTATGCAATAAAATAAATTAGCCAGGCTGGGTGATAATACTATTCGAGCTGGGTTAAACTGGTTAGAGAAACGCTGAAACAAAAGAAGCCGTTTTTGGGAGAGACCTTCCATAAAACGGACAGGCAAATTAAAGATCAATATTTGAAGAGGTCAAAATATGATGAATTGACGGACACGCCATTGTTAAGTTGACAGAACAGTGAATGAATGAAATTGTTTTTAATTAAGTGCTGAGCTGATTAATCTGATAACAAAAACTATAACCAATTCTGCTCATTGGCATGAAATCTGAGATCTTTTGTGAAAGCCTGTTAACGTATTAGCTGATAGATGGATCTCCCATTTTGGCCAAAATGAGATTTGTCTTAATTGTATGTTTGTCTGAATATTGTTAATTTGTAATGTTTTTGATTCTGACATGTCAATGTTTTAATAAAACTAGTTTAAGAATTTCATTGAACTGAATAAACCTTTTTTGCCTTTCTGAAATGAAATGTTTAATGAAAAGATTTAGTCTTTAATCAGGCCACCTAAAAGAATTTCCTACAACAATTTGATGACGGTATAGGATGATCTTGGAGGCGCTGGTCGAGTGAACACTTTCCCTGGAACAGTGAGTATGTACTTTATATTGCTCACCTTTTTAAGTAGAGAGGGAAAACTCTGAATCACTGGATTCGTTAGACATCCGAACCTCCTGTGGGTCACAAAGGCAAAAAAAAAATGGGTTTATTGGCGCAAAAGTGGGGGTTAAGGATACCCACCTTATGCAAGTTCTGAAAAAAAGGGGCACACTGATTGAATAGAGTTATTAAGAATATTGGTGCAAAAGTAGGGGTAAGGATAGCAACTTATCCATATACAGCAGGTTCCGCAAAGATGCACTGATTATATAGTGAAAGGCGCGTAATACAGGAAATGAAGATAAAGGGAGTTAGTTTCGCTGAGATAGTGGTGCAACAAGACCACACTCTTATTAGTTAAAACAGACCATTTAAAAATACTGGAGAATTAAATGGTAGTCAAAAGATGGTTAAGTTGTAAAATATAGAAGATACAACTTAAAGAAAAAGAGAAATAGTAAGAGTTAAACGGTAATTTAACAATGCAGAACTTGTAAAAAGATCATAACTAAAGCGTCATTTTTTTTTAAAAATTCGGTTTTAAAAGATCCAGGTCTAAGGTCAAAAAATGCTTTGTGTAAAAATGACACTACAATAACAGACAAATGAACACAGCTCGACAGTCACCAGGCAAGGGTGTTCCCTTCCAGTCGGGGAACACTTCAGGAATCACGGGCATTCAGCCTCTGATCTTCGGGTAAGCATTCTCCAAGGCGGCCTTCATGACAACGCAGAATCGCTAAGCAGAAACTGATAGCCAAGTTCCGCACACATGAGGATGGCCTCAATCAGGTTCTTGGGTTCATGCCACATTATCTGTAACCCCCACAACTTGCCTGGGCTTGCAAAATCTCACTAACTGTCCTGGCTGGAGACAATACACATCTCTTTGACCTGTGCTTAACCCTTTTTCCACTCACATTGTCTGTACCTTTAAGACTTGATTACCTGTAAAGACTCGCATTCTAACAATTGACACTCAAGAAGCTCAACACCATCCAGCACTAAGCAGTCTGCTTGATTGGCAGCCCATCCACCATCTCCAACATTCACTCCCCCCACCACTGATACATAGTGGCAATGTGTACTATCTACAAGATGCAATGTAAGGAACTCACCAAAGCTCCTTCAACAGCACCTTCCAAACCCACAGCCTCTATTACCGAGAAGGACAAGAACCACAAATGCATGGGAACACCACTTCAAGTTCCTCTCCAAATCACACCCATTCCGACTTGGAACAAGATTGCTGTTGCTTTCCTACCGTTGAATCTAAATCATGAAAATGCCTCCTTAACAGTACTGTCACAGTTCAAGAAGGTATCGTACCACACCCTCTCATGGGCAATTTGAGTGTACAATAAATACTGGCTTAGCCAATGTCACCCACATCACATGAAAAGACATGAAAAATAACTCATGACTCTAAGATCAGAAGGTTGAAGTGTAAAACCAGAAACCTGAAGACATAGTTAAGGTTAACATTCCAGTACAGTACTTAAGAATGTTACACTCCTGGAGGTGCTGTCTTTTGGCAGAGAACTTAAATCAAGGCCCCATCCACCCTCTCAGGTAGATGTAAAATATTCCAGGCTGCTATTTTGAAGACGAGCTGGAGAATTCCCCTGGCCAATATTTGTTCTTTAACCAGACCCCTCAAAAAAATCATGATCATTTCCTCATTGCTGATAGTGGGATCTTGCTTTGTACAAATTGACTACTGCATTCCTAACATTACAGCAGTGATTATATTATAAAAGTGTTTCATAGGCTGTAAAGAGCTTTGGAACTTCCTGAAGTCATGGAAAAGCACTTTTGTAAAGCAAGTCTTTCCTGTGGGAATGGAGGACAATTTTTATTTCCTTTATTATCATCCTCCTCAATTTCACTGATCCTTTCCTTAGAATAACATTATCCGTGATGCAACAAGGTTTAGAATGTTCACTTGACTGAAACCTGGGGTGTGGCTGTAGGGGATGGGTTCATTTATCTTATAAAGGCTGGACTTTAGAAGATTGTGAGGTGATCTCATTGAAACATATAAGGCTCTGAGGGGAATTGACAGGGTAAGTGCTGAAAGGATGCTCCTCCTTGTAGGTGAAACTAGTACTAGGGGAGAAGTTTAAAAATAAGGTTTCTCTACGTTCAGGGTGGAAATGTACAGAATTTATTTCTTTCATCCGGTTAGGAATCCTTTTCCCAAGGAGTGGAGAAGGGAGGCTCATTGCTTATTTTTAATGCAGAGGTAGATAGATTTTTGACTAATGAGTCAAAGGTTATGAGGGTTGGCAGAATGTGGAGTTTAGGTCACAATCAGCCATGATCTTATTGAATGGTGGAGCAGACTTGAGGGGCCATATGGCCTACTCCTGCTCCTAATCTGTCTGTTTGTATCATGCCAAATGATCTTAAGAACATAAGAAATAGGAGCAGGAGTAGGCCATCTAGCCCTTCAAGCCTGCCCCGCCATTCAATAAGATCATGGCTAATCTGAAGTGGATCAATTCCACTTACCCACCTGCTCCCCATAACCCTTAATTCCCTTATCTATCAGAAATCTATCTACCTGTGACTTAAACATATTCAATGAGGTAGCCTCCACCACTTCAATGGGCAGAGAATTCTAGAGATTCACCACCCTCTGAGAGAAGAAGTTCCTCCTCAACTCTGTTCTAAACCCCCTTATTTTGAGGCTGTGCCCTCTAGTTCTGGTTTCCTTTCTAAGTGGAAAGAATCTCGCTACCTCTTTCCTGTCTAGTCCCTTCATTATCTTGTAAGTCTCTATAAGATCTCCCTTCAGCCTTCTAAACTCCAATGAGTACAGGCCAAGTCTTTTCAATCTCTCCTCATAAGCTAACCCCCTCATCTCTGGTATCAGCCTGGTGAACCTTTTCTGTACTCCCTCCAAGGCCAATATATCCTTTCGCAAAATAAGGGGACCAAAACTACACACAGTACTCCAGCTGCGGCCTCACCAGTGCCCTGTACAGTTGCAGTAAGACCTCTCTGCTTTTATATTCTATCCCCCTCACTATAAAAGCCAACATTGCATTTGCCTTCTTGATCACCTGCTGCACCTGCAGACTGAGTTTTTGCAATTCATGCACAAGGACCCCCAGGTCCCTCTGCAAAGTAGCATGCTGCAACTTTTCACCATTTAAATAATATTCCATCCTACTATTATTTCTTCCAAAGTGGATAACCTCACATTTGCTAACGTTATACTCCATCTGCCAGGTCCTCGCCCACTCACTCAGCCTATCCAGATCTCTCTGCAGACTTTCCGCGTCCTCCACGCAATTCACTTTTCCACTCATCTTCGTGCCATCAGCAAACTTTGTTACCCTACACTCAGCCCCCTCCTCCAGATCATATATGGGAAACAGTTGAGGCCCCAGCACCGATCCCTGCGGCACTCCACTACTCACCAACTGCCAACCAGAAAAGCACCCATTTATTCCAACTCTCTGCTTCCTGTTAGCTAACCAATCCTCAATCCACGCTAACACTTTACTCCCAAATCCGTGTACCCTAACCTTCTGCAGCAACCTTTTGTGGGGCACCTTATCGAACACCTTCTGGAAATCTAAAAACACCACATCCACTGGTTCCCTTCTGTCTACCGCACTAGTCACATCTTCACAAAAATCCAGTAAGTTCGTCAAACACGACTTCCCCTTCATGAATCTTACTGGGATATACTGCAGGGTTCTACCATACATGTTACACCCTGGTTCAAAAAGGGGTGCAAGGATAGAGGCGGCAACTACAGACCAATCAGTTTGACTTCAGTGGTTGTGGAACTTCTGGAAGCTATAATTCAGAAGAAAATCAATAGTCACTTAGGCAAGTCTGGGATAGTTAAGAAGAGTCAGCATAGATTCATTAAGGGAAAATCATGTTTAATTAACTTGCTGGAGTTTTTTGAGGGGTTAACAGAGAAGATTAATAAGGGCGACATTGTTGATGTGGTGTGCATAGACTTTCAAAAGGCATTTGATACAGTGTCCCATATAACAGACTTGTGAGAAAAATTGTAGCCCATGTAATAAAAGGGAATAGGCCCTCAAATAAGAAATGTTATGAAGGGGGAGGTTGATCCCTTCTCTGAGAACTAACCCGCAACCACTCAAAGAGAAGTGCCTCACCTCATAATCTACTAAAGTATGTGAGAAATAGTACAGCCTATTCTTAAGCAACTTTTAGTTGTTAAATCAAAAGAACCACCTGAGACTCTCTCTGCAAAATCAACAACACCATATATCTAACTGTGAACTGGTTAAATAAACTATTAACAATCCAAATAAAACACTATTCTCATGGAATGCTGTTCAGATAAATACAATTTCCACTCATTAATAAAAAAATAGAACTTTTAGTCACTCTCAAAATGCAGCCAGGTTTTATCTCCTGGAATCTTCTATCTTCTCTGCTGATTTCTTCTGTCTTCATTATCGAGATGAGGCTTTCCTTGGTTACTTTCTCTATTCATATGAGGTTTTGAACAAAAAGCTATTAGCTGTGGCAGAGACAGTTGCTGGCTGTGTGTGTGTCTCTCTCTCTCTCTCTAAAGCTGCGGCAGAGACAGTTGCTGGCTGGGTCTCTCTGGAGCTGGGAGCTGTCTCTTATACCCTTGAGATCATTCCAACATCCCCATAATAGGATTGGTTCTCAGGTTACCAAAACATCAAATCCTGACAGACTGCTGTTATTCAAGTGCTTATTTTAAATTGTTTGGTTAAAATTCAAAAACAGTCTGTTGTCTTGGCAACACTGTTGCCTCATCCCTCAACACAATGTTTTGCTCTATACTCTCTGTGTACTTGCATTTGCACCTCTATCTCTCAAAAAAGCTACATTTTTTAACAGACCATGCAATTTTACAACACTTCGAATTTTACATTTTTTTATAATTTTACAAACACTAGCTTCACAACAGTTGGCTGGGCGACACGCAACAAAGTAATGATGAATAGTTTTTGATTTGATTTATTATTGTCACATGTATTGGGATACAATGAAAAGTATTGTTTCTTGTGCATTATACAGACAAATCGCATTGTTCTTAGAGTACATAGGGAAAAAGGAAAGAAAAGACTGCAGAATATAGTGTTACAGTCATAGCTAGGATGTAGAGAAAGGTCAGCTTAATATATTGTAGGTCCATTCAAAAGCAAGGAAGAAACTGTTCTTGGGTGGGTTGATATGAGATCTCAGACTTTTGTATCTTCACCCTGACAGAAGAAGGTGGAAGAAAGTATGTCCCGGGTGTATAGGATCCTTGATTATGCTGGTTGTTCTTCCGATGCAGCGGGAAGTATAAATGTAGTCAATGGATGGGAAGAATTGTTGTTGATGTTGTTTTTCACATTGTAGCAAGGTTTGCAGTGGAGTTCCCCAGGAGTCAGTGTTGGGTCATATCTTCTTCTTCATGTATATTAATGACTTAGACTGTGGTGTTCAGGGCATGAAAAGTCTGTAGATGATACAAAGATTGGAAATGTTGTCAAACATGATGAGGATAGTCTTGAATTTCTAAAGGTCATAGACATGTTGGTGGATTGGGCGGATAAGTGGCAGCATGATCACCAATCAATCTTCCCGATTTATGATTTTTAAGCCATGAAGACTGATACTGGCTGTGTATAAATTGATGAAAGGATATTGCATCACACTGTAAGATGATTGCCCCATGCACTCGCTGGACTCAGTGAGGGAAGTCAGGAAGTGATCATAAGGGATTTTTAAAAAAATATTGCTAGTCTGTAGAAATGAAACTGCGTAATGAAATTGAAGAAGTGATCATCTGGGGGTTTCAGGAGTCCTGCCAGGCTATAGAATTGAAATGAGAGGTCTGTGAAAAAACATCAGTAAGAAGTCTCACAACACCAGGTTAAAGTCCAACAAGTTTGACAAGTGAGTCACCTGACGAAGGAGACTGAGACTCCGAAAGTAGCGCTGCCAGATAAACCTGTTGGGCTTTAACCTGGTGTTGTGAGGCTTCTTACTGTGCTTAACCAAGTCCAATGCCGGCATCTCCACAACAAAAAATTCAATGACATTGTGATGAGGTAAGCTGCGGTCTGCCAAATGTGACAAGGATTATCTGGGAAATTCCAGTAGTCATTTTCAGTGCCACAGAGAGTACATTGTTCCTTGTCCAATTGAGATGCAGGACTTCATCTGACTGTTGGCTTAATACTAATGGTGATAGAGAAGTTTGGATGTAGGTTGATAGGTATGATTCCGTGAGTAAAAACATATCAGACTGTTGCTTGAATAACCTTTGGAACAATTTTTCCAGATTGGTGAAAAGTTTCTGGGCTTTAATAGGGCTTGGCAGGGCCAACTAGATTGAGGTTGTCAAAGTCTTAACCTGAGCATTGCTGAATAATTTGGTCATTTTTGAACTTTCTGGTGATTCCTTACAATTTTGTGGCATACCATTGTTGGAATAAATAAACCTTAAGGGCATAGGGTCTGTTAAAATGTAATTTGTAATTTTGGCTTGAAACTACAATGACACACATCATCACCAAAAATGCTTTGGGAATTTTTCTGCTTGATGGAGAATTCCGCTTGTTAACTCTGGTTCTCTCCGCTGATGCCACCATTCCTGCTGAACTTTCCAGCATTTTCTGTTTTTAGGACTGAAGAAGGCAGATGCGGAGGGTGGCACTGTTCTGTGGGACTCTTACCAATGATCTGTCTTTGGTGTTGCTAATCCCTTGGCAAATATCAACAGAATACACAGCCTGAGCTGTCTGAGAACATGGACCATTCTGTCTTGCATACTGGAAGTACCCAAAATCATTCTCTTTAAACTGTAAAATCGTCGCTTTACATAATAACTGGCATATCTACCATAGAAATTGAAAACAATTTCACATAAGGCCAAGTAAAACCCTTTTCTATTGTTCAGTTATTACAGAGAAATTTATATCTAACAAGCAATTTTGTATTTATAGTGCAGTGACTGAGATAAATTCAGTTTCATATTCGTATAATTATGTACTATTTTCTTTGTACAGTTAGTTTCTGTCCAAACGAGTGAATCCATTACAACAGTTTGCATTTATATATTATCTTTACCATTGTCAAACACCCCAAGCTACTTCACATGAGTATAATGTCACCAAGCCAAAACAAAGAAGGCATCAGGCCAGGTGACCAAAAGCTTGCTTGTAATGTTGGTTTTTGGGAAGTCTCTTACAGTAGTGGAGGGATATTTGAGGAAGGCAGTCCAGAGTTTATAGACTGGCAGCTGAAGGAGGTGGCCAGCAATAGCCAGCTGAATGAAGGGTCTATGGACAAACAGTTTGAGTTGAGGAATTGAGTGTTGTCAAGCTGGAGGACCTTACAGAGATGTGGATACATGATGAGAGTTAGGCCTGAGTTGTGCACTGAATACAGTAGCCACTGGATTTTTGCGTCTGAGTCAGAAAGGATAACTTGGAATCTAGTGAACAGAGGCCAAGCCTGAAAGCCTGAATTGACGTCCAACTTGGGTACTTTCACCGTCAACGATAAGTGGGCCTCTTTAATGCTGATTGGACAAAATGAATTTCAGTGTTTAAGTGTTATTGAAATATGTTAATGGGACTGCTGAGAAACATGAAAAATTGACTTCAATGTTGAAATTTTTTTTGGACTTTCACAATAATTTTATTAATGTGCTTTGGACAAGATTATTGGATAGGCAGATGGAACACACCAGAATGGCAGGGAGTGGGATAGCTTGATCTCGGACATAGTTTGGCACAACATTGAGGGCCGGAGGGCCTGTACTGTGCTGTACTGTTCTATGTTCAATATTCTAAGATGACAGATGGGGAGTGAGCTGACCCCTTGGGGAGCATATCTGTTTTTGCATGTCCATCTTTTCAGTAGAATCCCACTTGTCATTCTTGTTTGATGACTGATCATACCCTCTTCTGCTGCAGTCATTCTCGTTGCATGTTCTCCACCCTCATTCTCTGATTCTCAGCTTCCTCTTTGGATGGTTGCTTGGGTTTCTGAACTAATGGTCACTGCTGCTTTACATTAGAAATATTTCTGGGGTGATGGGGAGAATGGTATGAGGTGAATTGTTCTTTAGGAAAGTCCGTACAGACACAATGTGCAGATAGGCCTCTTTCTGCTCTTTAACAATTCTGTGATGCTGCAGTTCACTGCGGACGTGATGTTCTGAAGAGGAAAAAAAACCACCGGGAAGTCAATGGGAAACAGCCTGAAGTCCAGCAGATGTTTTACTCATTTGCAGGACTTCAGGTTGACTCTGGATGACTTTTCCATTGGTTCCAGAACCTGAGTTTGGATCGGCCTATAGAAGAATATAATATGTGGACTTGGGCTGTACGATTAATGAAATGTTACTGAAGCTCCTGTCCAAATATAATTGTTAGTTATCTCTGGATTTCACTGAATTACATGTTTTGCCTCTGTATGTTCCCACTTCTTCCTCTGAAATGTAAGGAGGTTTACTTTCTGCTGCTATGGTAATAACTGTTTGCCAAGGGATTAGCAACACCAAAGACAGATCATTGGCAAGAATCCCACAAAACAGTGCCACCCTCCGCATCTGCCTTCTTCAGTCCTAAAAACAGAAAATGCTGGACAATTCAGCAGGTCTGGCAGCATCAGTGGAGAGAACCCGAGTTAACAGGTGGAATTCTCCAAAAGAAATTCTAAGTGGCATAATGAAGATGGTCCCGGCATTGTGTGGCACCCAGCCCAAAACTTCAAGGATGCCTACCGCGGTAGAGAACCTGGGGTAGGAAATGGTAGCTATAGGTGGCAGGGTCCAAGACATGGCCAAGTCGCTGATGACCATGGCCAAGAGCCCTGGGAGTATGCTCGAGACACAGTGACCAAATGCAGAAGGGCTCCAGAGCTTAGTCCCGACTCAGAGGGCTATCGCTGAGGACTTGCACACCATAGTACAGATGCTGTTAGCCTCCAGGTTGGGCAGCATCAGGTGACACAGAGGCTTCTAAAGCTCACTCCAGCTGCCCCACCGTCCCGTGGGGTGTGGCCCCCAGGCACCCACAAGCATCCCAAAGGAGGAGGAAGCACTGCAGCCCATGCCAAAGCCTTCCATCCAGGCAAAACTGGCCATCCTCAGTTTTTCGGAATCCTCTCTTCTGACACCGGTGCATCTCCTGGGCAGTGAGCTGGTGCATCCCGAACACCTGAAAGTTGGCCAAGGCCCCCAGCTCCCAGCTCTCCAGGGACACTCACCTAGGGCTTAAAAGGTCACAGGATGCAGCAGAACACAGCTGACTGCCTCCACCTCTGGTGTGCATCCTGGATAGTCACTTAGACATAGTGGGAGGCCCTGTAAGGTGAAGAAGTTGTAGGATTACCAAGAAGGTACAGGCAAAGGTAGACACTGTAATTAGGGATAGAATGCACTGTGAATAATAACAATTAAAGATTATTGCACTCCACAGCTGTGACTCTGCTGTCTGTAACCCATCTCCCACAGGGAGCTTCCTACCCACACCCACACTTGTAAACACATAGAGCATCATACAGTGTGAATACGTGAAATGTTGTAAGGCTAACGGCCCCTCACTGCCAACCCAGACAGTGCTTTCCCGACCCCCCCACCTGCTGTGTGCAGACTGTTCCCCCACAGATCCCACTGTCACCCCTGTCCCACACCTTGTAATTGTGCTGCCTTGTAATAGCTCCCCCACCAAGGGAAGAGCAGCTCTCTATGTTCGCAACTCTCTGGAACAAATGGACCCCAGCCATTATAAGCCCCTCAGCCTCTGCTGCACTACAGAAAACAGTACAACACCCCCCCCAACACACACACACACACACACACACACACACATACCCACAGCCCCAGAGAACTGGACCAGAGGGTGGTGGTCTAGACCCTCACTTGATCATGTGCTCAGGCAGAGGACAAGTAGGAGTCTGAATTTGGCAGCAGTAAGGCAGAATCACAGTTTGTCGCCCAACAAGTCATCCTGCCTGGACAAATCAGTCACTAGCACTCACTGAGAGAGTGGGGTGCCCTGTCATGGAGGGGGAGCGGTTAAAGGGCTCGTAGGCAGATTGGAGGAGTGGGGGCAGTTCCTGGCACTGAGCCTGGCAGCGATGAAGACCTCCCTGGTCTTCCTGGCCTGCCAGCCCATTGGCACCACCACTGGTCCAGTATCCTCCTGGTCCTCAGCCTCATCCTCTCATCTTCCACATCCTCCTGGTCCACCTCATCCATAGGGACACTCACCTGGTCTTCCATCTGCAGGATGTTACGACGCTGCTCTGCCAGATTTGAAGCACACAGCAGACCACCACGTTGCGAGAGACCCTCCAGTGACTGTACTGAAGATGGCTACATGGGCCTCATTATAGTGAGTTCTGCCTCGGTCTCAGGTCTCTGCACAGGCATCATCAGCCATGACCTCAGAGGCTAGCCCTTGTCCCCTACAAGCCATTCAGGCAGGCCAGGCTGGAGCTCAAAGACCCCCGAGAATTCCGGGTGCCCCAGGATGTAGCTGTTGTTCATGCTCCCGCAGATTTCCAAGATGTTGGTGAGGTGCTTGCACATGATTTGCACACTCAGGGAGTGGAACCCCTTCCTGTATATAAAGAACCCTCACTGATGCCACAGAGCCCACAGGATGATGTACATGATGTGTATCACCGCCTTCACCTGTGGCATGCCAGCGATGGCAGCGAAACCTTCAGCCATGCACCTTGTTGGGCCTGGCTCGGATCAAAATGCATGAACTGGCCCAACCAGGGGTACAGGGCATCCATTACCTCCCAGAAGCACCTGTAGCTGCCGACTGGGAAATGTAACACAAGTCCCTGCTCGAGCCCTGGATTGGCCCAGTGGCGTAGATGGTAAGGGCCGCTGTCACCTTCACTGCTGTCACCGCGAGTCGGTTTTCTCCTTTTCCGAGGTGCCAGGTCAGCGAGGATGTGGCACAGGTGTCACACTGTCTCCGCACTCGGGCAGAGCCTTTGGTGGCACAGGGTGTCCAGCAGCTCATGAAGGACATGCATGTCCGGTATAGGTGGAGCCTGCTGTATGCAATCTCCTGCCCTTCTCCTCGGGCTGATGTGCAGTCAGGTCCTGAAACAGAGCAGTGGCCCCCTGTTATCCTGTTGCAGTCTCTGGTCTGGGATGGCTGTGCCCAGTCAACATCTATCGAGGGCTATGGCACCAACGACAATTTCTGCCTGCTCTGCTGGATCAATCTGAGATAATTCTTGCTCTGGGAGGATTGGTGAGAGTTGAAACAGTCCAGGCCACTCAATCCCTCCGAGCACCCGTGTTCCCATGAACCTTGGCCACAACCATCCCCAGTGCCAAGCACCACCTCGATTGGGTTGATAACTGTTACTACATCATCACCTCAGCAGCCACTGGTACTGCACATGCTGCTGTATGGTCACCAATGGCCTTCTACATGACTGTCCCCATCCTGTACATGATGCAGCACAACACCTTCTGCATCCCAGTGCAGGTGAATGCTTACTGGTGTGTGGCTTACTGCTGTTCCCCCAGATGGCCAATCCCACCCCCCATCTCTTCCCTTCCCCCCCCGCACCCCCCGCCCCAGATAGGGACCCCTGATACCAAATACCATATAGTGGTGGCAGCATGGAGCTGACTGGGCTCAGTGCTCTGACACTCGTGTAGAGTGTAAGTATGGCTGTTGGGTGGTCCTCATTGAAGAAGCCTTACAGTTTAAACCTGCCTGAACCCACCTGGATGTTCAGTGCAAACAGGCTTCTGGACACAGCTTGCAGTTCAGACAGATGGTAGGGAAATGCCTTCCTGACTTGCATGAGATGGCTGCCCGTTGTAGGGAGCACTGCTGAGTGCATGTGATGCAAAGAACTGTGTTAACACCTGCCCAACTTCCTTCACCAGCTGCCAGGTGGAAGAATCTAGCAACAACGGAGGCCCCCCTCTCCGTCCTGCCATGCTGGACCCTTGCCACCGCCTGCCCTCCATTCTCTGGCTCCTCCTCAGCCTTATCTTCCACATCTTCCTGGCCCTCCTTCTCCTGAGAGGCATTCACCTGGTCCCCCTCCTCCTCATCCAGGATGTCTCCTTGCTGCTGTGCCAGGTTCTGGAGCATGCAGCAGATTACAATAATGCCGGAGACCCTCAGGAGGCTTTACTGCAGAGCGCTGCCAGAGCAGTTCAGGCAGTGTAACTGCATCTTCAAGAGACTGGTGCACCAACTGATGATGGACCAGGTGGTAGCATGAGTCTCATTGTCGGGGGGTCTCCACCTTGGTCTCAACCCTCTCCAATAGTGTCATCAGTCATGGCCTCAGAGGGTAACCCTCGACCCCCACGAGCTATCCTAGCAGCCTCGGGTAGAGCATGGGGCTATCTGTACTCCGCAGGATGTGCTGTCTTGTATGCCCCCTGGATGGCATGCACAGACTTTTGTGATGTTCATCTGGTGGTCACAACCTATCTGCATGTTAAGGGAGTGGAATTCCTCCCAATTAATAAAGAGCACCCCTTGATCTCACAGGGCCCACAGGACATTGTGTGTGCTGTCGATAATCCCCTGCATGTGGGGCATCCCAGCGATAATGGCGAAGCCTGCAGCCCAGGTATGCTGTTGGCCCTGGTCAAAGTGGATGTAGCGTGGTGACGGATGCCCAGATGTACAGGGCATCTGTCACCTCACAGATGCACTTGTGTGCAAAGGACTGGAAGCTGCCACAGAGGCCTCCACTGGAAGCCTGGAACAACCCAAGGCATAGACAAAGAACAAAGAACAACATAGCACGGGAAACGGGCCCTTCGGCCCAACGAGCTGGCACCGCCATCTTAACAATGTGTTTTTCCTACACCTCCCTTGACCCATGTCTATGCTTATGGTAACCCCATTGGAAAGCAGATTCAGGGGAGAATAATTTAGGGCCAATTTGTTACACCAATCAGCCGAAGAGCACACCTTTGGGGTGTGGGAGGAAACAGGAGCACCCGGAGGAAACCCACGCAACCACAGAGAGAATGCGCAAACTCCCACAGACTCTGGCCCAAATCCATGTATCTGCACACCTAGCAGTGATAGTCACTGAGCTGTCGTGGTGCCCATCTGCTGGTCCAGGTTTAAGCACACACAAACGACGCGAAGTTCTAGGCCACTCTTGAAACATCCAAGAGCAGCCCACGCACAACCCACCATGTGCATGCCCCTCGTTTGACAACAAGGTGGACCAACACACCTGCAGAGTAAAAGAGACAAAACATCAACACATGTAGCATTAGATTTCCAGGAACGTCCTGAGGCTCTGACCTTTATTTAAAACCGTCTCCTATAACCCTCCATCCCTGTTTCACTCATGTGCCTATCTAAGTAAACCTTAAACAAGTCCAGCGTGCCTGCCCCCACCACCTTACTTGGTAGTGCATTCCATACCCCCACGACCCTCTGTGTGAAAAACCTCCCTCTAGCATCCGAATTGTACTTTTCCCCCTCACCCTAAGCTCGTGACCCCTCGTGATATTTGTCTCCAATCTAGGAAAAAGCCTACCACTGTTTACTCTATCTATTCCCTTCATTATTTTATACACCTCTATCAGATCCCCCCCTTAATCTCCATCTTTCTAAGGAGAAGAGCCCCAGTTTACCCAATCTTTCCTCATAACCCAGTCCTTCCATACCAGGCAACATCCTGGTAAACCTCCTCTGCACTCTCTCCAGGGTCTCCAGGTCCTTCCGGTAGTAAGATGACCAGAACTGAATGCAGTACTCCAAATGCGGTCTAACCAACGTTCTGTACAACGCATTAGACGCCAGCTCTTGTACTCTATACCCCTTCCTATGAAGGCCAGCATACCATAAGCTTTCTTCGAACCTTCTCCACCTGTGTTGCCACCTTCAGAGACTTGTGCACTTGCACTCCCAGGTCCCTCTGCATTTCTATACTCTTAATAGGTCTACCCTTTATCATGTAACTCCTCCCTGCATTATTCCTTCCAAAATGCATCACCTCGCATTTATCAGGATTAAATTCCATCTGCCATTTATCTGCCCAATATACCAGCCTATCTATAGCCTGTTGTGTCACCTGACACTCCTCCTCACTGCCATCCTGCCATCTTTGTGTCATCTGCAAACTTGCTGATCACACCACGTACGTCCTCTTCCAAGTCATTTATATATATTACGAAGAGAAGAGGTCCCAGTACTGAGCCCTGCAGCACACCACTGGTGACAGACCTCCAGCTAGAAAAGGACCCTTCCACTACTACTCTGCCTCCTATTGCTTAGCCAGTTTTCAATCCACCTAGCTACCTGTCCCTGTATCCCATGAGCCTTAACCTTTTCTACCAGCCTACCGTGAGGGACTTTGTCAAACGCCTTACTGAAATCCATATTGATGACATCAACGGCTCGTCCTTCATCAACCGTTTTTGTCACCTCCTCAAAAAATTCTACCAGATTCGTAAGGCAAGACCTCCCCGAACAAAGCCATGCTGCATATCCCTAATCAGATTGCAACGCTCCAAATGCGTATACATACTATCCCTAAGAATTTTTTCCAACAAGTTTCCTGCCACCAATGTCAAACTCACTGGCCTATAATTACCAGGGTTATCCCTACAGCCCTTTTTAAACAGCGGTACCACATTAGCAACCCTCCAGTCCTCTGGGACCTCACCTGTGTCCAAAGAAGAGACAAAGATTTGCGTCAGAGGCCTAGCAATTTCATCTTTCACCTCCCTAAGCAGCCTGGGATAAATGCCATCAGGCCCCGGAGCTTTATCAGTTTTTATGCTGCCTAAAAACCCGAACACTTCCTCCCTCGTAATGGCTATTTCCTTCAACTGATCTACAGCTCCCTCCAAGACATTATAAGACACCAAGCCCCTCTCCTTCATGAATACTGACACAAAGTATTCATTCAGGATCTCTCCCATTCCCTCAGACTCTATGCACAGTTCCCCTTCTTTGTCCCTAAGAGGACCGATTTTCCCTCTAACCACCCTTTTGTTCCTAACATAAGAGTAAAATGCCTTTGGATTTTCCTTAATCCTATCAGCCAAAGCCATTTCATGCCCCCTTTTCGCCCTTCTAACCCCCCTTTTGAGCTCCCTCCTGCTCTCTCTATATTCCTCCACTGCTCTCTCCGTTCCCAGTTGTTTAGACCTAACATATGCCTCTCTTCTTCCTGACCAAGTCCTCAATATCCCCTGTAATCCATGGCTCTCTAATCCTGCCTTTCCCATCCTTCCTCTTTACCGGCACATGTCTTTCCTGCAACCCTTTCAGTTTTCCCTTGAAAGCCTCCCACTTGCCAACCGTGGACTTACCCGCCAACAACCTCTCCCAATCAGTGTCCATCAGCTTCTGCCTTATCCGGCTATACCTCGCCTTCCCCCAGTTCAGCACCCTCCCCTTCGGACAGCACTCATCTTTTTCCATTTTTATCTTAAAGTAGACAGACTTGTGGTCACTGTTAGCCACATGTTCGCCTACTGCAACCTCAACCACCTGCCCCGGCTCATTACCCAACACTAAATCCAGTATAGCCCCCTCCCTACTCGGGCTAGTTACGTACTGCTCCAAGGACCCTTCCAGCACACATTTTACAAACTCCTCCCCGTCCGTACCCCTAGCTCTAGGCACCTTCCAATCCACTCCAGGAAGATTAAAGTCACCCACTACAACCACCCTATTCTTTCTGCACCTATCTAAAATGTCTTTACAAATGCCTTCTTCCACTGCCCTTGGGCTGTTGGGTGGCCTGTAGTACACCCCTAGCATAGTAATCACTCCCTTCCTATTCCTCAACTCCACCCACAGCGACTCAATCCCTAACTCCTCCCTCTGCACTGCTGTGATGTGCTCCTTAACTAACAACGCCACCCCACCACCTCTCGTCAACCCTCCTCTGTCACACCTAAAACACTTACACCCAGGAATATTCAGCTGCCAGTCCTGCCCTTCCTTTAACCACATCTCCGTCACTGTCACCACATCTAAATTCCTCACGGACATCAAGGCCCTAAGTTCATCCGTTTTACCCGTTACACTCCTCGCATTAAAACAGACTCAATCCAACCCTCCAGGCCCACTCGGATCCTCCTTCCCCCGGATAATTTTCCTTTCAACCAAACCTCCCCTGTCACCCAACTCGCTCCCGATCCCAGTGCCGAATGAGCTATCAGTCTCATCCCCACCCCCCCTCCATATTAGTTTAAACCGAAACACTCCAGCTAACCTCCCAGCTAAGATATTTGTCCCCCTCCCATTCAAATGTTCCCCATCCCTCCTGTACAGGTGCCCTTCTCTCACAAATACATCCCAGTGATCGACAAAAGCGAAGCCCTCTACCTTGCACCAATCCCTCAGCCACACATTCAGCTGCATGATCTCATTATTCCTAGCCCTGCTGTTACGAGGCAGCAGCCCAGAGAATGCCACCCTGGAGACCCTGCTCTTCAGCTTGGCCCCCAACTCCCTGAATTGCCTACGTACATTCCCCCTACTCTGCCTTCCTACATCCTTCTCTCCTATGTGTATAATTACTTCAGCCTGGGTCCCTTCACCCTTCAAAATTCCCTCTATCCTCTCTGATACGTCCTGTACCCCTGCTCCAGGGAGGTGGACTACCATCCTGGAGTCACGCTTTTGCCCACAGAACTGCCTATCTGTTCCTTTAACCCTCCCACCCCCCACCACTATCTCATTGCCAGTCCCCTTCCTTCTCTCTGAGGCATTCTGGTCCTCCTGTCTTACCTTTAGTACTCCTGTTGATGCCTTTTGGGGGACCACTGGGGTAGTCTTTGGACCAGGACTATTCTTCTTCTTCTTTCCCTTCCTAACGGTTACCCACCCATCCCGTCCCCGAGGCCCTGGGATCTCCACTTGACCATGGTTTATAGCCATTATTGCCTCATTCTCCCTGACCAGAAATGCATCTTCTAAACGGAGCTCTAACTGCCTGACCCGGGCCCTCAAACGCTGCAGCTCTAAGCACTTGATGCAGATGTGGCCTTCGGAAGACGTGCTGTCTCCAGGAACTCCCACATATGGCACCTGACACGGCTGAAGCGTCTCCCCATAGACCCTGCCATTTACCGGACCACCCTTGGAATTATGTATACAGAAATGGAACACAGGAAAGATGGAACCAGTAACTCACCTTGCCTAAGCTTAGCGAGCCAAAGCCCTTACAGCTCTCACTCTGTTCCCACCTCACTCTGCTGCCCACTCCCAACGCTGCCCGCTGTGTACTATTGCCTTCTTTTTTTATACCCCCGCTCTCCCTTCCCAACTACCCTCTCGCCAAACTTCCGCTACAGAAATAAAAAGCAATCAAAAACACCACGAACTGGAAATACAGCAAAGAACTTCCACAGAAAATCAACCACTCACCACAGCCACCAGGTACACTGCTCCAGAGAACAGTGATGTTGAGGGACACCATGATCTTCACAGCAAGCAGAAGCGAATGTCCTGCCCACAAGGTGCCAGGTCCGTGGGGACCTGCCACAGGTACAGCACTGTCTCCCTTCTGAGCCAGAGGCTGCAGTGGCACAAGGTGTCCCACAGCCCACGCGGGTCCTATCGAGCCTGAGTCTCTGCTGTCCTCTCAGCCCCCACCCCACCTCGAGTCAATGGTTGACTGGCAGCTCCTTGTCCTCCAGCTGCAGCCTCTATCCTGAGCTGGTCTTGCCGCATGTAGCTGTCTCCCATATCTGCCACAGCAGCCATGAATGTAACTACGAGCTCTGCTGGCTCGAATGCTAAATCCCTCATTGCTCTGGGGAAGGCGGGGGAGGGTGGTGATGGGGAAGGAGAGAGTGAGGGAGGGACAGTCCGTAAGCCCAGGCCCCTCACTCCCACTCTGCAAACCATGAGTCTGGATGCTGGAAACCTGACATTATCCCAGGTGCCATCCGCCACCTCAGTAGGTTTACCACATCCTTGCCACGGCAGGCACAAGGAGCATGAGTGGCTGCGAGGAGATCCTCATTGGGATTCCTGAAGCATGGATCTACATGCACCTGCCTGGATGCCTGCTGCATTGGCTCCCAGGAACGGCTCACAGTGGAGAAGCACCTTCCTGCAGTGGGAGCAGTGCTGAGTCCATGCAGTGTGAGGAACCGTGTTTAACACCTGCCAAACTCCCTTGATTGAGACAGCAGCAGCCAGGCCTGGCTCTTGGTTTTTGTAGTGGGGCCTGCCACAGACAGCAGGGTAGCCAGTGCAACACCTTGTGTGAAATCCATTGGGGGTCATTCAGCAGCCAACCCCGACCTGAGGGCAATCAAAACCGGCACCAGCCTCTCCAAACCCCTGTACCCATGTAACCCTCCCAGCCCATCCCGCACCATGGCAGCGGCGGAGAACTGTGCCACAGAGGTTGGTACTCGGTGATATCCACCTCCTAGCTCTCTGCGACTGCTGCACCTGATCCACTCTTTTAAAGAGCAGTACCAATTGCTGCTGGTGTGACCACACGTTGGAGAGTGAGATGCATCCCAGAGGGGGGGGAGCCGGCGCGCAGAACACGCCAATGATATTGAAATCCAGTCAATTGCATATTAATAAGCTTGGTGTCCAGCTGTTTGCACCGTTAAAAAGGGGCTCTGAAGATTGCAAACCATTTCAGGCTGGTCCAGAATTGGATTGTTAGCTTTGCACACTATTCTCCCAGCTCACCACAATGATCAGCAGGCAGAATGAGCTAGTAAACTCACACCAGACCCAGATTCTGAAGAGTCATAGTGAAATCAATAAACTCTGTTTCTCTCTCACACAGATGCAGCCAGATATGTTTTTATATCAGACTCCAGAATCCACAGCATTTGTTTATTTCCTTCTTCCTTAGTTTTGATTGATTTGCTGGTGCCTCGAGGCCAGGGAGGAGACACAATAGGATATATATAGAATTTAATTTTGTAAGAAATTGAATATTTATGGGGTGGCACAGTGGTTAGCACTGCTGCTTCACAGCTCCAGGGACCTGGGTTTGATTCCCGGCCTTGGGTCACTGTCTGTGTGGAGTCTGCACATTCTCCCCATGTCTGCGTGGGTTTTCTCCGGCTGCTCCGGTTCCCGTCCACAGTCTGAAAGACGTCCTGGTTAGGGTGCAGTGACCCACACAGGTGCCACAGTATGGCGACTAGGGGAATTTCACAGTAACTTCATTGCAGTGTTAATGTAAGCCTTACTTGTGACTAATAAATAAGCTTTACCTTTCAAAGTAATACTGTAGAATTGTAGAATTCCCACGGTGCAGAAGGAGGCCATTCGGCCCATCGAGTCTGCACTGACCACAATCCCAATAAAGGCCCTATTCCCGTGACACCACATATTTATCCTGCTAATGCCCCTAACACTACCGTCAATTTAGCATGACCAATCCACCTAACCCACACATCTTTGGACTGTGGGAGGAAACCGGAGTACCTGGACACAGACGTGGGGAGAATGTGCAAACTCCACACAGACAGTGACCCAAGCTGGGAATCGAACCCAGGTCCCTGGTGCGCTCGGGCAGCGACGCTAACCACTGTCCGCCCCAACAGCGAACATCCCCACTTCTGACCCTATGATAGACAGAAGGTCATTGACGCAGCAGTTGAAGATTCTTGGGCCTAGGACACAACCCTGAGTGATTCCTGCAGTAATTATCTCGAGACATATTGCTATAGCGGGGAAAGGAAGGGCATCAGATATACAGCTCCCTGGATGATTAAAGATACTGAGATGAAATCATGATAAAAAAAAGACAACAAATATGAGGTTCGTTGGTTAGGTGAAAAATCACTGAAGGAGTGATCAGTGTTCAACAGAGTTCATAAAATATGAAACAGAATAGAGCAGGCTAAACATGTTTTATTCGATTATATTTCAGTAATTTAAACGAGACTAAATATATAAATGGAAATATATTTCTCCATGTCTGAGTAATTTTAATAGATAATTTACTGCCGGTACACACACCTACTACCCAGTGTCTGCAGTGCTGATCAGTATGGGTCAGCGCTGAAGGACACAGAATGGTTAACAAAGCAGAAATATCACTGAGCATTAATAGTAACGATAAATAAATGCATTCTCCAATATGATTTTAAAAACCAACATTTGAAATTATCGCAAGACTTACAATCAATCCCCAAAGATCAAACCAAAGGCCGGAATTCTCCCCAAAATTCGAAGTGTTGGATTTGTGTGAAAACTGGAATAATTCACGCTTTTTTTCAGCTCAGTGAAGAATCTGTCGCACTCAGCAATACGGAGGCCACTAGCGTAAATCTCATTCTAAACCAGGGCGGGGTCGATTCCAGGCTGGCACAGATAAACCTCCACATCACCCCCCACCCCGTCCCCGACCATTCCCCGGCCACTTCACACCCCCACCCCCATTCCCCCCATCACTGGCCCCCCTTCCTGCCCTCACCGACTGCTGCTCAGGTCCAGCCACCTCCATATGTGCCACCCCACCCTTGCCAACTACACCGTGCCCGCTGGGCAGTGGCTCCCTTTCACACTGAGGGGTAGATTCAGAGTTCCTCGTCGCTCACATTTTCAGTGGGTTTGAGGGATCTATAGATCTCGAGCGCTTTATCCAAGGTCAGATAGATTTTGCGAAATCGCCATTTCCTGTCCATTTCGCAGACAGTGAGGTGTTTGTACTCCAGAGGTACCGGGAACTCGGGATTTTCATCCGGCAGATAGAAAGCAAAACTGGGATATTCCCAGGAGCGACAGTCTGGGGAACAGTCACTGACTCTCCAGCTGCCATCACCATCCTGTGTGAGCACTCGCATTTCAGAACCTGTTGATTCTGGTCTCCATTCCCATTCGGTACCTTCCCGGGATATGACTTCAGAAGGCAGGGGAGGGCAGCTCTGGAATATGGTGACACCGGGAGGATGGACAACCACAGCGTGCATCACCTCGCGATCATAGCGGAAAGTTCCCAACACTCTGAACTCAGGATCTTCCCCCTTACAAACTGATTTTTTATATTCACCGATTAGATCATTGAGTTTGTAGGTGAATTTGAAATTCCCATAATTGGATATTTCCAGGAAAACGGGAGAGCTGAGGAACTGCTCCAGCAGGGAGTCCCGCAAACTGCCCATATCTTGGAGCAGATCTCCTGTATTTTCTCTTACCCAGTTTTCCGTTCTATCTTTGAGTTTCTCCTTCTTTTCCTCTTTTTCCAGTTGGCTCACTTCCACATGCCACCAGGAGAAACAGACGCTGAGATTTTCTCCAATTTTCTTTCCAATTGCACCCTTCATGCATTTGTCAGCGAGGATGCTTCGGGCTGCTGTGGCGTGGGTGGTATGAGTGATGTTTGTGATGGAGAAGCGGGTCCTTTCACTCTGCTGGAGATCATCAATCTTTACATCGAGTAGAGATGAATCCGGTAAAGCGAAGACTCTGCCCCATTGGCTGTGATTGACATGTTTCAGGGGATAGAAATCTTCAGGACCACCGAATCCTACTTGAATTCGATGCCATTTTTTGTCAGTGTACATGATTTTCTCTAACTGGAGAGGAAGGATGGGAAGCACATGAAACGAGTCAACAAGGAATCAAGAGCAGTCTTTATATAATTGGGAGGGATGGGCGGACTCATCGCATCTGATCCAATCATCTTCTATCCTCCCTCAGCAACGTAATTGAAATATCCTTATATGGAAACTTCAAACAAGACTTGTCGACTGAATTGGAAAGGGAGGTGGTTTTGCCTCTCACAGTTTATCGGACTCAACAACCCTTCCAAGGTGAGATTGAGGAAGGAAGATTGAAGATTTATGATGATGCACCTATTGGGTCTTCAGAACAGTGAGAACGGGTGTGACCCAGTGCAGCGTATAGAATTGGGGAGATAGAGGGGGCTGGACTGGGCAGGAGCAGATGGAGAAAGTGATCAACCAGAACTGTGGAGACCCCCAAGTGAAATAGAAGAAAGCCAGAGAATTTGATGTGTCCCCACCGTTTTCATTGTTCTTAATTCTCATTTCACTCACCTTCGCCCAACTCCCTGCACTGAATAAATTCAATACAAAATAGAAATATTTTACCCAACTTTTAGTTAACACCGAACTTGTGTCTTTATTTAATGGAGGACTTGCTTCCTTGAATATTTGCCATCTCTTCTGCCTGATGTTCAGCTAGTGGGTTAAAATTCAGAAGATCGAGATGTCGTCAGACGGGATTTGTTAAAAGCAGAAACCTCTTTTTGTGTAGGTGATCACCGATTTGTTGAGTGTTTGCAGTTTTGTAAGTATTCATTTTCCCTTTAGCTCCTTGTGTTGTTGCTGTTGTTAGAATCCCTTCAGTGCAGAAGGAGGCCATTCGGCCCATCGAGTCTCTACCGACCACTATCCCACCCAAGCCCTATTCCCACAACCCCAAGCAAGTACCCTGCTCATCCTCCTTACACTAAGGTCAATTTATCATGGCCAATCCACCTAACCTGCACATCTTTGGACTGTGGGAGGAAACCGGAGCACCCAGAGGAAACCCACGCAGACACGGGGAGAATGTGCAAACTCTACACAGACAGTGACCCGAACTGGGAATTGAACCCGGGACCCTGGTGCTGTGAGGCAGCGTGAGGCACTGTGCCACCGTGTTGCTCATATTCCTTACACTGTCCGATTAATGTAATATTTTTGAAAAAAATCTAACTTTTACATACAACATGAGATAAGTAACATCACTAGACCAGTTTAAAGTTTTGATGTAATTGTATTTTAGCTCATTAAAGCGAAAATAAACATTCAATTAATCCATAATCTATCAGCTCAACGCAGAATTTAACAGGATTACTATTCCTCATTCCCCATTCAATATTTTCCTTTTAACATTACATTTGGTCACATTTGTAGAAAATGTGAGAATATTTAACTAAACCCCCACAGGCAGAAACTGCCTGGTTACAGGGCGCTATCCTGACCAAGCAAAGACTGATAGAATTCTTCTGCTTCACTCAGGCTCATGTAGGTGTAAGGCGGTCGAAATCGCTGACTCCGTTCCATTTCGCAGACAGTGAGGTGTTCGTACTCCAGAGGGACCGGGAACTCGGGTTTTTCATCCGGCAGATAGAAAGCAAAACTCACAAAGTCCCACCGCCGACAGTCTGGGGAACAGTCACTGACTCTCCAGCTGCCATCACCATCCTGTGTGAGCACTCGCATTTCAGAACCTGTTGATTCTGGTCTCCATTCCCATTCGGTACCTTCCTGGGATATGACTTCAGAAGGCAGGAGAGGGCAGCTCTGGAATATGGTGACACCGGGAGGGTGGACAACCACAGTGTGCATGATTTCGATATCATATTTGAAAGTTCCCAACACTCTGAGCTCAGGATCTTCCCCCTTACAAACTGATTTTTTATATTCACCGATTAGATTATTGAGTTTGTAGGTGAATTTGAAATTCCCATAATTGGATATTTCCAGGAAAGCGGGAGAGCTGAGGAACTGCTCCAGCAGGGAGTCCCGCAATCTGCCCATATCTTGGGCTGACACTCCTTTTTCTTCCATGGTTTGTCTGAGCTGTTCTGCCACTGCTTCTCTCCTTACCTTCAGCTCCTCCTGGTTTACTTGGACACTCCACCAGGAAAACTGGAGCTTGAGATCCTCCCCAATCTGTTTCTTCCTGGCTTCTTTCAAGCATTGGTCATTGAGAATACCTCGCACTCCTTTGCAATCGGTGACATGGATGAGATTGGTGATGGAGAATTTAGTCCGCTCGCACTCTTTAAGGGCATCGATATTTATACCAAAGACAGCGGAATCTGGGAGAGTGAAGCCCCTGCCCCATTCCCTGTGGCTGACATGTTTCAGTGGGTAGAAATCTTCGGGTCCACGAAAGCCAGACTGAATTCGCTGCCATTTTGCGGCGGTGAACATGGTTTGCTATTTGGATAGAACAGAGTGGGATCGATGAAGTAGCTCACACACCAAGACAATGATGCAAATAGTATCAAATGATGGCAAATAGTATCAAACCCAACCCTTCTTCATTTCCACATGTTATCTGTTATATTAGTGATCATGTTCCAATTTGAAAGCTCACAGTAGTTTGCATAAAGTCTAAATATAGTGCTTATGCGATTTGGAGTAATCTGGGTTCCACTCTTCTAACACACCGACACTTCCCTTTAAAATGAATTTTAACTGATGTTAAGTAACTAACTGGCTTTAATTCAAATTCCCTGCAATGTGGCAGTGCTGGTTATATCCACTTCACACCCCAGCCACAAGAACTCACGTTTGGGAGGCGAGCTTCTCTGGTCGCCCTCAGCAGCGGGTTACAGTTGGATGGTGTTGCTGGTTCCTGCCGCAGCGTTTGCTTTAAGAATAATCATCCTGGCAGTTTGACATGTCAGTGAGGCCGCCCCTCTGCGGCTGAAAACGAAACAGAAAGTGGGAAAGCCTGTGTTGTTATTTCATCCTCAAATAATTTGAACATTTTGACATGCCGTCCCCGCCCTCCTCCAAACAGCAATTTTGAGCCATGAACCCACCTGTCCCCCAATACTTCCCGAGTGTAATCCCTCATCTTGGAAACTTATTCGCAGTTGGACGTAACCCGGGTACATCAGTTCACATCGCTGCAGACATTTCAAGTCTAGACGACCCTTGCTCAGAATGTTCTATATTCTTGGGTCGCGATGCCAGTGTCATGGAACAGGGTGAATCTAGTTCTGGAGCAGTCGTCAGCGCCATGTGTGTGGGATACGGATCCTGTGTTTATACCGTGTCCTTAAACAATTATTAATATGGTGTAGAGTTATTGAAATTGTTCACAAGCATTTTATCACAGTATAACAATACATTTCACGTGACAATGATAAATCAAATCGGTATTAGTGCTGTGCTATTCCTGGAGAAAAGGCAGAAGAACGTGTTAAACCTGACTAGCCCCACCCCTGCGAAAATCCTTCTGCATACTATTTCAATCAAAGCTCTTAGATAATAAAACTAGCTAGGGAAGTAAATACTGAAAGGGATTTAAAATTATTTGAATGCATCAGGGACCGAGAGTCAACACAATTAAAAATAGGTTCAGAACTACTATTGCAACATAAAGATAATCAGCATATAGAATGGAATTTAAGAATACAGTCAGGTCAGATTTTCTGGAATTGTTTACGACTCAATTAGAAGCTGTGTAGATGAGTGCTAAAGATGGATTAATCAGGAAGGGTTGATTCCTCATCATCCCCCATCTATAATATTTTACGATCTTGTGGTTAGAATGTCTCTATGCAATCTTTTGCGAATTTAAAAGGGAAACTGATGGATTTGATGCCAGTCTCCTGCTGGAATTTCATCACTTGCCCAGTGATTTTGGATAAGTTTTTTGGGGTGGATTGAAAGGTGCCTAGAGCTAGGGGTTCGGACAGGGAGGAATTCGTAAGATGTGTATGGGAAGGGTCCTTGGAGCAGTATGTAGATAGCCCGACTAGAGAGGGGGCGATACTGGATTTAGTTCTGGGCAATGAGCTGGGTTAGGTGGTTGAGGTTGCAGTAGGTGAACATGTGGCTAATAGTGACCACGACTCTGTCTACTTTAGGATACTAATGGAAAAGGATTAGTGCTGTCCTAAGGGGAGGGTGCTAAATTGGGGGAAGGCTAGATACAGCCGGATTAGGCAGGAGCTTAGGGATACAGACTGGGATAGGCTGTTGGAAGGCAAGACCACGTTAGGCATGTGGGAGTCTTTCAAGGGAAAACTGAAATGGATGCAGGAAAGGCATGTGCCGGTTAAGAGGAAGGATGGGAAAGGTAGGATTAGAGAACCAAGGATTACTAGAGATATTAAGGACTTGGTCAGGAAGAAATGAGAGGCGTATGTTAGGTCGAAGCAACTGGGAATGGAGAGAGTGGTGGAGGAATACAGAGAGAGTAGGAGGGATCTCAAAAGGGGAGTTAGGAGGGCAAAAAGGGGGCATGAAATGGCTTTGGTAGGTAGGATTAAGGAAAATCCAAAGGCGTTTTACTCCTATGTCAGGAACAAAAGGGTGGCTAGGGGAAAAATCGGTCCCCTCAGGGACAGACGAGGGGAATTGTGCTTAGAGTCCGAGGGAATGGGAGAGGTCCTGAATGAATACTTTGCATCGGTATTCACGAAGGAGAGGGGCTTGATGTCTTGTACGGTCATCGAGGGAGCTGTAGACCAATTGAAGGAACTATCGATTACGAGGGAAGAAGTGTTAGGGCTTTTAGGTAGCATTAAAACTGATAAATCTCCGGGGCGTGATGGCATTTATCCTAGGCTGCTTAGGGAGGCGAGAGATGAGATTGCTGGGCCTCTGACGCAAATCTTTGTCTCTTCTTTGGACACAGGTGAGATCCCAGAGGACTGGAGGATAGTGAACATGGTGCCGTTGATTAAAAAGGGTAGGAGGGATAACCCGGGTAACTATAGGCTGGTGAGTTTGACATCAGTGGTAGGTAAGTTGATGGAGAGGATTCTTAGCGATAGGATGTCTGAGCACTTAGAGCGTGTGATCTGATTACGGATACGCAGCATGGCTTTGTAAAAGGGAAGTCTTGCCTTACGAATCTGGTAGAATTTTTTGAGGAGGTGACAAAAACGGTTGACAAAGGACGAGCCGTTGATGTCGTCTATATGGATTTCAGTAAGGCGTTTGACAAAGCCCCTCATGATAGGTTGGTTGAAAAGATTAAGGCTCATGGGATACAAGGCCAGGTATCTAGATGGGTGGAGAACTGGCTTGCTAAGAGGAGACAGAGCTAGTAGTGGAAGGGTCCTTTTCTAGCTGGAGGTCTGTCACCAGTGGTGTGCCACAGGGCTCAGTACTGGGACCTCTTCTCTTTGTAGTATATGTAAATGACTTGGAAGAGGGAGTAAGTGGTGTGATCAGCAAATTTGCAGATGACACTAAAATGGCTGGATTGGTGGGCAGTGAGGAGTAATGTCTGGCAATACGACGAGATATAGATAGGCTGGTATATTGGGCAGATATATGGCAAATAGAGTTTAATCCTGATAAATGTGAGGTGATGCATTTTGGCCGGAATAATGTAGGGGGGAGTTATATAATAAAGGATAAACCTATAAAGCGTATAGGAATGCAGCGGGACCTGGGGGTGCAAGTGCACAAGTCTTTAAAGGTGGCAGTACAAGTGGAGAAGGTTGTGAAGAAAGCTAATGGATTGTTAGCCTTTATAGGAAGGGGTATAGAGTATAAGAGCTGGAGTCTAATGTTGCAGTTGTACAGAACGCATTTGGAGTACTGCGCCCAGTTCTGGTTGCCTTACTACTGGAAGGACGTGGAGACTCTGGAGAGAGTGCAGAGGAGGTTTAGCAGGATGTTGCCTGGTATAGAAGGACTGGGTTATGAGGAAGGATTGAGCAAACTGGGGCTGTTTTCCCTTGAAAGACGGCAACTGAGGGGGGATCTAATACAGGTATATAAGATTATGAAGGGTATAGATAGAGTAAACAGAGGTAAACTATTTCCTATGTTAGAGACGCACAGTACGAGGGGCCACAGGCTTAGGGTGAGGGGGGAGAGATATAACACGGATATTGGAGGGAGGTTTTTCACACAGAGGTTAGTGAGGGTATGGAATGCTCTGCCAAGCAAGGTGGTGGAGGCAGGCACTCTGGAGTTGTTTAAGAGTAACTTAGACAGGCACATGAGTGGGTTGGAGATGGGAGGATATAGGAGATTGTTTTAAATAAGGTTCATTAGCATTGGGACGTCCCTGGTAATGTAAAAAGATATGGAATGATACTAACGTTTTCTCTTTTAATTCACAGGTTTTAAGTCGGTCCACCTTGTTGTCCAAAGAGGGGCATACACGCGATGGGTCGTACTGGGGCTGCTCTTGGATGTTCGAGAATAGCCTCGTGCTTCATGTCGTTAGTGTGTGCTTAAACTGGACCAGAAACTGGGCAAGACGACAGCTCAGTGACTATCACTGATTGCTGTGCAGACACATGGATTTGGGTCGGTGTCTGTGGGAGTTTGCGCATTCTCCCCGTGCTTGCGTGGGTTTTCTCCGGGTGCTCCGGTTTCCTCCCACACCCCAAAGATGTGCTATTAGACTGATTGGAGGTAATAAATTGTCCCTAAATTAGTTTTCCCTCAATGTGGAATGCCATAAACAATAGATAAGGGTCATGGGTGGAGGGGGGGTTGGTAATGTTAAAATGGCGGTGCGGGCTCGTTGGGCCGAAGGGCCTGTTTCCCGGGCTGTTTTTGTTCTTTGTTCTTTGATTGTTTTTCGCACTAGGCTGCAGCAGGGAATAACAAACCTTCCCTCACACATTCTCCCTGGTAACAGCTGACTATGTCCCATAGCTTTATTTTCATTGGTCAATCCCTGTCAATTTTCTCAGATGGTTTTCTGGGAAAAGCTGTGTCTTCCTTAGAACATAGAATATTCCAGAGCAGTACAGGCCCTTCGGCCCTCGATGCTGCACCGACCAGTGGAACCAATCTAATGACCCTCTAACCTAAACTATTCCAATGTTATCCATATGCCTATCCACTGACCATTTGAACACCCTTAAAGTTGGCGAGTCCACAACTGCTGCAGGCAGGGCATTCCACACCCTTACTACCCTCTGAGTAAAGAACCTACCTCTGACATCCGTCCTATAATTACCACCCCTTAATGTAAAGCTGTGTCCCCTCGTGTTAGCCATCACCATCCGAGGAAAAAGGCTCTCACTGTCCACCCTATCTAACCCTCTGACCATCTTGTATGCCTCAATTAGGTCACCTCGTAACCTTCTCTCTAATGAAAATAACCTCAAGTCCCTCAGCCTTTCCTCATAAGACCTTTCCACCATACCAGGCAACATCCTGGTTAAACCTCCTCTGCACCCTTTCCAATGCTTCCACATCTTTCTTATAATTGTTTTCCTATTAGAAATTAAAAGGATTTCACTGCTTTAAACTGTTCATTAAAGTTCATTAAACTGTCGTTGAGAATTTTTTTAATGGGTTGAGTGCTTATCCAGAAACAAAGTCAGAGACAAACATATCTTTTTTGATCATGTGTAGCATTTTCTGGTAACAGGAACAGAGTCACAGCTCTCAGGATCCCTGAGTCATGCGATCCCTGAGAATGAAACAGAAAATGGAGGACCCCAAATCATCAGGTCAACTCACGAGTGACCAGTGGCACTGAATCCAAGAAAGTATCCATCTGAAGTCCCAGAAACTGACACTGTAACTGATATTTATTACACACAGAGAAATGTGACAGCACAAACAAAGGCCATTGGGTCTACTCCGGTTCTCCAAAGGAACAATTTAGCGTCACACTCCTGTCTTCTCATTGTAACCCTGCACATTCTTCCTTTTCAGGGCCTGAATTTTCTGATCTCACATGCCCCACAATCGTTGCCAGCGAGAACAGAGAATTTCGTGCTCAGCCAGATCTCCATTCACAGCAGCGGGACTGGATAATCCCAGCCAGATCTGGTCCAAGTGCAGGTCAGTGGGACTAGGCAAAAAATGATTGGGCACAGACAAGAAAGGCCAAAGGGCCTGTTTCTGAGTTGTAATTTTCTGTGGTTCGAGGGAATTCTAACCCAGATAACAGTCTATTTCTCTTCTGGATGATTTGAAACCTTCCTCCACCGTGCTCCCAAACAAGCAATTTCTGGCCTTAACCACTTGCTGTGTTTTTCCTCATCTCATCATTGCTTATTTTGCAAATTATTGTACATCTGCGCCCTCTCCTTGATTATTTCAAGACTAGGAATAGTTCCTTTCTACTCAAAGGACAAAGAAAGCACAGCACAGGAACAGGCCTTTCAACCCTCCAAACTTACACTGACCATGCTGCCCGACTGAACTAAAACCCCCTATCTTTCCAGGGACCATATCCCTCTGTTCCCACACTAGTCATGTATTTGGCATGACGTCCCTTAAAACTCATTATTGTATCTGCTCCCACTACCTCCCCTGGCAGCAAGTTTCAGGCACCTACCACCCGATGTGTGAAAAATTTGCCTCATACATCTCCTTTAAAGCTATGCCCCCGGTACTTGACTCTTCAATCCTGGGAAAAAGCTTCTGACTATCCACTCTGTCCATGCCTCTCATAATCTTGTAGATGTCTATTAGGTCGTCCCTCAACCTCCGTCGTTCTAATGAGAACAAACCAAGTTTCTCCAAACTCTCCTCTTGGCTAATGCCCTCCATACCAGGCAACATGCTGGTAAATCTTTTCTGTACCCTCTCCAAAGTCTCCACATCCTTCTGGTTGTGTGGCAACCAGAATTGAACACTATATTCCAAGTGCAGCTTAATTAAGATTCTATAAAATTGCAACATGACTTGCCAATTTTTAAATCGTGCCTCGGCCAATGAAGGCAAGCATGCCACATACCTTCTTGACTACCTTCTCCACCTGCCTTGCCACTTCCAGTGACCTGTGTACCTGTACACCCAGATCCCTCTGCCTATCAATGCTCTTAAGGGTTCTGCCACTTTCTGTATATTTCTTACCTTATAGAAGATCTAAGAAATTAGACCTTCCAAAATGTGTTTCTTCACATTTGTCCAGATTAAACTTCATCTGCCATCTCTTTGCCCAAGTCTCCAACCGATCTACATCCTGCTGTAACCTCTGATGGTCCTCATCATTATCCGCAAATCCATCATTATCCGCAAATCCGAAAATTGTTCGCAAACCAGTTATATTTTCCTCCAAATCATTTGTGTATATATATATTACAAACAACAAAGGTCCCAGCACTGATCCCTGTGGAATACCACTTGTCACAGCCCTCCATTCAGAAATGCACCCTTCCACTGCTATCCTCTGTCTTCTATGAGTGAGTTAGTTCTGTATCCACCTTTCGAGCTCACCTCTGATCCCCTGAGTGACTTCACCTTCTGCACCAGTCTGCCATGTGGGACCTTGTCAAAGGCCTTACTGAAGTCCATGGAGACAACATCCACCACCTTACCCTCATCAATCATCTTCATCACTTCCTCAAAAAACTCGATCAAGTTATTGAGACATAACCTCTCTGTCACAAAACCATGTTGCCTCTTGCTAATACATCCAATCATTTCTGACAGCTCCAGATTTTGAATACTCTATCAAAATTTCCTCTTGGCCTTCTTGTCTCCAAGGAAAAAGGTTCTAACTTACTTAATTTACCTCTATAACTGAAAATGCCTTGTCCCGGAACTATTTTTCTGAACCTTTTTGCACTGTCTCCAATGCCTTCATATCGTTCCTGAAGTGTGGTGACTAGAACTGAACATAATGTTCCAGCTGGAACATATACCCCTTGGTCTTGTACTTGATGCCTCTATTAATAAAATCTAATACACTGTATAAGGACATAAGAACATAAGAAATGGGAGCAGGAGTAGGCCATCTAGCCCTTCGAGCCTGCCCCGCCATTCAATAAGATCATGGCTGATCTGAAGTGGATCAGTTCCACTTTCCCGCTTTCTCCCCATAACCCTTAATCCCCTTGTCTGTCAAAAAACTATCTACCCGTGACTTAAATATATTTAGCAAGGTAGTCTCCACCACTTCAACGGGCAGAGAATTCCAGAGATTCACCTCCTTTTGAGTGAAGAAGTTTGTCCTCAACTCTAATCTAAACTGCACCCCCCTTATCTTGAGGTTGTGCCCTCTAGTCCTGCTGTCCTTTCTAAGCGGAAGAATGTCTCTACCTCTACCCTATCCATCCCCTTCATTATCTTATACATCTCTATAAGATCCCCCCTCATCCTTCTAAACTCCAACGAGTACAGACCCCAGTCTATTCAGCCTCTCTTCATAGTCCAACCCCCACATCTCCGGTATCAGCCTAGTGAACTCCTCTGCACTCCCTCCAAGGCCAAAATATCCTTGCACAAGTGCGGCGACCAAAACTGCACACAGTACTCCAGCTGCGGCCTCACCAGTGCCCTGTACAGTTGCTGCAAGACCACCCTACTTTTATATTCTATCCCCCTCGCTATAAAGGCCAACATTCCTTTTCTACTAATTTCCACTAATTTATTTCCAGTGGGATTTTTAGAGGGATTCCCTGCTAGGGATGTCAAGGTCAAACCTACCATCCCATAGTTAGGGTGGTTAGAGGCCATTCCCCTAAGACAAAGAACAAAGAACAAAAACAGCCCGGGAAACAGGCCATTCGGCCCAACGAGCCCGCGCCACCATTTTAATATTACCAGCCCCCCCCTCCACCCATGACCCTTATCTATTGTTTATGGCATTCCACATTGAGGGAAAACTAATTTAGGGACAATTTATTACCTCCAATCAGTCTAATAGCACATCTTTGGGGTGTGGGAGGAAACCGGAGCACCCAGAGAAAACCCACGCAAGCACGGGGAGAATGCGCAAACTCCCACAGACACCGGCCCAAATCCACATGTCTGCACAGCAAACAGTGATAGTCACTGAGCTGTCGTGTTGCCCAGTATCTGGTCCAGTTTAAGCGCACACTAACGACATGAAGTACTAGGCTATTCTCAAACATCCAAGAGCAGCCCTTGTATGACCCATCGCGTGTATGCCCCTCGTTGGACAACAACGCGGACTGACTTAAAACCTGTGAATTAAAAGAGAAAAACATTATTATCATACCACATCTTATCATTACCAGGGACGTCCCAATGCTAATGAACCTTATTTAAAACAATCTCCTATATCCTCCCATCTCCAACCCACTCATGTGCCTGTCTAAGTTACTCTTAAACAACTCTAGCGTGCCTGCCTCCACCACCTTGCTTGGCAGAGCATTCCATACCCCCACTACCCTCTGCGTGAAAAACCTCCCTCTAATATCCGTGTTATATCTCTACCCCCTCACCCTAAGACCGTGGCCCCTCGTACTGTGCATTTCAAACATAGGAAATAGCTTACCACTGTTTACTCTATCTATACCCTTCATAATCTTATATACCTCTATTAGATCCCACCTCAGTCGCCGTCTTTCAAGGGAAAACAGCCCCAATTTGCTCAATCTTTCCTCATAACCCAGTCCTTCCATACCAGGCAACATCCTGGTAAACCTCCTCTGCACTCTCTCCAGGGTCTCCACGTCCTTCCGGTAGTAAGATGACCAGAACTGGATGCAGTACTCCAAATGCGGTCTAACCAACGTTCTGTACAACGCATTAGACGCCAGCTCTTGTACTCTATACCCCTTCCTATGAAGGCCAGCATACCATAAGCTTTCTTTGAACCTTCTCCACCTGTGTTGCCACCTTCAGAGACTTGTGCACTTGCACTCCCAGGTCCCTCTGCATTTCTATACTCTTAATAGGTCTACCCTTTATCATGTAACTCCTCCCTGCATTATTCCTTCCAAAATGCATCACCTCGCATTTATCAGCATTAAATTCCATCTGCCATTTATCTGCCCAATATACCAGCCTATCTATAGCCTGTTGTGTCACCTGACACTCCTCCTCATTGCCATCCTGCCATCTTTGTGTCATCTGCAAACTTGCTGATCACACCACGTACGCCCTCTTCCAAGTCATTTATATATATTACGAATAGAAGAGGTCCCAGTACAGAGCCCTGCGGCACACCGCTGGTGACAGACCTCCAGCTAGAAAAGGACCCTTCCACTACTACTCTCTGTCTCCTGTTGCCTAGCCAGTTTTCAATCCATCTAGATACCTGTCCCTGTATCCCATGAGCCTTAACCTTTTCTACCAGCCTACCGTGAGGGACTTTGTCAAATGCCTTACTGAAATCCATATAGACGACATCAACGGCTCGTCCTTCATCGACCGTTTTTGTCACCTCCTCAAAAAATTCTACCAGATTCATAAGGCAAGACCTCCCCTGAACAAAGCCATGCTGCATATCCCTAATCAGATTGCAACACTCCAAATGCGTATACATACTATCCCTAAGAAGTTTTTCCAACAACTTTCCTACCGCTGACGTCAAACTCACCGGCCTATAATTACCAGGGTTATCCCTACTGCCCTTTTTAAACAGCGGTACCACATTAGCTATCCTCCAGTCCTCTGGGACCTCACGTGTGTCCAAAGAAGAGACGCAGATTTGCGTCAGAGGCCCAGCAATTTCATCTCTCACCTCCCTAAGCAGCCTGGGATAAATGCCATCAGGCCCCAGAGCTTCATCAGTTTTTATGCTGCCTAAAAACCCTAACACTTACTCCCTCGTAATGGATATTTCCTTCAACTGGTCTACAGCTCCCTCCAAGACATTATAAGACACCAAGCCCCTCTCCTTTGTGAATACCGACGCAAAGTATTCATTCAGGATCTCTCCCATTCCCTCAGACTCTATGCACAGTTCCCCTTCTTTGTCCCTAAGAGGACCAATTTTCCCCCTAACCACCCTTTTGTTCCTAATAGAGTAAAATGCCTTTGGATTTTCCTTAATCCTATCAGCCAAAGCCATTTCATGCCCCCTTTTCACCCTTCTAACCCCCCTTTTGAGCTCCCTCCTGCTCTCTCTATATTCCTCCACTGCTCTCTCCGTTCCCAGTTGTTTAGACCTAACATATGCCTCTCTTCTTCCTGCCCAAGTCCTCAATATCCCCTGTAATCCATGGCTCTCTAATCCTGCCTTTCCCATCCTTCCTCTTTACCGGCACGTCTTTCCTGCAACCCTTTCAGTTTTCCCTTGAAAGCCTCCCACTTGCCGACCGTGGACTTACCCGCCAACAACCTCTCCCAATCAGTGTCCATCAGCTCCTTCCTAATCCGGCTATAGCTCGCCTTCCCCCAGTTCAGCACCCTCCCCTTCGGACAGCACTCATCTTTTTCCATTTTTATGCTAAAGTAGACAGACTTGTGGTCACTGTTAGCCACATGTTCGCCTACTGCAACCTCAACCACCTGCCCCGGCTCATTACCCAACACTAAATCCAGTATAGCCCCCTCCCTAGTCGGGCTAGTTACGTACTGCTCCAAGGACCCTTCCAGCACACATTTTACAAACTCCTCCCCATCCGTACCTCCAGCTCTAGGCACCTTCCAATCCACTCCAGGACGATTAAAGTCACCCACTACAACCACCCTATTCTTTCTGCACCTATCTAAAATGTTTTTACAAATGCCTTCTTCCACTGCCCTTGGGCTGTTGGGTGGCCTGTAGTACACCCCTAGCATAGTAATCGCTCCCTTCCTATTCCTCAACTCCACCCACAGCGACTCAATCCCTAACTCCTCCATATTATCCTCCCTCTGCACTGCTGTGATGTGCTCCTTAACTAACAACGCCACCCCACCACCTCTCTTCAACCCTCCTCTGTCACACCTAAAACACTTACACCCAGGAATATTCAGCTGCCAGTCCTGCCCTTCCTTTAACCACGTCTCCGTCACTGTCACCACATCTAAATTCCTCACGGACATCAAAGCCCTAAGCTCATCCGTTTTACCCGTTACACTCCTCGCATTAAAACAGACTCAATCCAACCCTCCAGGCCCACTCGGATCCTCCTTCCCCCGGATAATTTTCCTTTCAACCAAACCTCCCCTGTCACCCAACTCGCTCCCGATCCCAGTGCCTAATGAGCTGTCAGTCTCATCCCCACCCCCCCTCCATATTAGTTTAAACCGAAACACTCCAGCTAACCTCCCAGCTAAGATATTTGTCCCCCTCCCATTCAAATGTTCCCCATCCCTCCTGTACAGGTGCCCTTCTCTCACAAATACTTCCCAGTGTTCGACAAAAGTAAAGCCCTCTACCTTGCACCAATCCCTCAGCCACACATTCAGCTGCATGATCTCATTATTCCTAGCCCTGCTGTTACGAGGCAGCAGCCCAGAGAATGCCACCCTGGAGACCCTGCTCTTCAGCTTGGCCCCCAACTCCCTGAATTGCCTACGTACATTCCCCCTACTCTGCCTTCCTACGTCCTTCTCTCCTATGTGTATAATTACTTCAGTCTGGGTCCCTTCACCCTTCAAAATTCCCTCTATCCTCTCTGATACGTCCTGTACCCCTGCTCCAGGGAGGTGGACTACCATCCTGGAGTCACGCTTTTGTCCACAGAACTGCCTATCTGTTCCTTTAACCCTCCCACCCCCCACCACTATCTCATTGCCAGCCCCCTTCCTTCTCTCTGAGGCATTCTGGTCCTCCTGTCTTACCTTTTGTACTCCTGTTGATGCCTTTTGGGGGACCACTGGGGTAGTCTCTGGACCAGGACTATTCTTCTTCTTCTTTCCCTTCCTAACGGTTACCCACCCGTCCCGTCCCTGAGGCCCTGGGATCTCCACTTGACCATGGTTCACAGCCATTATTGCCTCATTCTCCCTGACCAGAAATGCATCTTCTAAACGCAGCTCTAACTGCCTGACCCAGGCCCTCAGACGCTGCAGCTCTAAGCACTTAATGCAGATGTGGGCCTTCGGGAGACGTCCTGTCTCCAGGAACTCCCACATATGGCACCTGACACGGCTGAAGCGTCTCCCCATAGACCCTGCCATTTACCGGACCACCCTTGGAATTATGTATACAGAAATGGAACACAGGAAAGATGGAACCAGTAACTCACCTTGCCTAAGCTTAGCGAGCCAAAGCCCTTACAGCTCTCACTCTGTTCCCACCTCACTCCGCTGCCCACTCCCAACGCTGCCCGCTGTGTACTATTGCCTTTTTTTTATACCCCCGCTCTCCCTTCACAACTACCCTCTCGCCAAACTTCCGCTACAGAAATAAAAAGCAATCAAAAACACCACGAACCGGAAATACAGCAAAGAACTTCCACAGAAAATCAACCACTCACCACAGCCACCAGGTACACTGCTCCGGAGAACAGTGATGTTGAGGGACACCATGATCTTCACAGCAAGCAGAAGCGAATGTCCTGCCCACAAGGTGCCAGGTCCATGGGGACCTGCCACAGGTACAGCACTGTCTCCCTTCTGAGCCAGAGGCTGCAGTGGCACAAGGTGTCCCACAGCCCATGTGGGTCCTATCGAGCTTGAGTCTCTGCTGTCCTCTCAGCCCCCACCCCACCTCGAGTCAATGGTTGACTGGCAGCTCCTTGTCCTCCAGCTGCAGCCTCTATCCTGAGCTGGTCTTGCCACATGTAGCTGTCTCCCATATCTGCCACAGCAGCCATGAATGTAACTACGAGCTCTGCTGGCTCGAATGCTAAATCCCTCATTGCTCTGGGGAAGGCGGGGGAGGGTGGTGATGGGGAAGGAGAGAGTGAGGGAGGGACAGTCCGTAAGCCCAGGCCCCTCACTCCCACTCTGCAAACCATGAGTCTGGATGCTGGAAACCTGACATTATCCCAGGTGCCATCCGCCACCTCAGTAGGTTTACCACATCCTTGCCACGGCAGGCACAAGGAGCATGAGTGGCTGCGAGGAGATCCTCATTGGGATTCCTGAAGCATGGATCTACATGCACCTGCCTGGATGCCTGCTGCATTGGCTCCCAGGAACGGCTCACAGTGGAGAAGCACCTTCCTGCAGTGGGAGCAGTGCTGAGTCCATGCAGTGTGAGGAACCGTGTTTAACACCTGCCAAACTCCCTTGATTGAGACAGCAGCAGCCAGGCCTGGCTCTTGGTTTTTGTAGTGGGGCCTGCCACAGACAGCAGGGTAGCCAGTGCAACACCTTGTGTGAAATCCATTGGGGGTCATTCAGCAGCCAACCCCGACCTGAGGGCAATCAAAACCGGCACCAGCCTCTCCAAACCCCTGTACCCATGTAACCCTCCCAGCCCATCCCGCACCATGGCAGCGGCGGAGAACTGTGCCACAGAGGTTGGTACTCGGTGATATCCACCTCCTAGCTCTCTGCGACTGCTGCACCTGATCCACTCTTTTAAAGAGCAGTACCAATTGCTGCCGGTGTGACCACACGTTGGAGAGTGAGATGCATCCCAGAGGGGGGGGAGCCGGCGCGCAGAACACGCCAATGATATTGAAATCCAGTCAATTGCATATTAATAAGCTTGGTGTCCAGCTGTTTGCACCATTAAAAAGGGGCTCTGAAGATTGCAAACCATTTCAGGCTGGTCCAGAATTGGATTGTTAGCTTTGCACACTATTCTCCCAGCTCACCACAATGATCAGCAGGCAGAATGAGCTAGTAAACTCACACCAGACCCAGATTCTGAAGAGTCATAGTGAAATCAATAAACTCTGTTTCTCTCTCACACAGATGCAGCCAGATATGTTTTTATATCAGACTCCAGAATCCACAGCATTTGTTTATTTCCTTCTTCCTTAGTTTTGATTGATTTGCTGGTGCCTCGAGGCCAGGGAGGAGACACAATAGGATATATATAGAATTTAATTTTGTAAGAAATTGAATATTTATGGGGTGGCACAGTGGTTAGCACTGCTGCTTCACAGCTCCAGGGACCTGGGTTTGATTCCCGGCCTTGGGTCACTGTCTGTGTGGAGTCTGCACATTCTCCCCATGTCTGCGTGGGTTTTCTCCGGCTGCTCCGGTTCCCGTCCACAGTCTGAAAGACGTCCTGGTTAGGGTGCAGTGACCCACACAGGTGCCACAGTATGGCGACTAGGGGAATTTCACAGTAACTTCATTGCAGTGTTAATGTAAGCCTTACTTGTGACTAATAAATAAACTTTACCCTTCAAAGTAATACAAAAATATGCAACAGAATAGAGCAGGCTAAACATGTTTTATTCGATTATATTTCAGTAATTTAAACGAAACTAAATATATAAATGGAAATATATTTCTCCATGTCTGAGTAATTTTAATAGATAATTTATTGCCGGTACACACACCTACTACCCAGTGTCTGCAGTGCTGATCAGTATGAGTCAGCGCTGAAGGACGCAGAATGGTTAACAAAGCAGAAATATCACTGAGCATTAATAGTAACGATAAATAAATGCATTCTCCAATATGATTTTAAAAACCAACATTTGAAATTATCGCAAGACTTACAATCAATCCCCAAAGATCAAACCAAAGGCAGGAATTCTCCCCAACATTCGAAGTGTTGGATTTGTGTGAAAACTGGAATAATTCACGCTTTTTTTCAGCTCAGTGAAGAATCTGTCGCACTCAGCAATACGGAGGCCACTAGCGTAAATCCCATTCTAAACCAGGGCGGGGTCGATTCCAGGCTGGCACAGATAAACCTCCACATCACCCCCCACCCCGTCCCCCACCATTCCCCGGCCACTTCGCACCCCCACCCCCATTCCCCCCATCACTGGCCCCCCTTCCTGCCCTCACCGACTGCTGCACAGGTCCAGCCACCTCCATAGGTGTCACCCCCCCTTGCCACCTACACCGTGCCCTCTGGGCAGTGACTCCCTTTCACACTGAGGGGTGGATTCAGAGTTCCTCACCGCTCACATTTTCAGTGGGTTTGAGGGATCTATAGATCTCGCGCGCTGTATCCAAGGTCAGATAGATTTTGCCCATTCGGCCCATCGAGTGTCTACCTACCACTATCCCACCCAAGCCCTATTCCCACAACCCCAAACAAGTACCCTGCTCATCCTCCTTACACTAAGGTCAATTTATCATGGCCGATCCACCTAACCTGCACATCTTTGGACTGTGGGAGGAAACCGGAGCACCCAGAGGAAACCCACGCAGACACGGGGAGAATGTGCAAGCTCTACACAGACAGTGACCCGAACTGGGAATTGAACCCGGGACCCTGGTGCTGTGAGGCAGCGTGAGGCACTGTGCCACCGTGTTGCTCATATTCCTTACACTGTCCGATTAATGTAATATTTTTGAAAAAAATCTAACTTTTACATACAACATGAGATAAGTAACATCACTAGACCAGTTTAAAGTTTTGATGTAATTGTATTTTAGCTCATTAAAGCGAAAATAAACATTCAATTAATCCATAATCTATCAGCTCAACGCAGAATTTAACAGGATTACTATTCCTCATTCCCCATTCAATATTTTCCTTTTAACATTACATTTGGTCACATTTGTAGAAAATGTGAGAATATTTAACTAAACCCCCACAGGCAGAAACTGCCTGGTTACAGGGCGCTATCCGGACCAAGCAAAGGCTGATTCAATTTCCCCGCTTCACTCAGGCACTTGTAGGTGCAAAGCGGTCGAAATCGCTGACTCCGGTCCATTTCGCAGACAGTGAGGTGTTCGTACTCCAGAGGTACCGGGAACTCGGGTTTTTCATCCGGCAGATAGAAAGCAAAACTCACAAAGTCCCACCGCCGACAGTCTGGGGAACAGTCACTGACTCTCCAGCTGCCATCACCATCCTGTGTGAGCACTCGCATTTCAGAACCTGTTGATTCTGGTCTCCATTCCCATTCGGTACCTTCCTGGGATATGACTTCAGAAGGCAGGGGAGGGCAGCTCTGGAATATGGTGACACCGGGAGGGTGGACAACCACAGTGTGCATGATTTCGATATCATATTTGAAAGTTCCCAACACTCTGAGCTCAGGATCTTCCCCCTTACAAACTGATTTTTTATATTCACCGATTAGATCATTGAGTTTGTAGGTGAATTTGAAATTCCCATAACAGGATGTTTCCAGGAAAGCGGGAGAGCTGAGGAACTGCTCCAGCAGGGAGTCCCGCAATCTGCCCATATCTTGGGCTGACACTCCTTTTTCTTCCATGGTTTGTCTGAGCTGTTCTGCCACTGCTTCTCTCCTTACCTTCAGCTCCTCCTGGTTTACTTGGACACTCCACCAGGAAAACTGGAGCTTGAGATCCTCCCCAATCTGTTTCTTCCTGGCTTCTTTCAAGCATTTGTCAGTGAGAATACCTTGCGCTCCTTTGCAATCGGTGACATGGATGAGATTGGTGATGGAGAATTTAGTCCGCTCGCACTCTTTAGGGGCATCGATGTTTATACCAAAGACAGCGGAATCTGGGGGAGTGAAGCCCCTGCCCCATTCCCTGTGGCTGACATGTTTCAGTGGGTAGAAATCTTCGGGTCCACGAAAGCCAGACTGAATTCGCTGCCATTTTGCGGCGGTGAACATGGTTTGCTATTTGGATAGAACAGAGTGGGATCGATGAAGTAGCTCACACACCAAGACAATGATGCAAATAGTATCAAATGATGGCAAATAGTATCAAACCCAACCCTTCTTCATTTCCACATGTTATCTGTTATATTAGTGATCATGTTCCAATTTGAAAGCTTACAGTAGTTTGCATAAAGGCTAAATATAGTGCTTATGCGATTTGGAGTAATCTGGGTTCCACTCTTCTAACACACCGACACTTCCCTTTAAAATGAATTTTAACTGATGTTAAGTAACTAACTGGCTTTAATTCAAATTCGTAAGAAATAGGAGCAGGAGTAGGCCATCTAGCCCTTCGAGCCTGCCCCGCCATTCAACAAGATCATGGCTGATCTGAAGTGAACAAAGAAGAACAACAAAGGACAAAAACAGCCTGGGAAACAGGCCCTTCGGCCCAACGAGCCCACGCCACCATTTTAACATTACCAGTCCCCCCCCCCCCCCCCCGTCACACCCATGACCCTCATCTATTGTTTATGGCATTCCACATTGAGGGAAAACTAATTTAGGGACAATTTATTACCTCCAATCAGTCTAATAGCACATCTTTGGGGTGTGGGAGGAAACCGGAGCACCCGGAGAAAACCCACGCAAGCACGGGGAGAATGTGCAAACTCCCACAGACACCGGCCCAAATCCATGTGTCTGCACAGCAAACAGTGATAGTCACTGAGCTGTCGTGTTGCCCAGCATCTGGTCCAGTTTAAGCACACACTAACGACATGAAGCACTAGGCTACCCTTGAACATTCAAGAGCAGCGCAAGCACGACCCATCGTGTGTACGCCCCTCGTTGGGCAACAAGGCGGACCAACTTAAAACCTGCGAATTAAAAGAGAAAAACATTATTATCATACCATATCCATATAGTGGATCAGTTCCACTTTCCCGCTTTCTCCCCATAACCCTTAATTCCCCTGTCTATCAAAAACCTATCTACCCGTGACTTAAATATATTTAGCGAGGTAGCCTCCACCACTTCAACGGGCAGAGACAGCTTTCACCTGTCTGTGGGTAAAATGGATCGACTCTACCCAACCCCATAATGATTTGAACATCTCTATTAAATGTCTATTAATTTTCTTAGCCCTGATGAGGAGAATACCTGCTTTTCCCGTATCTTTATAATACATAAAACAGCACATCGGCAGTACATCTTCTTTGCACCCTTCCCTGCAATGTGGCAGTGCTGGTTATATCCACTTCACACCCCAGCCACAAGGACACACGTTTGGGAGGGGAGCTTCTCTGGTCGCCCTCAGCAGCGGGCTAACAGCTGGATGGTGTTGCTGGTCCCTACCGCAGCGTTTGCTTTAAGAATAATCATCCTGGCAGTTTGACATGTCAGCGAGGCCGCCTCTCTGCGGCTGAAAACGAAACAGAAAGTGGGAAAGCCTGTGTTGTTATTTCATCCTCAAATAATTTGAACATTTTGACATGCCGTCCCCGCCCTCCTCCAAACAGCAATTTTGAGCCATGAACCCACCTGTCCCCCAATACTTCCCGAGTGTAATCCCTCATCTTGGAAACTTATTCGCAGTTGGACGTAACCCGGGTACATCAGTTCACATCGCTGCAGACATTTCAAGTCTAGACGACCCTTGCTCAGAATGTTCTATATTCTTGGGTCGCGATGCCAGTGTCATGGAACAGGGTGAATCTAGTTCTGGAGCAGTCGTCAGCGCCATGTGTGTGGGATACGGATCCTGTGTTTATACCGTGTCCTTAAACAATTATTAATATGGTGTAGAGTTAATGAAATTGTTCACAAGCATTTTATCACAGTATAACAATACATTTCACGTGACAATGATAAATCAAATCGGTATTAGTGCTGTGCTATTCCTGGAGAAAAGGCAGAAGAACAACGTGTTAAACCTGACTAGCCCCACCCCTGCGAAAATCCTTCTGCATACTATTTCAATCAAAGCTCTTAGATAATAAAACTAGCTAGGGAAGTAAATACTGAAAGGGATTTAAAATTATTTGAATGCATCAGGGACCGAGAGTCAACACAATTAAAAACAGGTTCAGAACTACTATTGCAACATAAAGATAATCAGCATATAGAATGGAATTTAAGAATACAGTCAGGTCAGATTTTCTGGAATTGTTTACGACTCAATTAGAAGCTGTGCAGATGAGTGCTAAAGATGGATTAATCAGGAAGGGTTGATTCCTCATCATCCCCCATCTATAATATTTTACGATCTTGTGGTTAGAATGTCTCTATGCAATCTTTTGCGAATTTAAAAGGGAAACTGATGGATTTGATGCCAGTCTCCTGCTGGAATTTCATCACTTGCCCAGTGATTTTGTATAAGTTTTTTGGGGTGGATTGAAAGGTGCCTAGAGCTACGGGTTCGGACAGGGAGGAATTCGTAAGATGTGTATTGGAAGGGTCCTTGGAGCAGTATGTAGATAGCCCGACTAGAGAGGGGGCGATACTGGATTTAGTTCTGGGCAATGAGCCGGGTCAGGTGGTTGAGGTTGCAGTAGGTGAACATGTGGCTAACAGTGACCACAACTCTGTCTACTTTAGGATACTAATGGAAAAGGATTAGTGCTGTCCTAAGGGGAGGGTGCTAAATTGGGGGAAGGCTAGATACAGCCGGATCGTAAAATATTATAAGAACATAAGAAATAGGAGCAGGAGTAGGCCATCTAGCCCTTCGAGCCTGCCCCGCCATTCAATAAGATCATGGCTGATCTGTCGTGGCTCAGTTCCACTTTCCCGCCCTCTCCCCATAACCCTTAATGCCCTCTCTTATCAAGAACCCATCAACCCGCTTCTTAAAAATATTTAGCGAGGCAGCCTCCACCACTTCAACGGGCAGAGAATTCCAGAGATTCACCACCCTTTGAGTGAAGAAGTTCCTCCTCAACTCTGTTCTAAACCGCCTCCCCTTTATCTTGAGGCTGTGCCCCCTAGTCCTACTGTCTTTTTTGAGCGGGAAGAGCCTCTCCACCTCTATCCTATCCATCCCATTCATCATCTTATACGTCTCAATGAGATCTCCCCTCATTCTTCTAAACTCTAACGAGTACAAGCCTAGTTTATTCAGCCTCTCCTCATAGCTCAATCCCCTCAACTCCGGTATCAGCCTAGTAAACCTCCTTTGCACTCCCTCCAAGGCCAAAATATCCTTGCGCAGGTGCGGCACCCAAAACTGCACACAGTACTCCAACTGCGGCCTCACCAATGCCCTATACAGCTGCAGCAAGACCTCCCTACTTTTATATTCAATCCCCCTCGCTATGAAGGCCAGCATCCCATTCGCCTTCCTGACCACCTGCTGCACCTGCAAGCTGGGTTTTTGCGACTCATGCACAAGGACCCCGAGGTCCCTCTGCACCGTCGCCTGCTGCAGTTTTTCGCCACGTAAGTAATAGTCCTTCCTACCATTCTTCCTACCAAAGTGGACCACCTCACACTTGCCAACATTAAATTCCATTTGCCATTTCCTGGCCCATTCACCCAGCCTATCTAGATCCTTCTGCAGACTCTCCACACCCTCCGCACAATTTGCCTTTCCCCCAATCTTGGTGTCATCAGCAAATTTCGACACCCTACACTCGGTTCCCTCCTCCAGATCATCTATATAAATGGTAAATAGCTGAGATGGGGGATGATGAGGAATCAACCCTTCCTGATTAATCCATCTTTAGCACTCATTTACACAGCTCCTAATTGAGTCGTAAACAATTCCAGAAAATCTGACCTGACTGCATTCTTAAATTCCATTCTATATGCTGATTATCTTTATGTTGCAATAGTAGTTCTGAACCTGTTTTTAATTGTGTTGACTCTCGATCCCTGATGTATTCAAATAATTTTAAATCCCTTTCAGTATTTACTTCCCTAGCTAGTTTTATTATCTAAGAGCTTTGATTGAAATAGTATGCAGAAGGAGTTTTGCCGGATTAGGCAGGAGCTTAGGGATACAGACTGGGATAGGCTGTTGGAGGGCAAGTCCACGTTAGGCATGTGGGAGTCTTTCAAGGGAAAACTGAAATGGGTGCAGGAAAGACATGTTCTGGTTAAGAGGAAGGATGGGAAAGTTAGGATTAGAGAGCCGTGGATTACTAGAGATGTTGAGGACTTGGTCAGGAAGAAACGAGAGGCGTATGTTAGGTCTAAGCAACTGGGAATGGAGAGAGTGGTGGAGGAATACAGAGAGAGTAGGAGGGATCTCAAAAGGGGAGTGAGGAGGGCAAAAAGGGGGCATGAAATGGCTTTGGTAGGTAGGATTAAGGAAAATCCAAAGGCATTTTACTCCTATGTCAGGAACAAAAGGGTGGCTAGGGGAAAAATCGGTCCTTTCAGGGACAGACGGGGGGAATTGTGCTTAGAGTCTGAGGGAATGGGGGAGGTCCTGAATGAATACTTTGCGTCGGTATTCACGAAGGAGAGGGGCTTGATGTCTGGTACGGTCATCGAGGGAGCTGTAGACCAATTGAAGGAACTATCCATTACGAGGGAAGAAGTGTTAGGGCTTTTAGGTAGCATTAAAACTGATAAATCTCCGGGGCGTGATGGCATTTATCCTAGGCTGCTTAGGGAGGCGAGAGATGAAATTGCTGGGCCTCTGACGCAAATCTTTGTCTTTTCTTTGGACACAGGTGAGGTCCCAGAGGACTGGAGGATAGTGAACGTGGTACCGTTGTTTAAAAAGGGTAGGAGGGATAACCTGGGTAACTATAGGCCGGTGAGTTTGACATCAGTGGTAGGCAAGTTGATGGAGAGGATTCTTAGGGATAGGTTGTATGAGCACTTACAGCGTGCGATCTGATTAGGGATATGCAGCATGGCTTTGTAAAGGGGAAGTCTTGCCTTACGAATCTGGTAGAATTTTTTGAGGAGGTGACAAAAACGGTTGACAAAGGATGAGCCGTTGATGTCGTCTATATGGATTTCAGTAAGGCGTTTGACAAAGTCCCTCATGATAGGTTGGTTGAAAAGATTAAGGCTCATGGGATACAAGGCCAGGTATCTAGATGGGTGGAGAACTGGCTTGCTAAGAGGAGACAGAGCATAGTAGTGGAAGGGTCCTTTTCTAGCTGGAGGTCTGTCACCAGTGGTGTGCCGCAGGGCTCAGTACTGGGACCTCTTCTCTTTGTAGTATATGTAAATGACTTGGAAGAGGGAGTAAGTGGTGTGATCAGCAAATTTGCAGATGACACTAAAATGGCTGGATTGGTGGGCAGTGAGGAGCAGTGTCTGGCAATACAGCAGGATATTGATAGGCTGGTTGATTGGGCAGATATATGGCAAATGGAGTTTAATCTGGATAAATGTGAGGTGATGCATTTTGGCCGGAATAATGTAGGGGGGAGTTATATAATAAAGGGTAAACCTATAAAGAGTATAGGAATGCAGCGGGACCTGGGGGTGCAAGTGCACAAGTCTTTAAAGGTGGCAGTAAAAGTGGAGAAGGTTGTGAAGAAAGCTAATGGATTGTTAGCCTTTATAGGAAGGGGTATAGAGTATAAGAGCTGGAGTCGAATGTTGCAGTTGTACAGAACGCATTTGGAGTACTGCGCCCAGTTCTGGTTGCCTTACTACTGGAAGGACGTGGAGACTCTGGAGAGAGTGCAGAGGAGGTTTAGCAGGATGTTGCCTGGTATAGAAGGACTGGGTTATGAGGAAGGATTGAGCAAACTGGGGCTGTTTTCCCTTGAAAGACGGCAACTGAGGGGGGATCTAATAGAGGTATATAAGATTATGAAGGGTATAGATAGAGTAAACAGAGGTAAACTATTTCCTATGTTAGAGACGCACAGTACGAGGGCCCACAGGCTTAGGGTGAGGGGGGAGAGATATAACACGGATTTTGGAGGGAGGTTTTTCACGCAGAGGGTAGTGAGGGTATGGAATGCTCTGCCAAGTAAGGTGGTGGAGGCAGGCACTCTGGAGTTGTTTAAGAGTAACTTAGACAGGCACATGAGTGGGTTGGAGATGGGAGGATATAGGAGATTGTTTTAAATAAGGTTCATTAGCATTGGGACGTCCCTCGTAATGTCTAAGGATGTGGTATGATAATAATGTTTTCTCTTTTAATTCACAGGTTTTAAGTCGGTCCGCCTTGTTGTCCAACGAGGGGCATAAACGCGATGGGTCGTACTGGGGCTGCTCTTGGATGTTCGAGAATAGCCTCGTGCTTCATGCCGTTAGTGTGTGCTTAAACTGGACCAGAAACTGGGCAAGACGACAGCTCAGTGACCATCATTGTTTGCTGTACAGACACATGGATTTGGGTCGGTGTCTGTGGGAGTTTGCGCATTCTCCCCGTGCTTGCGTGGGTTTTCTCCGGGTGCTCCGGTTTCCTCCCACACCCCAAAGATGTGCTGTTAGGCTGATTGGAGGTAATAAATTGTCCCTAAATTAGTTTCCCTCAATGTGGAATGCCATAAACAATAGATAAGGGTCATGGGTGGAGGGGGGGTTGGTAATGTTAAAATGGCGGTGCGGGCTCGTTGGGCCGAAGGGCCTGTTTCCCGGGCTGTTTTTGTTCTTTGTTCTTTGATTGTTTTTCGCACTAGGCTGCAGCAGGGAATAACAAACCTTCCCTCACACATTCTCCCTGGTAACAGCTGACTATGTCCCATAGCTTTATTTTCATTGGTCAATCCCTGTCAATTTTCTCAGATGGTTTTCTGGGAAAAGCTGTGTCTTCCTTAGAACATAGAATATTCCAGAGCAGTACAGGCCCTTCGGCCCTCGATGCTGCACCGACCAGTGGAACCAATCTAATGACCCTCTAACCTAAACTATTCCAATGTTATCCATATGCCTATCCACTGACCATTTGAACACCCTTAAAGTTGGCGAGTCCACAACTGCTGCAGGCAGGGCATTCCACACCCTTACTACCCTCTGAGTAAAGAACCTACCTCTGACATCCGTCCTATAATTACCACCCCTTAATGTAAAGCTGTGTCCCCTCGTGTTAGCCATCACCATCCGAGGAAAAAGGCTCTCACTGTCCACCCTATCTAACCCTCTGACCATCTTGTATGCCTCAATTAGGTCACCTCGTAACCTTCTCTCTAATGAAAACAACCTCAAGTCCCTCAGCCTTTCCTCATAAGACCTTCCCACCATACCAGGCAACATCCTGGTAAACCTCCTCTGCACCCTTTCCAATGCTTCCACATCTTTCTTATAATTGTTTTCCTATTAGAAATTAAAAGGATTTCACTGCTTTAAACTGTTCATTAAAGTTCATTAAACTGTCGTTGAGAATTTTTTTAATGGATTGAGTGCTTATCCAGAAACAAAGTCAGAGACAAACATATCTTTTTTGATCATGTGTAGCATTTTCTGGTAACAGGAACAGAGTCACAGCTCTCAGGATCCCTGAGTCATGCGATCCCTGAGAATGAAACAGAAAATGGAGGACCCCAAATCATCAGGTCGACTCGCGAGTGACCAGTGGCAATGAATCCAAGAAAGTATCCATCTGAAGTCCCAGAAACTGACACTGTAACTGTTATTTATTACACACAGAGAAATGTGACAGCACAAACAAAGGCCATTGGGTCTACTCCAGTTCTCCAAAGGAACAATTTAGCGTCACACTCCTGTCTTCTCATTGTAACCCTGCACATTCTTCCTTTTCAGGGCCTGAATTTTCTGATCTCACATGCCCCACAATCGTTGCCAGCGAGAACAGAGAATTTCGTGCTCAGCCAGATCTCCATTCACAGCAGCGGGACTGGATAATCCCAGCCAGATATGGTCCAAGTGCAGGTCAGTGGGACTAGGCAAAAAATGGTTGGGCACAGACAAGAAAGGCCAAAGGGCCTGTTTCTGAGCTGTAATTTTCTGTGGTTCGAGGGAATTCTAACCTAGATAACAGTCTATTTCTCTTCTGGATGCTTTGAAACCTTCCTCCACCGTGCTCCCAAACAAGCGATTTCTGGCCTTAACTACTTGCTGTGTTTTTCCTCATGTCATCATTGCTTATTTTGCAAATTATTGTACATCTGCGCCCTCTCCTTGATTATTTCAAGACTAGGAATAGTTCCTTTCTACTCAAAGGACAAAGAAAGCACAGCACAGGAACAGGCCTTTCAACCCTCCAAACTTACACTGACCATGCTGCCCGACTGAACTAAAACCCCCTGTCTTTCCAGGGACCATATCCCTCTGTTCCCACACTAGTCATGTATTTGGCATGACGTCCCTTAAAACTCATTATTGTATCTGCTCCCACTACCTCCCCTGGCAGCAAGTTTCAGGCACCTACCACCCTGTGTGTGAAAAATTTGCCTCATACATCTCCTTTAAAGCTATGCTCCCGGTACTTGACTCTTCAATCCTGGGAAAAAGCTTCTGACTATCCACTCTGTCCATGCCTCTCATAATCTTGTAGACGTTCTGCCACTTTCTGTATATTTAACATAGAACATAGAACACCACAGCACAAACAGGCCCTTCGGCCCACGAGTTGCGCCGATCACATCAACACCTACCAATCTATAGACCTATCTATAACCCCCAATCCCATTAAACCCCATATACTCATCCAGAAGTCTTTGAAAAGACCCTAGGGAGTTCGCCTCCTTCTTACCTTATAGAAGATCTAAGAAATTAGACCTTCCAAAATGTGTTTCTTCACATTTGTCCAGATTAAACTTCATCTGCCATCTCTTTGCCCAAGTCTCCAACCGATCTACATCCTGCTGTAACCTCTGATGGTCCTCATCATTATCCGCAAATCCATCATTATCCGCAAATCCGAAAATTGTTCGCAAACCAGTTACATTTTCCTCCAAATCATTTGTGTATATATATATTACAAACAACAAAGGTCCCAGCACTGATCCCTGTGGAATGCCACTTGTCACAGCCCTCCATTCAGAAATGCACCCTTCCACTGCTATCCTCGTCTTCTATGAGTGAGTTAGTTCTGTATCCACCTTTCGAGCTCACCTCTGATCCCCTGAGTGACTTCACCTTCTGCACCAGTCTGCCATGTGGGACCTTGTCAAAGGCCTTACTGAAGTCCATGGAGACAACATCCACCACCTTACCCTCATCAATCATCTTCATCACTTCCTCAAAAAACTCGATCAATTTGTTGAGACATAACCTCTCTATCACAAAACCATGTTGCCTCTTGCTAATACATCCACTCATTTCCGACAGCTCCAGATTTTGAATACTCTATCAAAATTACCCCTTGGCCTTCTTGTCTCCAAGGAAAAAAGTTCTAACTTACTTAATTTACCTCTATAACTGAAAATGCCTTGTCCCGGATCTATTTTTCTGAACCTTTTTGCACTGTCTCCAATGCCTTCATATCGTTCCTGAAGTGTGGTGACTAGAACTGAACATAATGTTCCAGCTGGAACATATACCCCCTGGTCTTGTACTTGATGTCTCTATTAATAAAATCTAATACACTGTATAAGAACATAAGAAATGGGAGCAGGAGTAGGCATTCTAGCCCATCGAGCCTGCCCCGCCACTCAATATGACCATGGCTGATCTGAAGTGGATCAGTTCCACTTTCCCGCTTTCTCCCCATATACTTAATTCCCTTGTCTGTCAAAAAACTATCTATCCGTGACTTAAATATATTTAGCAAGGTAGTCTCCACCACTTCAACGGGCAGAGAATTCCAGAGATTCACCTCCCTTTGAGTGAAGAAGTTTGTCCTCAACTCTAATCTAAACTGCACCCCCCTTATCTTGAGGTTGTGCCCTCTAGTCCTGCTGTCCTTTCTAAGCGGAAGAATCTCTCTACCTCTACCCTATCCATCCCCTTCATTATCTTATACGTCTCTATAAGATCCCCCCTCATCCTTCTAAACTCCAACGAGTACAGACCCCAGTCTATTCAGCCTCTCTTCATAGTCCAACCCCCACATCTCCGGTATCAGCCTAGTGAACTCCTCTGCACTCTCTCCAAAGCCAAAATATCCTTGCGCAAGTGCGGCGACCAAAACTGCACACAGTACTCCAGCTGCGGCCTCACCAGTGCCCTGTACAGTTGCTGCAAGACCACCCTACTTTTATATTCTATCCCCCTCGCTATAAAGGCCAACATTCCTTTTCTACTAATTTCCACTAATTTATTTCCAGTGGGATTTTTAGAGGGATTCCCTGCTAGGGATGTCAAGGTCAAACCTACCATCCCATAGTTAGGGTGGTTAGAGGCCATTCCCCTAAGACAAAGAACAAAGAACAAAAACAGCCTGGGAAACAGGCCATTCGGCCCAACGAGCCCGCGCCGCCATTTTAATATTACCAGCCCCCCCCTCCACCCATGACCCTTATCTATTGTTTATGGCATTCCACATTGAGGGAAAACTAATTTAGGGACAATTTATTACCTCCAATCAGTCTAATACCACATCTTTGGGGTGTGGGAGGAAACCGGAGCACCCAGAGAAAACCCACGCAAGCACGGGGAGAATGCGCAAACTCCCACAGACACTGACCCAAATCCATGTGTCTGCACAGCAATCAGTGATAGTCACTGAGCTGTCGTCTTGCCCAGTATCTGGTCCAGTTTAAGCACACACTAACGACATGAAGCACTAGGCTATTCTCGAACATCCAAGAGCAGCCCTTGTACGACCCATCGCGTGTATGCCCCTCGTTGGACAACAAGGCGGACCGACTTAAAACCTGTGAATTAAAAGAGAAAAACATTATTATCATACCACATCCTTATACATTACCAGGGACGTCCCAATGCTAATGAACCTTATTTAAAACAATCTCCTATATCCTCCCATCTCCAACCCACTCATGTGCCTGTCTAAGTAACTCTTAAACAACTCTAGCGTGCCTGCCTCCACCACCTTACTTGGCAGAGCATTCCATACCCCCACTACCCTCTGCGTGAAAAACCTCCCTCTAATATCCGTGTTATATCTCTATCCCTCGCCCTAAGCCCGTGGCCCCTCGTACTGTGCATTTCAAACATAGGAAATAGCTTACCACTGTTTACTCTATCTATACCCTTCATAATCTTATATACCTCTATTAGATCCCACCTCAGTCGCCGTCTTTCAAGGGAAAACAGCCCCAATTTGCTCAATCTTTCCTCATAACCCAGTCCTTCCATACCAGGCAACATCCTGGTAAACCTCCTCTGCACTCTCTCCAGGGTCTCCAGGTCCTTCCGGTAGTAAGGTGACCAGAACTGGATGCAGTACTCCAAATGCGGTCTAACCAACGTTCTGTACAACGCATTAGACGCCAGCTCTTGTACTCTATACCCCTTCCTATGAAGGCCAGCATACGATAAGCTTTCTTCGAACCTTCTCCACCTGTGTTGCCACCTTCAGAGACTTGTGCACTTGCACTCCCAGGTCCCTCTGCATTTCTATACTCTTAATAGGTCTACCCTTTATCATGTAACTCCTCCCTGCATTATTCCTTCCAAAATGCATCACCTCGCATTTATCAGCATTAAATTCCATCTGCCATTTATCTGCCCAATATACCAGCCTATCTATAGCCTGTTGTGTCACCTGACACTCCTCCTCATTGCCATCCTGCCATCTTTGTGTCATCTGCAAACTTGCTGATCACACCACGTACGTCCTCTTCCAAGTCATTTATATATATCACGAATAGAAGAGGTCCCAGTACAGAGCCCTGCGGCACACCGCTGGTGACAGACCTCCAGCTAGAAAAGGACCCTTCCACTACTACTCTCTGTCTCCTGTTGCCTAGCCAGTTTTCAATCCATCTAGATACCTGTCCCTGTATCCCATGAGCCTTAACCTTTTCTACCAGCCTACCGTGAGGGACTTTGTCAAACGCCTTACTGAAATCCATATAGACGACATCAACGGCTCATCCTTCATCGACCGTTTTTGTCACCTCCTCAAAAAATTCTACCAGATTCGTAAGGCAAGACCTCCCCTGAACAAAGCCATGCTGCATATCCCTAATCAGATTGCAACGCTCCAAATGCGTATACATACTATCCCTAAGAATTTTTTCCAACAACTTTCCTACCACTGACGTCAAACTCACCGGCCTATAATTACCAGGGTTAACCCTACTGCCCTTTTTAAACAGCGGTACCACATTAGCTATGCTCCAGTACTCTGGGACCTCACCTGTGTCCAAAGAAGAGACACAGATTTGTGTCAGAGGCCCAGCAATTTCATCTCTCACCTCCCTAAGCAGCCTGGGATAAATACCATCAGGCCCCAGAGCTTCATCAGTTTTTATGCTGCCTAAAAACCCTAACACTTCCTCCCTCGTAATGGATATTTCCTTCAACTGGTCTACAGCTCCCTCCAAGACATTATAAGACACCAAGCCCCTCTCCTTTGTGAATACCGACGCAAAGTATTCATTCAGGATCTCTCCCATTCCCTCAGACTCTATGCACAGTTCCCCTTCTTTGTCCCTAAGAGGACCAATTTTCCCTCTAACCACCCTTTTGTTCCTAATATGAGTAAAATGCCTTTGGATTTTCCTTAATCCTATCAGCCAAAGCCATTTCATGCCCCCTTTTCACCTTTCCAACCCCCCTTTTAAGCTCCCTCCTGCTCTCTCTATATTCCTCCACTGCTCTCTCCGTTCCCAGTTGCTCAGACCTAACATATGCCTCTCTTATTCCTGCTCAAGTCCTCAATATCCCCTGTAATCCATGGCTCTCTAATCCTGCCTTTCCCATCCTTCCTCTTTACCGGCACATGTCTTTCCTGCAACCCTTTCAGTTTTCCCTTGAAAGCCTCCCACTTGCCGACCGTGGACTTACCCGCCAACAACCTCTCCCAATCAGTGTCCTTCAGCTCCTTCCTAATCCGGCTATAGCTCACCTTCCCACAGTTCAGCACCCTCCCCTTCGGACAGCACTCATCTTTTTCCATTTTTATGCTAAAGTAGACAGACTTGTGGTCACTGTTAGCCACATGTTCGCCTACTGCAACCTCAACCACCTGCCCCGGCTCATTACCCAACACTAAATCCAGTTTAGCCCCCTCCCTACTCGGGCTAGTTACGTACTGCTCCAAGGACCCTTCCAGCACACATTTTACAAACTCCTCCCCGTCCGTACCCCCAGCTCTAGGCACCTTCCAATCCACTCCAGGAAGATTAAAATCTCCCACTACAACCACCCTATTCTTTCTGCACCTATCTAAAATGTCTTTACAAATGCCTTCTTCCACTGCCCTTGGGCTGTTGGGTGGCCTGTAGTACACCCCTAGCATAGTAATCGCTCCCTTCCTATTCCTCAACTCCACCCACAGCGACTCAATCCCTAACTCCTCCCTCTGCACTGCTGTGATGTGCTCCTTAACTAACAACGCCACCCCACCACCTCTCTTCAACCCTCCTCTGTCACACCTAAAACACTTACACCCAGGAATATTCAGCTGCCAGTCCTGCCCTTCCTTTAACCACATCTCCGTCACTGTCACCACATCTAAATTCCTCACGAACATCAAGGCCCTAAGCTCATCCGTTTTACCCGTTACACTCCTCGCATTAAAACAGACTCAATCCAACCCTCCAGGCCCACTCGGATCCTCCTTCCCCCGGATAATTTTCCTTTCAACCAAACCTCCCCTGTCACCCAACTCGCTCCCGATCCCAGTGCCTAATGAGCTGTCAGTCTCATCCCCACCCCCCCTCCATATTAGTTTAAACCGAAACACTCCAGCTAACCTCCCAGCTAAGATATTTGTCCCCCTCCCATTCAAATGTTCCCCATCCCTCCTGTACAGGTGCCCTTCTCTCACAAATACTTCCCAGTGATCGACAAAAGTAAAGCCCTCTACCTTGCACCAATCCCTCAGCCACGCATTCAGCTGCATGATCTCATTATTCCTAGCCCTGCTGTTACGAGGCAGCAGCCCAGAGAATGCCACCCTGGGGGCCCTGCTCTTCAGCTTGGCCCCCAACTCCCTGAATTGCCTACGTACATCCCCCCTACTCTGCCTTCCTACGTCCTTCTCTCCTATGTGTATAATTACTTCAGCCTGGGTCCCTTCACCCTTCAAAATTCCCTCTATCCTCTCTGATATGTCCTGTACCCCTGCTCCAGGGAGGCAGACTACCATCCTGGAGTCACGCTTTTGTCCACAGAACTGCCTATCTGTTCCTTTAACCCTCCCACCCCCCACCACTATCTCATTGCCAGTCCCCTTCCTTCTCTCTGAGGCATTCTGGTCCTCCTGTCTTACCTTTTGTACTCCTGTTGATGCCTTTTCGGGGACCACTGGGGTAGTCTTTGCACTTTGGACTCTTCTTCCCCTTCCTAATGGTTACCCACCCGTCCCATCCCCGAGGCCCTGGGATCTCCACTTGACCATGGTTCATAGCCATTATTGCCTCGTTCTCCCTGACCAGAAATGCATCTTCTAAACGGAGCTCTAACTGCCTGACCCGGGCCCTCAAACGCTGCAGCTCTAAGCACTTGATGCAGATGTGGGCCTTTGGGAGACCTGCTGTCTCCAGGAACTCCCACATATGGCACCTGACACGGCTGAAGCATCTCCCCATAGACCCTGCCATTTACCGGACCACCCTTGGAATTATGTATACAGAAATGGAACACAGGAAAGATGGAACCAGTAACTCACCTTGCCTAAGCTTAGCGAGCCAAAGCCCTTACAGCTCTCACTCTGTTCCCACCTCACTCCGCTGCCCACTCCCAACGCTGCCCGCTGTGTACTATTGCCTTCTTTTTTTATACCCCCGCTCTCCCTTCCCAACTACCCTCTCGCCAAACTTCCGCTACAGAAATAAAAAGCAATCAAAAACACCACGAACCGGAAATACAGCAAAGAACTTCCACAGAAAATCAACCACTCACCACAGCCACCAGGTACACTGCTCCGGAGAACAGTGATGTTGAGGGACACCATGATCTTCACAGCAAGCAGAAGCGAATGTCCTGCCCACAAGGTGCCAGGTCCGTGGGGACCTGCCACAGGTACAGCACTGTCTCCCTTCTGAGCCAGAGGCTGCAGTGGCACAAGGTGTCCCACAGCCCATGTGGGTCCTATCGAGCCTGAGTCTCTGCTGTCCTCTCAGCCCCCACCCCACCTCGAGTCAATGGTTGACTGGCAGCTCCTTGTCCTCCAGCTGCAGCCTCTATCCTGAGCTGGTCTTGCCGCATGTAGCTGTCTCCCATATCTGCCACAGCAGCCATGAATGTAACTACGAGCTCTGCTGGCTCGAATGCTAAATCCCTCATTGCTCTGGGGAAGGCGGGGGAGGGTGGTGATGGGGAAGGAGAGAGTGAGGGAGGGACAGTCCGTAAGCCCAGGCCCCTCACTCCCACTCTGCAAACCATGAGTCTGGATGCTGGAAACCTGACATTATCCCAGGTGCCATCCGCCACCTCAGTAGGTTTACCACATCCTTGCCACGGCAGGCACAAGGAGCATGAGTGGCTGCGAGGAGATCCTCATTGGGATTCCTGAAGCATGGATCTACATGCACCTGCCTGGATGCCTGCTGCATTGGCTCCCAGGAACGGCTCACAGTGGAGAAGCACCTTCCTGCAGTGGGAGCAGTGCTGAGTCCATGCAGTGTGAGGAACCGTGTTTAACACCTGCCAAACTCCCTTGATTGAGACAGCAGCAGCCAGGCCTGGCTCTTGGTTTTTGTAGTGGGGCCTGCCACAGACAGCAGGGTAGCCAGTGCAACACCTTGTGTGAAATCCATTGGGGGTCATTCAGCAGCCAACCCCGACCTGAGGGCAATCAAAACCGGCACCAGCCTCTCCAAACCCCTGTACCCATGTAACCCTCCCAGCCCATCCCGCACCATGGCAGCGGCGGAGAACTGTGCCACAGAGGTTGGTACTCGGTGATATCCACCTCCTAGCTCTCTGCGACTGCTGCACCTGATCCACTCTTTTAAAGAGCAGTACCAATTGCTGCTGGTGTGACCACACGTTGGAGAGTGAGATGCATCCCAGAGGGGGGGGAGCCGGCGCGCAGAACACGCCGATGATATTGAAATCCAGTCAATTGCATATTAATAAGCTTGGTGTCCAGCTGTTTGCACCATTAAAAAGGGGCTCTGAAGATTGCAAACCATTTCAGGCTGGTCCAGAATTGGATTGTTAGCTTTGCACACTATTCTCCCAGCTCACCACAATGATCAGCAGGCAGAATGAGCTAGTAAACTCACACCAGACCCAGATTCTGAAGAGTCATAGTGAAATCAATAAACTCTGTTTCTCTCTCACACAGATGCAGCCAGATATGTTTTTATATCAGATTCCAGAATCCACAGCATTTGTTTATTTCCTTCTTCCTTAGTTTTGATTGATTTGCTGGTGCCTGGAGGCCAGGGAGGAGACACAATAGGATATATATAGAATTTAATTTTGTAAGAAATTGAATATTTATGGGGTGGCACAGTGGTTAGCACTGCTGCTTCACAGCTCCAGGGACCTGGGTTTGATTCCCGGCCTTGGGTCACTGTCTGTGTGGAGTCTGCACATTCTCCCCATGTCTGCGTGGGTTTCCTCCGGCTGCTCCGGTTCCCGTCCACAGTCTGAAAGACGTCCTGGTTAGAGTGCAGTGACCCACACAGGTGCCACAGTATGGCGACTAGGGGAATTTCACAGTAACTTCATTGCAGTGTTAATGTAAGCCTTACTTGTGACTAATAAATAAACTTTACCTTTCAAAGTAATACAAAAATATGCAACAGAATAGAGCAGGCTAAACATGTTTTATTCGATTATATTTCAGTAATTTAAACGAGACTAAATATATAAATGGAAATATATTTCTCCATGTCTGAGTAATTTTAATAGATAATTTACTGCCGGTACACACACCTACTACCCAGTGTCTGCAGTGCTGATCAGTATGAGTCAGCGCTGAAGGACGCAGAATGGTTAACAAAGCAGAAATATCACTGAGCATTAATAGTAACGATAAATAAATGCATTCTCCAATATGATTTTAAAAACCAACATTTGAAATTATCGCAAGACTTACAATTAATCCCCAAAGATCAAACCAAAGGCAGGAATTCTCCCCAAAATTCGAAGTGTTGGATTTGTGTGAAAACTGGAATAATTCACGCTTTTTTTCAGCTCAGTGAAGAATCTGTCGCACTCAGCAATACGGAGGCCACTAGCGTAAATCTCATTCTAAACCAGGGCGGGGTCGATTCCAGGCTGGCACAGATAAACCTCCACATCACCCCCCACCCCGTCCCCGACCATTCCCCGGCCACTTCACACCCCCACCCCCATTCCCCCCATCACTGGCCCCCCTTCCTGCCCTCACCGACTGCTGCTCAGGTCCAGCCACCTCCATATGTGCCACCCCACCCTTGCCAACTACACCGTGCCCGCTGGGCAGTGGCTCCCTTTCACACTGAGGGGTGGATTCAGAGTATCTCACAGCTCACATTTTCAGTGGGTTTGAGGGATCTATAGATCTCGCGCGCTTTATCCAAGGTCAGATAGATTTTGCGAAATCGCCATTTCCTGTCCATTTCGCAGACAGTGAGGTGTTTGTACTCCAGAGGTACCGGGAACTCGGGTTTTTCATCCGGCAGATAGAAAGCAAAACTGGGATATTCCCAGGAGCGACAGTCTGGGGAACAGTCACTGACTCTCCAGCTGCCATCACCATTCTGTGTGAGCACTCGCATTTCAGAACCTGTTGATTCTGGTCTCCATTCCCATTTGGTACCTTCCCGGGATATGACTTCAGAAGGCAGGGGAGGGCAGCTCTGGAATATGGTGACACCGGGAGGATGGACAACCACAGCGTGCATCACCTCGCGATCATAGCGGAAAGTTCCCAACACTCTGAACTCAGGATCTTTCCCCTTACAAACTGATTTTTTATATTCACCGATTAGATCATTGAGTTTGTAGGTGAATTTGAAATTCCCATAATTGGATATTTCCAGGAAAACGGGAGAGCTGAGGAACTGCTCCAGCAGGGAGTCCCGCAAACTGCCCATATCTTGGAGCAGATCTCCTGTATTTTCTCTTACCCAGTTTTCCGTTCTGTCTTTGAGTTTCTCCTTCTTTTCCTCTTTTTCCAGTTGGCTCACTTCCACATGCCACCAGGAGAAACAGACGCTGAGATTTTCTCCAATTTTCTTTCCAGTTGCACCCTTCATGCATTTGTCAGCGAGGATGCTTCGGGCTGCTTCGGCGTGGGTGGTATGAGTGATGTTTGTGATGGAGAAGCGGGTCCTTTCACTCTGCTGGAGATCATCAATCTTTACATCGAGTAGAGATGAATCCGGTAAAGCGAAGACTCTGCCCCATTGGCTGTGACTGACATGTTTCAGGGGATAGAAATCTTCAGGACCACCGAATCCCACTCGAATTCGATACCAGTTTTTGAGAGTGTACATGATTTTCTCTAACTGGAGAGGAAGGATGGGAAGCACATGAAACGAGTCAACAAGGAATCAAGAGCAGTCTTTATATAATTGGGAGGGATGGGCGGACACATCGCATCTGATTCAATCATCTTTTATCCTCCCTCAGCAACGTAATTGAAATATCCTTATATGGAAACTTCAAACAAGACTTGTCGACTGAATTGGAAAGGGAGGTGGTTTTGCCTCTCACAGTTTATCGGACTCAACAACACTTCCAAGGTGAGATTGAGGAAGGAAGATTGAAGATTTATGATGATGCACCTATTGGGTCTTCAGAACAGTGAGAACGGGTGTGACCCAGTGCAGCGTATAGAATTGGGGAGATAGAGGGGGCTGGACTGGGCAGGAGCAGATGGAGAAAGTGATCAACCAGAACTGTGGAGACCCCCAAGTGAAATAGAAGAAAGCCAGAGAATTTGATGTGTCCCCACCGTTTTCATTGTTCTTAATTCTCATTTCACTCACCTTCGCCCAACTCCCTGCACTCAATAAATTCAGTATAAAATAGAAATATTTTACCCAACTTTTAGTTAACACCGAACTTGTGTCTTTATTTAATGGAGGACTTGCTTCCTTGAATATTTGCCATCTCTTCTGCCTGATGTTCAGCTAGTGGGTTAAAATTCAGAAGATCGAGATGTCGTCAGACGGGATTTGTTAAAAGCAGAAACCTCTTTTTGTGTAGGTGATCACCGATTTGTTGAGTGTTTGCAGTTTTGTAAGTATTCATTTTCCCTTTAGCTCCTTGTGTTGTTGCTGTTGTTAGAATCCCTTCAGTGCAGAAGGAGGCCATTCGGCCCATCGAGTCTCTACCGACCACTATCCCACCCAAGCCCTATTCCCACAACCCCAAGCAAGTACCCTGCTCATCCTCCTTACACTAAGGTCAATTTATCATGGCCAATCCACCTAACCTGCACATCTTTGGACTGTGGGAGGAAACCGGAGCACCCAGAGGAAACCCACGCAGACACGGGGAGAATGTGCAAACTCTACACAGACAGTGACCCGAACTGGGAATTGAACCCGGGACCCTGGTGCTGTGAGGCAGCGTGAGGCACTGCGCCACCGTGTTGCTCATATTCCTTACACTGTCCGATTAATGTAATATTTTTGAAAAAAATCTAACTTTTACATACAACATGAGATAAGTAACATCACTAGACCAGTTTAAAGTTTTGATGTAATTGTATTTTAGCTCATTAAAGCGAAAATAAACATTCAATTAATCCATAATCTATCAGCTCAACGCAGAATTTAACAGGATTACTATTCCCCATTCCCCATTCAATATTTTCCTTTTAACATTACATTTGGTCACATTTGTAGAAAATGTGAGAATATTTAACTAAACCCCCACAGGCAGAAACTGCCTGGTTACAGGGCGCTATCCTGATCAAGCAAAGACTGATAGAATTCTTCCGCTTCTCTCAGGCTCATGTAGGTGTAAGGCGGTCGAAATCGCTGACTCCGTTCCATTTCGCAGACAGTGAGGTGTTCGTACTCCAGAGGTACCGGGAACTCGGGTTTTTCATCCGGCAGATAGAAAGCAAAATTCACAAAGTCCCACCGCCGACAGTCTGGGGAACAGTCAATGACTCTCCAGCTGCCATCACCATCCTGTGTGAGCACTCGCATTTCAGAACCTGTTGATTCTGGTCTCCATTCCCATTCGGTACCTTCCTGGGATATGACTTCAGAAGGCAGGAGAGGGCAGCTCTGGAATATGGTGACACCGGGAGGGTGGACAACCACAGTGTGCATGATTTCGATATCATATTTGAAAGTTCCCAACGCTCTGAGCTCAGGATCTTCCCCCTTACAAACTGATTTTTTATATTCACCGATTAGATTATTGAGTTTGTAGGTGAATTTGAAATTCCCATAATTGGATATTTCCAGGAAAGCGGGAGAGCTGAGGTACTGCTCCAGCAGGGAGTCCCGCAATCTGTCCATATCTTGGGCTGACACTCCTTTCTCTTCCATGGTTTGTCTGAGCTGTTCTGCCACTGCTTCTCTCCTTACCTTCAGCTCCTCCTGGTTTACTTGGACACTCCACCAGGAAAACTGGAGCTTGAGATCCTCCCCAATCTGTTTCTTCCTGGCTTTTTTCAAGCATTGGTCATTGAGAATACCTCGCACTCCTTTGCAATCGGTGACATGGATGAGATTGGTGATGGAGAATTTAGTCCGCTCGCACTCTTTAAGGGCATCGATGTTTATACCAAAGACAGCGGAATCTGGGGGAGTGAAGCCCCTGCCCCATTCCCTGTGGCTGACATGTTTCAGTGGGTAGAAATCTTCGGGTCCACGAAAGCCAGACTGAATTCGCTGCCATTTTGCGGCGGTGAACATGGTTTGCTATTTGGATAGAACAGAGTGGGATCGATGAAGTAGCTCACACACCAAGACAATGATGCAAATGGTATCAAATGATGGCAAATAGTATCAAACCCAACCCTTCTTCATTTCCACATGTTATCTGTTATATTAGTGATCATGTTCCAATTTGAAAGCTTACAGTAGTTTGCATAAAGTCTAAATATAGTGCTTATGCGATTTGGAGTAATCTGGGCTCCACTCTTCTAACACACCGACACTTCCCATTAAAATGAATTTTAACTGATGTTAAGTAACTAACTGGCTTTAATTCAAATTCCCTGCAATGTGGCAGTGCTGGTTATATCCACTTCACACCCCAGCCACAAGGACACACGTTTGGGAGGGGAGCTTCTCTGGTCGCCCTCAGCAGCGGGTTACAGCTGGATGGTGTTGCTGGTCCCTGCCGCAGCGTTTGCTTTAAGAATAATCATCCTGGCAGTTTGACATGTCAGCGAGGCCGCCCCTCTGCGGCTGAAAACGAAACAGAAAGTGGGAAAGCCTGTGTTGTTATTTCATCCTCAAATAATTTGAACATTTTGACATGCCGTCCCCGCCCTCCTCCAAACAGCAATTTTGAGCCATGAACCCACCTGTCCCCCAATACTTCCCGAGTGTAATCCCTCATCTTGGAAACTTATTCGCAGTTGGACGTAACCCGGGTACATCAGTTCACATCGCTGCAGACATTTCAAGTCTAGACGACCCTTGCTCAGAATGTTCTATATTCTTGGGTCGCGATGCCAGTGTCATGGAACAGGGTGAATCTAGTTCTGGAGCAGTCGTCAGCGCCATGTGTGTGGGATACGGATCCTGTGTTTATACCGTGTCCTTAAACAATTATTAATATGGTGTAGAGTTATTGAAATTGTTCACAAGCATTTTATCACAGTATAACAATACATTTCACGTGACAATGATAAATCAAATCGGTATTAGTGCTGTGCTATTCCTGGAGAAAAGGCAGAAGAACAACAAGTTACGCCGTTGTTTAAGAAGGGTGCCAGGTAAAAGGCAGGGAATTATAGGCCGGTTAGTTTAACGTCTGTGGTAGGTAAAATGTTAGAATCCGTCATTAAGGAGGAAATTGCGAGGCATCTTGAAGGGAATTGCTTGATAGAGCAGACGCAGCACGGTTTCATTAAAGGGAAGTCGTGTCTGACAAATTTACTGGAGTTCTATGAGGATGTGTCTAGGGCGGTGGATAGAGGAGAGCCGGTGGATGTGGTTTTTCTGGATTTTCAGAAGGCGTTTGACAAAGTACATCACAAGAGGTTATTGCAGAAAGTCAGGGGACGTGGAGTAGGGGGTAGGGTGTTAGCGTGGATAGAGGATTGGTTGTCAAATATGAGGCAGAGAGTGGGGGTCAACGGGTGCTATTCAGATTGGCGGATGGTGACTAGTGGAGTGCCCCAGGGGTCGGTGCTGGGGCCTCAGCTTTTTACCATTTATATAGATGATCTGGAGGAGGGAACCGAGTGTAGGGTGTCGAAATTTGCTGATGATTTGCTGATTTCCCATCCTTCCTCTTAACCAGAACATGTCTTTCCTGCACCCATTTCAGTTTTCCCTTGAAAGACTCCCACATGCCTAACGTGGACTTGCCCTCCAACAGCCTATCCCAGTCTGTATCCCTAAGCTCCTGCCTAATCCGGCGAAACTCCTTCTGCATACTATTTCAATCAAAGCTCTTAGATAATAAAACTAGCTAGGGAAGTAAATACTGAAAGGGATTTAAAATTATTTGAATACATCAGGGATCGAGAGTCAACACAATTAAAAACAGGTTCAGAACTACTATTGCAACATAAAGATAATCAGCATATAGAATGGAATTTAAGAATGCAGTCAGGTCAGATTTTCTGGAATTGTTTACGACTCAATTAGGAGCTGTGTAAATGAGTGCTAAAGATGGATTAATCAGGAAGGGTTGATTCCTCATCATCCCCCATCTCAGCTATTTACCATTTATATAGATGATCTGGAGGAGGGAACCGAGTGTAGGGTGTCGAAATTTGCTGATGACACCAAGACTGGGGGAAAGGCAAATTGTGCGGAGGGTGTGGAGAGTCTGCAGAAGGATCTAGATAGGCTGGGCGAATGGGCCAGGAAATGGCAAATGGAATTTAATGTTGGCAAGTGTGAGGTGGTCTACTTTGGTAGGAAGAATGGTAGGAAGGACTATTACTTACGTGGCGAAAAACTGCAGCAGGCGACGGTGCAGAGGGACCTCGGGGTCCTTGTGCATGAGTCGCAAAAACCCAGCTTGCAGGTGCAGCAGGTGGTCAGGAAGGCGAATGGGATGCTGGCCTTCATAGCGAGGGGGATTGAATATAAAAGTAGGGAGGTCTTGCTGCAGTTGTATAGGGCATTGGTGAGGCCGCAGCTGGAGTACTGTGTGCAGTTTTGGGCACCGCACCTGCGCAAAGATATTTTGGCCTTGGAGGGAGTGCAGAGGAGGTTTACTAGGCTGATACCGGAGTTGAGGGGGTTGAGCTATGAGGAAGGCAGAATAAACTAGGCTTGTACTCGTTAGAGTTTAGAAGAATGAGGGGAGATCTCATTGAGACATATAAGATGATGAATGGGATGGATAGGATAGAGGTGGAGAGACTCTTCCCGCTCAGAAAGGATAGTAGGACTAGGGGGCACAGCCTCAAGATAAAAGGGGGGCGGTTTAGAACGGAATTGAGGAGGAACTTCTTCACTCAAAGGGTGGTGAATCTCTGGAATTCTCTGCCCGTTGAAGTGGTGGAGGCTACCTCGCTAAATATTTTTAAGACGAGGGTTGATGGGTTTTTGATAAGAGAGGGGATTAAGGGTTATGGGGAGAGGGCGGGAAAGTGAAACTGAGCCACGACAGATCAGCCATGATCTTATTGAATGGCGGGGCAGGCTCGAGGGGCTAGATGGCCTACTCCTGCTCCTATTTCTTATGTTCTTCTGTTCTTAAACCTGACTAGCCCCACCCCTGCGAAAATCCTTCTGCATACTATTTCAATCAAAGCTCTTAGATAATAAAACTAGCTAGGGAAGTAAATACTGAAAGGGATTTAAAATTATTTGAATGCATCAGGGACCGAGAGTCAACACAATTAAAAATAGGTTCAGAACTACTATTGCAACATAAAGATAATCAGCATATAGAATGGAATTTAAGAATACAGTCAGGTCAGATTTTCTGGAATTGTTTACGACTCAATTAGAAGCTGTGCAGATGAGTGCTAAAGATGAATTAATCAGGAAGGGTTGATTCCTCATCATCCCCCATCTATAATATTTTACGATCTTGTGGTTAGAATGTCTCTATGCAATCTTTTGCGAATTTAAAAGGGAAACTGATGGATTTGATGCCAGTCTCCTGCTGGAATTTCATCACTTGCCCAGTGATTTTGGATAAGTTTTTTGGGGTGGATTGGAAGGTGCCTAGAGCTAGGGGTTCGGACAGGGAGGAATTCGTAAGATATGTATTGGAAGGGTCCTTGGAGCAGTATGTAGATAGCCCGACTAGAGAGGGGGCGATACTGGATTTAGTTCTGGGCAATGAGCCGGGTCAGGTGGTTGAGGTTGCAGTAGGTGAACATGTGGCTAACAGTGACCACAACTCTGTCTACTTTAGGATACTAATGGAAAAGGATTAGTGCTGTCCTAAGGGGAGGGTGCTAAATTGGGGGAAGGCTAGATACAGCCGGATCGTAAAATATTATAGATGGGGGATGATGAGGAATCAACCCTTCCTGATTAATCCATCTTTAGCACTCATTTACACAGCTTCTAATTGAGTCGTAAACAATTCCAGAAAATCTGACCTGACTGCATTCCTAAATTCCATTCTATATGCTGATTATCTTTATGTTGCAATAGTAGTTCTGAACCTGTTTTTAATTGTGTTGACTCTCGATCCCTGATGTATTCAAATAATTTTAAATCCCTTTCAGTATTTACTTCCCTAGCTAGTTTTATTATCTAAGAGCTTTGATTGAAATAGTATGCAGAAGGAGTTTCGCCGGATTAGGCAGGAGCTTAGGGATACAGACTGGGATAGGCTGTTGGAGGGCAAGTCCACGTTAGGCATGTGGGAGTCTTTCAAGGGAAAACTGAAATGGGTGCAGGAAAGACATGTTCCGGTTAAGAGGAAGGATGGGAAAGGTAGGATTAGAGAGCCGTGGATTACTAGAGATATTGAGGACTTGGTCAGGAAGAAACGAGAGGCGTATGTTAGGTCTAAGCAACTGGGAATGGAGAGAGTGGTGGAGGAATACAGAGAGAGTAGGAGGGATCTCAAAAGGGGAGTTAGGAGGGCAAAAAGGGGGCATGAAATGGCTTTGGTAGGTAGGATTAAGGAAAATCCAAAGGCATTTTACTCCTATGTCAGGAACAAAAGGGTGGCTAGGGGAAAAATCGGTCCTTTCAGGGACAGACGGGGGGAATTGTGCTTAGAGTCTGAGGGAATGGGGGAGGTCCTGAATGAATACTTTGCATCGGTATTCACGAAGGAGAGGGGCTTGATGTCTGGTACGGTCATCGAGGGAACTGTAGACCAATTGAAGGAACTATCAATTACGAGGGAAGAAGTGTTAGGGCTTTTAGGTAGCATTAAAACTGATAAATCTCCGGGGCCCGATGGCATTTATCCCAGGCTGCTTAGGGAGGCGAGAGATGAGATTGCTGGGCCTCTGACGCAAATCTTTGTCTCTTCTTTGGACACAGGTGAGATCCCAGAGGACTGGAGGATAGTGAACGTGGTACCGTTGTGTAAAAAGGGTGGGAGGGATAACCCGGGTAACTATAGGCTGGTGAGTTTGACATCAGTGGTAGGCAAGTTGATGGAGAGGATTCTTAGGGATAGGTTGTATGAGCACTTAGAGCGTGCGATCTGATTAAGGATACGCAGCATGGCTTTGTAAAGGGGAATTCTTGCCTTACGAATCTGATAGAATTTTTTGAGGAGGTGACAAAAACGGTTGACAAAGGACGAGCTGTTGATGTCGTCTATATGGATTTCAGTAAGGCGTTTGACAAAGTCCCTCATGGTAGGTTGGTTGAAAAGATTAAGGCTCATGGGATACAAGGCCAGGTATCTAGATGGGTGGAGAACTGGCTTGCTAAGAGGAGGCAGAGTAGTAGTGGAAGGGTCCTTTTCTAGCTGGAGGTCTGTCACCAGTGGTGTGCCGCAGGGCTCAGTACTGGGACCTCTTCTCTTTGTAGTATATGTAAATGACTTGGAAGAGGGAGTAAGTGGTGTGATCAGCAAATTTGCAGATGACACTAAAATGGCTGGATTGGTGGGCAGTGAGGAGTAGTGTCTGGCAATACAGCAGGATATTGATAGGCTGGTTGATTGGGCAGATATATGGCAAATGGAGTTTAATCTGGATAAATGTGAGGTGATGCATTTTGGCCGGAATAATGTAGGGGGGAGTTATATAATAAAGGATAAACCTATAAAGAGTATAGGAATGCAGCGGGACCTGGGGGTGCAAGTGCACAAGTCTTTGAAGGTGGCAGTACAAGTGGAGAAGGTTGTGCAGAAAGCTAATGGATTGTTAGCCTTTATAGGAAGAGGTATAGAGTATAAGAGCTGGAGTCTAATGTTGCAGTTCTACAGAACGCATTTGGAGTACTGCGCCCAGTTCTGGTTGCCTTACTACTGGAAGGACATGGAGACTCTGGAGAGAGTGCAGAGGAGGTTTAGCAGGATGTTGCCTGCTATAGAAGGACTGGGTTATGAGGAAGGATTGAGCAAACTGGGGCTGTTTTCCCTTGAAAGACGGCAACTGAGGGGGGATCTAATACAGGTATATAAGATTATGAAGGGTATAGATAGAGTAAACAGAGGTAAACTATTTCCTATGTTAGAGACGCACAGTACGAGGGGCCACAGGCTTAGGGTGAGGGGGTAGAGATATAACACGGATATTGGAGGGAGGTTTTTCACACAGAGGTTAGTGAGGGTATGGAATGCTCTGCCAAGCAAGGTGGTGGAGGCAGGCACTCTGGAGTTGTTTAAGAGTTACTTAGACAGGCACATGAGTGGGTTGGAGATGGAAGGATATAGGAGATTGTTTTAAATAAGGTTCATTAGCATTGGGACGTCCCTGGTAATGTAAAAAGATATGGTATGATACTAACGTTTTCTCTTTTAATTCACAGGTTTTAAGTCGGTCCGCCTTGTTGCCCAACGAGGGGCATACACGCGATGGGTCGTACTGGGGCTGCTCTTGGATGTTCGAGAATAGCCTAGTGCTTCATGTCGTTAGTGTGTGCTTAAACTGGACCAGATGCTGGGCAAGACGACAGCTCAGTGACTATCACTGTTTGCTGTACAGACACATGGATTTGGGCCGGTGTCTGTGGGAGTTTGCGCATTCTCCCCGTGCTTGCGTGGGTTTTCTCTGGGTGCTCCGGTTTCCTCCCACACCCCAAAGATGTGCTATTAGGCTGATTGGAGGTAATAAATTGTCCCTAAATTAGTTTTCCCTCAATGTGGAATGCCATAAACAATAGATAAGGGTCATGGGTGGAGGGGGGGTTGGTAATGTTAAAATGGCGGTGCGGGCTCGTTGGGCCGAAGGGCCTGTTTCCCGGGCTGTTTTTGTTCTTTGTTCTTTGATTGTTTTTCGCACTAGGCTGCAGCAGGGAATAACAAACCTTCCCTCACACATTCTCCCTGGTAACAGCTGACTATGTCCCATAGCTTTATTTTCATTGGTCAATCCCTGTGAATTTTCTCAGATGGTTTTCTGGGAAAAGCTGTGTCTTCCTTAGAACATAGAATATTCCAGAGCAGTACAGGCCCTTCGGCCCTCGATGCTGCACCGACCAGTGGAACCAATCTAATGACCCTCTAACCTAAACTTTTCCAATGTTATCCATATGCCTATCCACTGACCATTTGAACACCCTTAAAGTTGGCGAGTCCACAACTGCTGCAGGCAGGGCATTCCACACCCTTACTACCCTCTGAGTAAAGAACCTACCTCTGACATCCGTCCTATAATTACCACCCCTTAATGTAAAGCTGTGTCCCCTCGTGTTAGCTATCACCATCCGAGGAAAAAGGCTCTCACTGTCCACCCTATCTAACCCTCTGATCATCTTGTATGCCTCAATTAGGTCACCTCGTAACCTTCTCTCTAATGAAAACAACCTCAAGTCCCTCAGCCTTTCCTCATGACACCATACCAGGCAACATCCTGGTAAACCTCCTCTGCACCCTTTCCAATGCCTCCACATCTTTCTTATAATTGTTTTCCCATTAGAAATTAAAAGGATTTCACTGCTTTAAACTGTTCATTAATGTTCATTAAACTGTCGTTAAGAATTTTTTTAATGGGTTGAGTGCTTATCCAGAAACAAAGTCAGAGACAAACATATCTTTTTTGATCATGTGTAGCATTTTCTGGTAACAGGAACAGAGTCACAGCTCTCAGGATCCCTGAGTCATGCGATCCCTGAGAATGAAACAGAAAATGGAGGACCCCAAATCATCAGGTCGACTCGCGAGTGACCAGTGGCAATGAATCCAAGAAAGTATCCATCTGAAGTCCCAGAAACTGACACTGTAACTGATATTTATTACACACAGAGAAATGTGACAGCACAAACAAAGGCCATTGGGTCTACTCCAGTTCTCCAAAGGAACAATTTAGTGTCACACTCCTGTCTTCTCATTGTAACCCTGCACATTCTTCCTTTTCAGGGCCTGAATTTTCTGATCTCACATGCCCCACAATCGTTGCCAGCGAGAACAGAGAATTTCGTGCTCAGCCAGATCTCCATTCACAGCAGCGGGACTGGATAATCCCAGCCAGATATGGTCCAAGTGCAGGTCAGTGGGACTAGGCAAAAAATGGTTGGGCACAGACAAGAAAGGCCAAAGGGCCTGTTTCTGAGCTGTAATTTTCTGTGGTTCGAGGGAATTCTAACCCAGATAACAGTCTATTTCTCTTCCGGATGCTTTGAAACCTTCCTCCACCGTGCTCCCAAACAAGCAATTTCTGGCCTTAACCACTTGCTGTGTTTTTCCTCATCTCATCATTGCTTATTTTGCAAATTATTGTACATCTGCGCCCTCTCCTTGATTATTTCAAGACTAGGAATAGTTCCTTTCTACTCAAAGGACAAAGAAAGCACAGCACAGGAACAGGCCTTTCAACCCTCCAAACTTACACTGACCATGCTGCCCGACTGAACTAAAACCCCCTATCTTTCCAGGGACCATATCCCTCTGTTCCCACACTAGTCATGTATTTGGCATGACGTCCCTTAAAACTCATTATTGTATCTGCTCCCACTACCTCCCCTGGCAGCAAGTTTCAGGCACCTACCACCCGATGTGTGAAAAATTTGCCTCATACATCTCCTTTAAAGCTATGCCCCCGGTACTTGACTCTTCAATCCTGGGAAAAAGCTTCTGACTATCCACTCTGTCCATGCCTCTCATAATCTTGTAGACGTCTATTAGGTCGTCCCTCAACCTCCGTCGTTCTAATGAGAACAAACCAAGTTTCTCCAAACTCTCCTCTTGGCTCATGCCCTCCATACCAGGCAACATGCTGGTAAATCTTTTCTGTACCCTCTCCAAAGTCTCCACATCCTTCTGGTTGTGTGGCAACCAGAATTGAACACTATATTCCAAGTGCAGCTTAATTAAGATTCTATAAAATTGCAACATGACTTGCCAATTTTTAAATAGTGCCTCGGCCAATGAAGGCAAGCATACCACATACCTTCTTGACTACCTTCTCCACCTGCCTTGCCACTTCCAGTGACCTGTGTACCTGTACACCCAGATCCCTCTGCCTATCAATGCTCTTAAGGGTTCTGCCACTTTCTGTATATTTCTTACCTTATAGAAGATCTAAGAAATTAGACCTTCCAAAATGTGTTTCTTCACATTTGTCCAGATTAAACTTCATCTGCCATCTCTTTGCCCAAGTCTCCAACCGATCTACATCCTGCTGTAACCTCTGATGGTCCTCATCATTATCCGCAAATCCATCATTATCCGCAAATCCGAAAATTGTTCGCAAACCAGTTACATTTTCCTCCAAATCATTTGTGTATGTATATATTACAAACAACAAAGGTCCCAGCACTGATCCCTGTGGAATACCACTTGTCACAGCCCTCCATTCAGAAATGCACCCTTCCACTGCTATCCTCTGTCTTCTATGAGTGAGTTAGTTCTGTATCCACCTTTTGAGCTCACCTCTGATCCCCTGAGTGACTTCACCTTCTGCACCAGTCTGCCATGTGGGACCTTGTCAAAGGCCTTACTGAAGTCCATGGAGACAACATCCACCACCTTACCCTCATCAATCATCTTCATCACTTCCTCAAAAAACTCGATCAATTTGTTGAGACATAACCTCTCTGTCACAAAACCATGTTGCCTCTTGCTAATACATCCACTCATTTACGACACCTCCAGATTTTGAATACTCTATCAAAATTTCCTCTTGGCCTTCTTGTCTCCAAGGAAAAAGGTTCTAACTTACTTAATTTACCTCTATAACTGAAAATGCCTTGTCCCGGAACTATTTTTCTGAACCTTTTTGCACTGTCTCCAATGCCTTCATATCGTTCCTGAAGTGTGGTGACTAGAACTGAACATAATGTTCCAGCTGGAACATATACCCCTTGGTCTTGTACTTGATGCCTCTATTAATAAAATCTAATACACTGTATAAGAACATAAGAACATAAGAAATAGGAGCAGGAGTAGGCCATCTAGCCCTTCGAGCCTGCCCCGCCATTCAATAAGATCATGGCTTATCTGAAGTGGCTCAGTTCCACTTTCCCACTTTCTCTCCATAACCCTTAATCCCCTTGTCTGTCAAAAACCTATCTACCCACGTCTTAAATATATTTAGCGAGGTAGCCTCCACCACTTCAACGGGCAGAGAATTCCAGAGATTCATCTCCCTTTGAGTGAAGAAGTTTGTCCTCAACTCTAATCTAAACTGCACCCCCCTTATCTTGAGGTTGTGCCCTCTAGTCCTGCTGTCCTTTCTAAGCGGAAGAATCTCTCTACCTCTACCCTATCCATCCCCTTCATTATCTTATACGTCTCTATAAGATCCCCCCTCATCCTTCTAAACTCCAACGAGTACAGACCCCAGTCTATTCAGCCTCTCTTCATAGTCCAACCCCCACATCTCCGGTATCAGCCTAGTGAACTCCTCTGCACTCTCTCCAAAGCCAAAATATCCTTGCGCAAGTGCGGCGACCAAAACTGCACACAGTACTCCAGCTGCGGCCTCACCAGTGCCCTGTACAGTTGCAGCAAGACCACCCTACTTTTATATTCTATCCCCCTCGCTATAAAGACCAACATTCCTTTTCTACTAATTTCCACTAATTTATTTCCAGTGGGATTTTTAGAGGGATTCCCTGCTAGGGATGTCAAGGTCAAACCTACCATCCGATAGTTAGGGTGGTTAGAGGCCATTCCCCTAAGACAAAGAACAAAGAACAAAAACAGCCTGGGAAACAGGCCATTCGGCCCAACGAGCCCGCGCCGCCATTTTAACATTACCAGCCCCCCTCCACCCATGACCCTTATCTATTGTTTATGGCATTCCACATTGAGGGAAAACTAATTTAGGAACAATTTATTACCTCCAATCAGTCTAATAGCACATCTTTGGGGTGTGGGAGGAAACCGGAGCACCCAGAGAAAACCCACGCAAGCACGGGGAGAATGCGCAAACTCCCACAGACACCGGCCCAAATCCATGTGTCTGCACAGCAAACAGTGATAGTCACTGAGCTGTCGTCTTGCCCAGCATCTGGTCCAGTTTAAGCGCACACTAACGACATGAAGCACGAGGCTATTCCCGAACATCCAAGAGCAGCCCTTGTACGACCCATCGTGTGTATGCCCCTCGTTGGACAACAAGGCGGACAGACTTAAAACCTGTGAATTAAAAGAGAAAACATTAGTATCATTCCACATCCTTATACATTACCAGGGACGTCCCAATGCTAATGAACCTTATTTAAAACAATCTCCTATATCCTCCCATCTCCAACCCACTCATGTGCCTGTCTAAGTTACTCTTAAACAACTCCAGAGTGCCTGCCTCCACCACCTTACTTGGCAGAGCATTCCATACCCCCACTACCCTCTGTGTGAAAAACCTCCCTCTAATATCCGTGTTATATCTCTCCCCCCTCACCCTAAGACCGTGGCCCCTCGTACTGTGCATTTCAAACATAGGAAATAGCTTACCACTGTTTACTCTATCTATACCCTTCATAATCTTATATACCTCTATTAGATCCCCCCTCAGTCGCCGTCTTTCAAGGGAAAACAGCCCTGATTTGCTCAATCTTTCCTCATAACCCAGTCCTTCCATACCAGGCAACATCCTGGTAAACCTCCTCTGCACTCTCTCCAGAGTCTCCACGTCTTTCCGGTAGTAAGGCGACCAGAACTGGACACAGTACTCCAAATGCAGCCCAACCAACATTCTATACAACTGCAACATTAGACTCCAGCTCTTATATTCTATACCCCTTCCTATAAAGGCTTACATACCATAAGCTTTCTTCACAACCTTCTCCACTTGTACTGCCACCTTCAAAGATTTGTGCACCTGCACCCCCAGGTCCTGCTACGTTTCTGTACTCTTTATAGGTCTACCTTTTATTATATAACTCCCCCCTACATTATTTCGAAAATGCATCACCTCACATTTATCCAGATTAAACTCCATTTGCCATATATCTGCCCAATATACCAGCCTATCTATATCCCGCTGTATTGCCAGACACTATTCCTCACTGCCCGCCAATCCAGCCATCTTCGTGTCATCTGCAAATTTGCTGATCGCACCACTTACTCCCTCTTCCAAGTCATTTATATATACTACAAAGAGAAGAGGTCCAAGTACTGAGCCCTGCGGCACACCACTAGTGACAGACCTCCAGCTAGAAAAGGACCCCTCCACTATTACTCTTTGTCTCCTCTTACCAAGCCAGTTCTCCACCCATCTAGATACCTGGCCTTGTATCCCATGAGCCTTAATCTTTTCAACCAACCTACCATGAGGGACTTTGTCAAACGCCTTACTGAAATCCATATAGACGACATCAACGGCTCGACCTTCGTCGACCGTTTTTGTCACCTCCTCAAAAAATTCTACCAGATTCATAAGGCAAGACTTCCCCTTTACAAAGCCATGCTGCGTATCCCTAATCAGATCGCAACGCTTTAAGTGCTCATACATCCTATTGCTAAGAATCCTCTCCATCAACTTGCCTACCACTGATGTCAAACTCACCGGCCTATAGTTACCAGGGTTATCCCTCCTACCGTTTTTAAACAATGGTACCACGTTCGCTATCCTCCAGTCCTCTGGGACCTCACCTCTGTCCAAAGAAGAGACAAAGATTTGCGTCAGAGGCCCAGCAATCTCATCTCTCGCCTCCCTAAGCAGCCTAGGATAAATGCCATCAGGCCCCGGAGATTTATCAGTTTTAATGCTACCTAAAAGCCCTAACACTTCTTCCCTCGTAATGGATAGTTCCTTCAACTGGTCTACAGCTCCCTTGATGACCGTACCAGACATCAAGCCCCTCTCCTTCGTGAATACCGGCGCAAAGTATTCATTCAGGACCTCCCCCATTCCCTTGGACTCTAAGCACAATTCCCCTCCTCTGTCCCTGAGGGGAGATCTCATTGAGACGTATAAGATGATGAATGGGATGGATAGGATAGAGGTGGAGAGGCTCTTCCCGCTCAGAAAGGACTGTAGGACTAGAGGGCACAGCCTCAAGATAAAGGGGGGGTGGTTTAGATTAGGGTTGAGGAGGAACTTCTTCACTCAAAGGGTGGTGAATCTCTGGAATTCTCTGCCCGTTGAAGTGGTGGAGGCTGCCTCGCTAAATATATTTAAGACGCGGGTTGATAGGTTTTTGATAGGCAAGGGGATTAAGGGTTATGGGGAGAGGGCGGGAATGTGGAACTGAGATACAGTAAAAAGTCTGACAACACCAGGTTTTAGTCCAACCGATTTATTTGATAGTAAACTCACAAGCTTTCGAGGCAAAATGTCGCACTATCTGTAACCCCCTTGACTTGCCTGGGTTTGCAAAACCTCACTCACTGTGCTGTCTGGAGACAATACACATCTCTTTAACCTGTGATCAGTGCTTCTTCCACACACATTGTTGGCCACTTTAGGACTTGAACAGCAGGTTAGGTGTAAAGATTCGCATTCTAATCAGTAATCTGTAAACTGTCTGTGCTTTATATGCTCTGTCTGAGGCCAGAACTCTCCATTCACCTGACGAATAGGGAAACCTCGAAAGCTAGTGAGTTTACTATCAAATAAATTGGTTGGACTAAAACCTGGTGTTGTCAGACTTTTTACTGTGTTTACCCCAGTCCAACGCCGGCACATCCACATCAGAACTGAGACACGACAGATCAGCCATGATCTTATTGAATGGCGGGGCAGGCTCGAAGGGCTAGATGGCCTACTCCTCTCCTATTTCTTATGTTCTTATATTCTTATGATTTTTCCCCTAGCCACCCTTTTGTTCCTGACATTGGAGTAAAACGCCTTTGGATTTTCCTTAATCCTACCTGCCAAAGACATTTCGTGCCCCCTTTTTGCCCTCCTAACTCCCCTTTTGAGATCCCTCCTACTCTCTCTGTATTCCTCCACCACTCTCTCCGTTCCCAGTTGCTTAGACCTAACATACGCCTCTCGTTTCTTCCTGACCAAGTCCTCAATATCTCTAGTAATCCACGGCTCTCTAATCCTACCTTTCCCATCCTTCCTCTTAACCGGCACGTCTTTCCTGCACCCATTTCAGTTTTCCCTTGAAAGACTCCCACATGCCTAACGTAGACTTGCCCTCCAACAGCCTATCCCAGTCTGTATCCCTAAGCTCCTGCCTAATCGGCTGTATCTAGCGTTCCCCCAATTTAGCACCCTCCCCTTAGGACAGCACTCACCTTTTTCCATTTGTATCCTAAAGTAGACAGAGTCGTGGTCACTATTAGCCACATGTTCACCTACTGCAACCTCAACCACCTGACCCGGCTCATTGCCCAGAACTAAATCCAGTATAGCCCCCTCTCTCATCGGGCTATCTACATACTGCTCCAAGGACCTTTCCAAAATACATCTTACGAATCCCTCCCCGTCCGAACCCCCAGTTCTAGGCACCTTCCAAACATGCCCTTTGGTTCAAATTATCATCTTACTAAGTCTGGACCTTGGAGGAGTTTGCCAAAAAACAGATTGTCAGAAAGCAAAAGTAGTTATAAGTAATCTACATTGGGATTGTTGAATATTAGAAATAAGGTATAGATTTAAGTGAGTTTAAGTTAGTGCTTCCGTATAAGAAAGTGTTAATACTTTAGCTAGATTCATGTTGAACACAGGTGTTGGCCTCTTTTAAGGTCAAACCATAGTGAAAATAAGTATTGTTTTGTCAAATCATGTTTTAGATTATAATAATTTTGGGTATTTATGGGAATAACATCAAATAAAATAATTTATGAAAATGTCAGTTGAATGAAATCTATTGGTATAAGAAATGCTTAAATTATCTTATAGAAACCTCTGATTTTCAACTTTTATACCCATCTCATTCAGTCCATATACCTGTCTGGTGAATATATCAGCTTCTAAAAACATTTTCATCATTTTTTTAAAATCTCATTTTTTACTTTCATCCCTTTCTTCTCCAGATGTAGGACAGGTAGCCAACTTGTTGTTGTAGGGCAAAATTAGCTTTCCAACTGCCTACAGACTTTGTTCCCTTCCAGTGGCCAGCCAAAGAACATCGGAATTTAAAATTGACCTTTAATACAAACTATAGCTAGGGCTCCAGTACACCAGTTGGTAGCGCAATCCAGAGCACATCATCACACAGACAGATGTACTTCTAGATTTGATTATAAGTAATTAGCATATACCAGTTAGAGATGCACATTTGCATACAAGTTATCTATCTACTCACAACTAACAATTGGGACGACATAATATATAACATAGGGGTATAGTTGTCCAATTACAACTTGTGCACATCTACCTAATTATATCACCAAGCACATATTTTGTTCCATTTCAGACATGACTGTGATAGCTTTATTTCTACCCAGTGCTATATCAATGCCTCATGTCACCCCGTCCCTTTGTCTCTTGTTAGAAGAGATACTAATAAGCTGCAGCTATACATAATTCAGTGGAGGCCTGGTGTGTTTGCTGCACTGAAGCCTTCCTTGTAATTTTTAGGAGTTTTAAGGCCTTCGACTCCGACCTAGATCCACTTTAACCAAGACTTGTGGTTTTCTGTGTTTCCTTGTGACTGAATTTAGTAGTTTGTAACTTGTGGTTTTCAAACTTGCATGACTATTAACCTATCTAAGGGCATAAATATGTTCAAATATGCCAACTCCAGCATGATGCCCCACATCTTCTCGTGACCTCCACCCAATCAACATTCCACAGGGAACACACCCTGATCCACTCCATCATACCCAACTCCTCATCCCCTCCCCACAGCACCTTCCCTTGCAGTCGCCTGCTTGTTCACCTCCTCCCTCCTCACCATTCAAGTTACCAAGGTGAAACAGCGCTTCACCTGCATCTCCCTTCAATTTGGTCTATTGTATTCGCCACTTCCAATGCAGCCTCCTCTACATTGAGGAGACAAAATGTTGACTGGGTGATTGCTTTGCAGAACACCTTCCCTCAGTTCACAAATATAACCTTATTGCTTTCCATTTTAACTCTGTGTCTTGCTCCCATGTCCACATGCCCATCCTTGGTCTTCTACAATACTCCAGTGAAGTTCAACGCAAACTGTAGGAAAAATATTTTATTTTCCGATTAGGCACACTACAGTCCTCAGGACTCAATGTTGAGTTCAGCAGCTTTAGACTTTGACCTTCCTCCTCCATCTTAAACATTTTTCTTAATACCCCATGTATCTATTGTCTCAATGAAATCCCTCTTCCACACAAACAAACTAAGCCATCTGTCTCTTGTTCTTAAAGTTGCTCCATCTTGTTGCAATCTCTCCCAGGTACCAACACGTTTCTCCCTCTCTCATTTTGATGAAGCATCAGACTTGACACATTAACTCAGTTTTCTGTCACTACAGTTGCTGTAAGAAGTCTGACAACACCAGGTTTAAATCCAACCAATTTATTTGATCTAAACTCGCAAGCTTTTGGGGTTAGCCCCTTCGTCAGGTGAATGAAGAGTTCTAGCCTCAGACAGAGCATATAACAGCACAGTTTACAGAATACTGATTAGAATGCGAATCTTTACAACTAACCTTTAGTTTATTTACTTTATCAAAACCCTTCTGATTTTGAACATCTTCTATTTACGTAACACATTTAACATAATGAAAATGTCTATTCAAATCTTAATTTTGAGGAGTGTCTTAAAGGAGGAAAGTGAAGTAATAAGAGAGAGATTTAGGGAAGGTACTTCAGAGTTTAGAGTCCAGGTAGCTGAAGCCACAATTACCAAAGATTAAAATAGGGAATGCTGAAGAAACTGGAATTAGTACAGGTATCTCAGAGGGTTGTAGGACTGGAAATTTACAGAGATAGGGAAGGGAACTGCTGCTCCCATCTGCATTACTTAAAGAGTAAGCTTCTGATCACCTGCCCCTAATACCTTGTGATGTGACTCTATCAAATTTGATAGTTGGCCCTGTGAAGCATCTTACTATAAGAACGTAAGAACTAGGAGCAGGAGTAAGCCATCTGGCCCCTTGAGCCTGCTCCATCATTTAGTAAGATCATGGCTGATATTTTTGTGGACTCAGCTCCACTTCTCCGCCCGCTCACCATAACCCTTAATTCCATTACTGTTCAAAAATGTATCTATCCTTGCCTTAAAAACATTCAATGAGGGATCCTCAACTGCTTCACTGGACAGGGAATTCCACAGATTCACAACCCTTTGTGGGAAAAAGTTCCTCCTCAACTCAGTCCCAAATCTGCTTTCCCTTATTTTGAGGCCATGCCCCCTAGTTCTAGTTTCACCCGCCAGTGGAAACAACTTCCCTGCTTCTGTCTTATCTATTCCCTTCACAATCTTATATGTTTCCCAGAGCTCTCTTCATTCTTTTGAATTCCAATGAGTATAGCCCCAGTCTACTCAGTGTCTTCTCATAAGCCAACCCTGTCAACTCCAGAATCAACCTAGTGAATCTATGTTACAAGATGCTATACAAATACAAGTTCTTACTGTTGCTGTCCCTCAATACAGCGTACCTGTAAACTTGGATATAAAACTCTCTAAGACTTCAACCGGAGAAAGTTATCTCAATTGCAATGGGATCTTGATCAATTTGGCCAGTGGGCTGATGAATGGCAGATGGAGTTTATTTTGACAATACAAGGTGATGCATTTTTGTAGATTGAACCAGGGCAGGACTTACTCAATTAATAGTAGGGTGTTGGGGAGAGTAACAGAACAAAGAGATCTAGGTTCATAGCTCCATGAAAGTGGAGTCCCAGGTGGACAGTGCGGTGAAGAAGACATTCAGCATGCTTGGTTTCATCGGTCAGAACATTGAATACAGGAGTTGGGGCGCCTTGTTGAAGTTGTACAAGGCATTGGTATGGCCACATTTGGAATAGTGTGTGCAGTTTTGGTCATCCTGTTATAGAAAGCATATTATTTACCTAGAAAAAGAGTGCAGAAAAGATTTACTAGGATGCTACCCCGACTTGATGGATTGAGTTAGAGAGGCTGGATAGACTGGGACTTTTTCCTTTGGAGTGTAGGAGGCTGAGGGGTGATCTTATAGAGGTCTATAAAATAATGAGGGGCACAGGTCAGCTAAATAGTTAATATCTTTTCCCAAAGGTAGGGGAGTCTAAAACTAGAAGGCATAGATTTAAGGTGAGAGGGGAGAGATACAAAAGGGTGCTGAGAGACAGTTTTTTCACACAGGGTGGTGAGTTTCTGGAATAAGCTGCCAGAGGTAGTAGCAGACGCAGGTACAATTTTATCTTTTAAAAAGCATTTAGACAGTTACATGGGTAAGATGGGTATAGAGGGATATGGGGCAAAAGCGGGCAATTGGGATTAGCTTCGGGGTTTTAAAAAAGGGTGGCATGGACAAGTTGGGCTGAAGAGCCTGTTTCCGTGCTGTAAACCTCTATGACTCTATTTAAGTCATTTATAGGTATAGTGAAAACTTGAAGCCCCAAAAATAGATTCATGATGATTGTCACTTGCTGTATCTTGCCAATGAGATAATATTCCCCTTTATCCCTACTCTGTCTCCTACCTCACAACCAATTTCCAACCCAAGTCATGAGGCTGCACCTAGTTCTGTGCAATTTCATATTTTCCTAATCACTTTAATAACAAAAAGAGAATCTAGAGGCATTTGTTGCAAGTTTTACAATACGTTTAATGACAGCAATACAGATTGTTAAGTACTAGCGTTTAATATACAAGCAGAGATACACGGAACAAGGAAAGGCTTCAAAACAAAGAAAATAAAACACATTTCCCCATACGAGTTAACATTAAAAAACATTACAAACAATTCTGAGGGGAAATTGTTCAGCATTCCGTCTTTTTAATTATTTTTTTTCCAGATTTCTTTTGCTGTATAAAACAAGACAATATGCATCTTATAATCTTACTGTCTCTCTACAGATTTACAGCCAAGTAGAAAATCATGTCAAGCAGCCAAGAAGTCTCTGTCTTCTTCTCGCTCTCTTGTCCAAAGAGGTACCAGGGTTAGACATGGCAGGTAATGTTCACTCAGTCCAAATTTCCAACTTCAAAAAAACCTTTTAAAATGTTACTAGTAAAGATATTTAAGAAGTTGTATCCCTTTCGCAGGAGTGGTGGTAAGTGGGGTGCTGGGCAAGCCTGAGTGACAGTAGCATGATCAGAGTTTGTGAAAGCACACTGTGACAGTTTACATCAGTAAATGGCTCAGTTAGCACCCCCCCATCCTCACCAAAATCACTAACACAATCTAACTGTACAGGATTGACATATTTATTGATTTTGAACATAGCCTCAGCAGGCATTAGTTCAATGCACTTTTTAAAGTGTTGGCCGCAATCTTCAAATTTTGAATCAATGGGCTAATTATTTCACCAATTGTCAATCCCAGTCACTCTGACACACCCTTGCCAGAGACAAATATGGGGCAGATCAATAGGCCACAGGTACCCTGAAAATAACCCAAGCTGATTCAAAGGATGTTGGGTTCCCAGTGCCCTAAGATGAGTTAACTCACACAGAGCAGGCAGGCCAGAGCTCAGAACCACTGTCAGATACAACAATTGAGCGTAGCCATTCTCTCCCCTAACATCATACAGGTGGGAGTGATAATGCTGGGTTTCTGACCTGGTTTCTCTGGCACAAAATCTAACCACTGGAGAGGCGCGCCCACCCACCACCTTCCCTCGCTGCCGCTTCTGTCACATGACTCCCTACACCCCAGTCCCATCCATAAGATCAGCCCCACTGTGCAATTGTAAACTCTGTTAACAAGCTTCATCTTCATGGTGCCACCTATCGAATCACACAAGATTATTAGCACTATCGTGACAACTGAATCTACAGTGCGAGGGTTTAGAACTGGTTCTAAACTGTTCCACTTGGAATGTGTTTTAACCGGTACATGGAAACAAAAGGCACTGGAGACACATTGTGGGTCTGTCAGTGCCTGAAGGGGAAAGATATGTTACTGTTCTGGTTGTGGACTATCCAACCACACCAAAACTGGATTCTGGACATCCAAATTTTCACTTGTACTTTCTGCTAAATCTGCTATTGGCTTCCTACATCTCCTGTTTTCACTTCTGACTTTCATATATTATCTTTTTGAATGTTAAATGAAAAAAAGAGACATGTTGTCAAATTTATGTCTTTCACTATTCAGGACAAACACATGAATGCCAAATTTCAAGCAATCAAAACAATTTCTATTGCTCCTGTAACAGAAATGACTTTGGTTGTTTAAATTTGATATTCTTGTGTTTGTCCCGATGAATATAGTATGAAAGGCATTGGCAAGATCTCACTTTTTAGCAATATTCAAATTCTCTACTAACAAGTGGCTATTAACTATTTCTTTCTTTTGTATTATATTTGGAAATCCAAATAGGTAGAGATTCATTTTGTTCATTATCGACCTGCACACACTATAATGTTTGGGACTTACTTTCTTACATTTCAATGGTGATTACACTTCAAAGTACTTATAGTAATTGGCTGTGAAACTCTTTGGGATGCTCTGAGGTCATGAAAGGCGCTATATAAATGCAAGTTTTTTTTAAAGTCCCTAGTATTCAAATGTAGACTGGAGTCATGGCTGAATGATTTCCCCAAGTATTGCACTATGGAGTAGTACATTGGGATTCCAGAGCACAACTCACAGGATCCAAAAATACCAGATTCAATGTGATGTCCCAATTGAGTCAACTCAAGAACTTGTTTGATCCTTGACTAGTTTTACAATGCATGTTCAAAACAGAACGCGTTTGTTGTGTTAGTTAAAGAGCAGATTTAGAAATATTTGTGCTCCAAAGCCTGGGGCATCCTGGATTAAAACAAATCTCAGCCAAGATACCTACCTCACAGATTATCACTTTCAAGTACTGCCAAAGACCAAAGACCAACAATCGAAAGAAAAATTGGTCATGCATTGAAACCTGAAATATCAGAAAGCAGAGAAGACCGGTCAACATCAGTCAGAACTTGGAGGATTCTCCAACACCTTATCCAGATGGTCAGTCTTCACATATGTGCCAAGACGGTGAGTGGTAGCAATGTATTAAACTGAGGGAGTATCACAGCCAAGACTGATCTTGTCTCACATATACTCTCCAGTATTAATGACTGAATACCAGCCATGACTTGGGTGTTTTTTGCACTCCAGCCTAAGGGTGCTGAGGCCAAGTGTAGCACCTGTGACATTGTCCTGAGCAAGATACTAAACTCAGCTTGGCCCAGGAATGACAACTGGGACCTGCCTGGTTTACATAACTCATCTATTTAACTGGGTAAACTTTCTGAAGCTCTGGAAAGTATCATCACTATTTCTATGAATATTAGCAAAAAAACTAAAAGGGTTTTTGAATAACATGCAATAAAATCAACAACATCCTTTGAAAGAATATGCAAGCCGTGGAGTCCATCGCTGCTGTAAAAATGCAGGAGTTTGGTGGATTCAGATGCACGTCACTGTAGACTTCTGTCTTGATAACTTCTAAGGAGGTTCTGTAAGAATGTGGTTTCTAGCAGTCTTTTTGAGGGAGAAGTAGAAAATCTGTATACCAAGGATCAACACCACCCCCTCCCCCATCCCCAGTCTTTGTCCCCATTCTCACTTGTCACTTACGGTCCCAGAAGCACCAGCTGCCCATCCATTTGTTCCATTCTTCATGTGCTCTAAGTACTGTGTGCAATTCAGCCAGGTGGAGCATAACAGTGTCCCGTCTTCACCCAACATCCATGCAAGGGTACTTTTTCTGTAATGTTTCACCAGACATTGATCACAAATGGGACCCTGGCTGAATCCAAGAACCTATCCCCTCCACCCCCATTCCCCTTATTGCCACCCCCGTTGGAATCAGTTAAAACAGCACAGTCCAGGAGACTGAGTTTTGTAACGTCCTGGTCAGTATGGCTCAGTACCGCACAGGTGGTGAATGTGCTGACTGCACCGGCTGCAGAACCTTTCACAATAGCAATTTATTTTCCTGCCCAGAGCCAGAGTGAGAGAACGCTCAACAGGAGTGGAGAGAAACTAGAATTGGGCTGGGTTTCAAATCTCCTCAGCAAGCTGTTTGTTTAACACTTTTTTTAAAAAGAGAGTTAAAAGGAAAATACTTTGTAGTAGCTAAAAAAAACAATAGAAGCGGGCATTACATCCAATAATTAGTGATAAGATTGGGAAGGAGAGACCAATGATGCTTGCGTTATTGGCTGCACAAGTTGGCTGCACAGTGACAAACCAGCCCCCAGTACCTCCACTTGTGTTTACTTTGACAGGTAGATTTATTTTGGGTTTTGGAACAACGTGGCCACTTTGTACATCTTTACTGTGAGGCCTGCGATGTTGGGTTCTCCGACTTGCTTTCTTGGCTCGATGGGGGCTTGCTGTTCCAGGGGCTGTTCGCCCCCAGCGCTGGAGAATTGTTGAAGCTGTCTTCATCGTCAATGCCATTGGTCGCATCGTATTGCGTGTTCTCCAAACGTGTGATGAGCCTCTCGTCCTCGTCGCCAAATTCGCCCCCCATCAGGGTGGGCTCACCCACCACCATCACGTCCTGTAACAGGGAGGTGACCTCAGCTCATTTAAAGAACAATTTGCGAGAGGATAGACAAACAAACCCATACAAACACTCTCATGCACAGAAACACCTGGACACAACAATAACTTGCATTTATATAGCGCCTCTAAGGTAGTAAAAGTATTCCAAGATGCTTGTCTGACGGATTAATCTCGAAAAAAAAATTGATACCAAGCCCCATAAGGCAGAATGAGGATAGGTGGCCTAACACCTGGTCAAAAGGGTAGATTTTAATGGGGAGAATCCTAAAGAGCAGGATAAAGAGGCAAAAAATTTTGGGAGGGAATTCCACATTGGGAATTCCAGACACTCTTTGAGATCTACTTTCGGAATAAAATTTTGGTCACCTGTCCAATTCTTTCTTGTGTGGCTCGTGTCAATTTTTGCCTTTGTACTCTTGTGATCTGTTCTTGGATGTGGATAAGCAGCAATTTAGGGAGGGAATTCCCTAAGCAGTTAAAGGGACATCGCCAGTGGTGTGGCAACAAAAATGAGGATACACAAGAGATCAGAACTGCAGGAACACAGAGACCTCAGAAGATTGTATGGTTGGGTTAGTGAGGCTCGAGGCCATGAAAGGAATTGAACACCAGAATGAGAATTTTAAATTCAAATCATACCAGTATAAACATTCAAAACACAGACATTCAAACTCAACCTAGACACACATCTACCTTGGACATACTCCTAGATACATTGACAACAGAGAAATATCTTGCCCATCATTTTTACATGAGTCCACAGTTGACCATGGGATTAGAGCCCATGTGTTAATTTGTTTGTTAGTGTTAGTAGATAGTAGTTCTATCTACCGTGAAGATTGATTTCTGAACCCCTTGTGACAAACCCACCTCTCATAGTCCCATGTATACACACACACACTTTGGCTCGGATTTTCCGGTCTCACTGTTATCTGACCCGTCATGGGGGATGTGATGGGCCAGCACTGATGTTTGACAGGACCAGAAGATCCAAGCTGCAGGCAGGGCTAAAAAATCCCAGTATTTGTTGAGAGAGAAGGTGGACAATCTATTCCAAAGTATCTGCCAGGACCATCCTATTATTAGCTTAAGATAGGAACAGGTCAGCAAGACATTCTTTCTCTCTCCTATGTAGACTTTCCAATTCACTCCAGAAAACCCAGATGGTCAGAAACTTATCCCCATCTGGGTAATTTTCGGATCTAAGGTCAATCACCAGAGTATTTTATATGCCAATTCTTCTATATATTATTTTCCCCTACCCTCCGCTTTTAATTCCTATTCATCTCCAGATCCTGAAGATCTGACTCTTGCTGGCTGTGGTTCTAGGGCTGCATGGCCCCAACATCATGCCATCAGGCGAGGTGCCTGAGGGGTCACTCCAGACCAAGGGGCTCATTAAGTTCAAAGCTGACACTGGATGGAAAGAGTGAAGCAAAGTGACAAAAACAACTTAAAATCCAAAGAAAGTTTCCTGGAAAAGGAGAAAAATCTGGTCATTTCCTGTCCTTGTACCGTTCAGTGAGTGAAGGGCAAAGAAACGTGGATGCTTACAGGTACCTGACTGGACAGCGCAAAGCTACTGGCTGGACTCTTCTTTTTGCTGTTGCTGTTGGTGTTGGAGTTTGGGCCACTGCTGATGGTGCTGCCTCCGGACATTTTCCTTTTCCTGCGTTTGCTTGGTGCCTGTCTGGCTGGTTCAGCTGCCAAAACAAACAAGCAATAGCAACTGACAGTTACTAATTTGATCAAAACTTCTGAAACCTGTCTATGAGGTATTTCCGCCTCAACTCACCACTCTCCCCATCAGGCAGCAGACATTCAGCACCCTGAGAGATGCTCGTTTTGGGGAATTCCAATCTACTCAGGTCCTAGGCAGGTCCGTCACGTGTCAGACTCACTGCCAGTGACAAGTTTCAACTCCATCATCAGCCATCTTGATGCTTCGTTGAGACCTTCTCATCTGCCCAGCTTAGAAATTGCACTTAGAATCAGTGTATAAGTCCACTGAGAAATGAAGTTTTATTCCTCACCAGTTTTCTCTGACACTGTTCCAGAAGGAATTAACTTCTTGAATTACGATAAGGGAAACTATAAGATTAGAGAAATTTTACTGCAACTATACAGGATCATGGTGACACAGTGGGAATACTGTTTGCTATTATGGTCACCTTAAACGAAGCTTTAGGCAGGATGTTTATGCCCTTTTGTGTTAATTGAGCAGCGTAGCGGGGTGGGAAATATGAGCGAGGGGTGAAAACTCGAGCACTGATATTGCTGGCTGCATTTTGCTACTTGCTGATTGTGGGTTCTGTGGCGATTGGGGGCGGTTGACAGATTTCCCAGTAAGATCACTGTCACTAGAGAGGTAGTGCTCGACAGACTAGCGGGACTGATGGTGGACAAGTCCCCAGGACCGGATGGAATGCATCCCAGGGTTCTGAAGGAAATGGCGGAGGTGATAGTGGATGCCTTAGTGATTATTTTCCAAACCTTGCTGGATTCTGGGGAAGTGCTGGAAGATTGGAAAACGGCTAATGTTACGCCACTGTTTAAAAAGGGTAGCAGGCAAAAGGCAGGGAATTATAGGCCGGTTAGTTTAATGTCTGTTGTAGGAAAAATGCTTGAATCCGTCATCAAAGAAGAAATAGCCAGGCATCTTGAGAAGAATTGTTTGATAGGGCAGACGCAGCACGGATTCGTTAAGGGGAAGTCGTGTCTTTCGAATTTATTGGAATTCTATGAGGATGTGACTAGTGCGGTGGACGGAGGGGAACCGGTGGATGTGGTGTTTCTCAATTTTCAGAAGGCGTTTGATAAGGTGCCGCACAAAAGGTTGTTACAGAAGGTTAGGGGGCATGGAGTTGGGGGTAAGGTGTTAGCGTGGATAGAGGATTGACTGTCAAATAGGAGGCAGAGAGTAGGTGTCAATGGGTGCTATTCAGATTGGCGGTTGGTGACTAGTGGAGTGCCCCAGGGATCAGTGCTGGGGCCTCAGCTATTTACCATTTATATAGATGATCTGGAGGAGGGAGCTGAGTGTAGGGTGTCGAAATTTGCTGATGACACAAAGATAAGTGGAAAAGCAAATTGTGCGGAGGGTGTGGAAAGTCTGCAGAGGGATCTGGATAGGCTGAGCGAGTGGGCGAGGACCTGGCAGATGGAATACAATGTTGGCAAGTGTGAGGTTATCCACTTTGGCAGGAATAATAGTAGGAAGGACTACTATTTAAAGGGCGAAAAGCTGCAGCATGCTATGGTGCAGAGGGACCTGGGGTTCCTTGTGCACGAGTCGCAAAAACCCAGCCTACAGGTGCAGTAGGTGGTCAGGAAGGCAAATGGGATGCTGGCCTTCATAGCGAGGGGGATTGAATATAAAAGTAGGGAGGTCTTACTGCAACTGTACAGGGCACTGGTGAGGCTGCAGCTGGAGTACAGTGTGCAGTTTTGGTCGCCGCACTTGCGCAAGGATATTTTGGCCTTCGAGGGAGTGCAGAGGAGGTTCACTAGGCTGATACCGGAGTTGAGGGGGTTGAACTATGAAGAGAGGCTGAATACACTGGGCTTGTACTCGTTGGAGTTTAGAAGGATGAGGGGGGATCTTATTGAGATGTATAAGATGATGAAGGGGATGGATAGAGTAGAGGTTGAGAGGTTCTTCCCGCTCAGAAAGGACAGCAGGACTAGGGGGCACAGCCCTCTAAGATAAGGGGGGGGGGGTGGCAGTTTAGAACAGAGTTGAGGAGGAACTTCTTCACTCAAAGGGTGGTGAATCTCTGGAATTCTCTGCCCGTTGAAGTGGTGGAGGCTACCGCTAAACATATTTAAGACACGGGTAGATAGGTTTTTGGTAGACAAGGGGATTAAGGATTATGGGGAGAAAGCGGGAAAGTGGAACTGAGCCACTTCAGATCAGCCATGATCTTATTGAATGGCGGGGCAGGCTCGAGGGGCTAGATGGACTACTCCTGCTCCTATTTCTTACGTTCTTATCAGGGCACACATATAATAGCAACCCCTAGCAGTGTGCAGCCAGCTTCTCAGCTCTCCTGGCAAGAATCAGATTATGGTTCTTGTATTTCACAGAGTGCCATAAACGTATGTAACTTACCTCGCTGGAAAAACAGGCGAGAAAATCTCCTGTTTTCTTCCCATTCGACAATTAGAATTTTTCAGAGAAAATTCCACTCATAATTGCATTAGAAACATTCAGAGAAGATTCACTTGAATGATTCCCTGATAAAAGGGTCGTCTTATGAAGAAAGGTTGAACATGTTGGCACTAAACCCATTGGAGTGTGGAAGAATGAGAAGTGATCTTATTGAAACAGATAAGATCCTAAGGGGACTTGACAGGGAAGGTCATTGAATTTTGAGTTAGATAGATCTTTGACAGACAAGGGAGTTGAGGATAATGGGGAGTAGACAGGAAACTTGAATTGAGATGTCTTATATTCTGTTGCAGAGGTGCCAGTCACCCTGTGGCAGTATATCTGAGTGCCATTAATCAGCTGAATGTTGATGGCTAATGTCACTAGGATGCATACATATTACATGCAATGTTATAAAAATAGAAAACTGAGATACTGGAATTCCAAAATAAAAACAAAGTGCTAGGAAATACTCAGCAGGTTGGGCAGCATCTATGCAGAATGAAGAGTTGAGTCCAATATGCCTCTTCTTTGGAACACAGTCGTGTTAGACTTGAAACATTGGGCAGAATGCTCCCAAAAAATTTCAAAGGACCTCATCCCGTCCGACTTGTGAGGTGATGCATTTTGGCCGGAATAATGTAGGGGGGAGTTATATGATAAAGGGTAAACCTATAAAGTGCATAGAAATGCAGTGGGACCTGGGGGTGCAAGTGCACAAGTCTTTGAAGGTGGCAGTATAAGTGGAGAAGGTTGTGAAGAAAGCTAATGGTATGTTAGCCTTTATTGGAAGGGGTATAGAGTATAAGAGCTGGAGTCTAATGTTGCAGTTGTATAGAACATAGGTTAGGTCGCATTTGGAGTACTGCGTCCAGTTCTGGTCGCCTTACTACCGGAAGGACGCAGAGACTCTGGAGAGAGTGCAGAGGAGGTTTACCAGGATGTTGCCTGGTTGATGTTGCCTGGTATGGAAGGACTGGGTTATGAGGAAAGATTGAACAAATTGGGGCTGTTTTCCCTTGAAAGACGGTGACTGAGGGGGGATCTAATAGAGGTGTATAAGATTATGAAGCGTATAGATAGAGTAAACAGTGGTAAGCTATTTCCTATGTTAGAGACACACAGTACGAGGGGCCATGGGCTTAGGGTGAGGGGGGAGAGATATAACACGGATATTAGAGGGAGGTTTTTCACACAGAGGGTAGTGGGGGTATGGAATGCTCTGCCAAGCAAGGTGATGGAGGCAGGCACTCTGGAGTTGTTTGGGAGGATATAGGAGATTGTTTTAAATAAGGTTCATTAGCACTGGGACGTCCCTGGTAACGTATAAGGATGTGGAATGATACTAACGTTTTCTCTTTTAATTCACAGGTTTTAAGTCGGTCCGCCTTGTTGTTCAACGAGGGGCATACACGCGATGGGTCGTACTGGGGCTGCTCTTGGATGTTCGGGAATAGCCCAGTGCTTCATGTCGTTAGTGTGCGCTTAAACTGGACCAGATGCTGGGCAACACGACAGCTCAGTGACTATCACTGTTTGCTGTGCAGACTCTTGGATTTGGGTCAGTGTCTGTGGGAGTTTGCACATTCTCCCCGTGCTTGCGTGGGTTTTCTCCGGGTGCTCCGGTTTCCTCCCACACCCCAAAGATGTGCTATTAGACTGATTGGAGGTAATAAATTGTCCCTAAATTAGTTTTCCCTCAATGTGGAATGCCATAAACAATAGATAAGGGTCATGGGTGGAGGGGGGGCTGGTAATGTTAAAATGGTGGCGCGGGCTCGTTGGGCCGAAGGGCCTGTTTCCCAGGCTGTTTTTGTTCTTTGACTTTCAGTATGGCGTGGTGGTACTATCGGTTGAGGAGCGAGAAACAAAAAAAATGTGTGGAGCCAATTTAAATATTGACGTAATTTAAATGTCATTGGCGAATTCCGGACACTATCATCTGGGCTCACTTGACCGTATCTGCTCACCAATCAAGGTTCTCACCAGCGAGAATCACAGATCATCTCCACCAACAGGACACCAGACGTGATGGCCTTACAGGAGATCGGAAGCCATTGAAGTCCCCTCATGATTCAGGGGTCAGGGCCGGACAGTACACATGGAGCAGTGCCAGCCAGGCAGTGCTCACCTGGCACACTGGCACTGCCCACATGACACTGTGGCAGTGCTCACCAGGCATCATAACTGTGTCAGCAGCAGGACCAAGTGGGTGGGGCCTGAGTGGGCGCAGAGTTGGAGTGGGAAACGGAGCTATGATAGGTGAGGAGGGAGGGAAGGGGAGCTCCACTGGGAGGTAGGGAACTCAGCAATCTGCTAGGTGCCGATCAGGGAGGGAACTCTGCACTCTGCTGGGATGGTGATCAAGTAGAAGGGAAGGAAGTCTGCAGAAAGGTTGACTGAAGTGGGAGGGAGAGAACTCTGTGGTGGGTGCTATCAGCGAGGGAGAGAACTGTGCATAGGTGGTGATCAAAGCAGAGGGATGCAACTGGGGAAAGTGGGAGGAGGCACTGCATTTGTGGCGACTGGCCTGGGGTGGGGAGGATGGGGTGCGCGTATGTGGCACGAGACCTTCCGGTACATGAGGTGATTGCAGGCACCCCTAGACCTCAGCAGCTGGCTTCCCTGATAAGCCCAGCATCCCAAACCCATTCCCCACCCCAAGCCCACCAACCTGTGAATAGCATGATGGTGCTCCCAGCCCCACCAACCTGTTGCACAAAGTGCTATATGATTGCAACTTTCAGCTTGCATAAAAAAGACACCATGTTTCACTGTTGCCAACATGCAGAAACTGCAGATTCACAAAGCTTACCAGGGGGAGCAACCATCCGTTGCCACTTCTGAAACAGGCATGTCTTGAGGCAGTCCCTGGGGCTTAAGCTGTAGGTTTTATGCCTGGACATCAGTTCCTGCATTGGCTCCAAAATAACACAGAGCTGCAAGACAGAGGGGAGAGCAAAAGAGGTAAGAATGTGTTTGCAGGAGGAGGAAGAAGAGGGGTTGATGAGCGAGAAGTAGAATTGGATGAAGGAGGGACATACGGAGACAAAGAGAAAAACCAGGTTTGCACCTTGATTCAAAGGAGATTGATCTGACATTGATATTCTTGATAAAGATGTGGAGATTCTTTCTGCACATTGAGAGTTATCACCTGAGGGCTTCATAAACCTTAAAGGGGTAACAATTTGTTTTGTTCTGCATTACCAATGGAGCTTGTATCTAACCTGGGTCTAAGGTTCACCCAAACTTGGCCTTATGTTATTCAGAGTGAGCTGCCAAAGCCATTCTACCTTAGAGGCAGCTGATGTCAGTAGCATGATAGAGTTTGGATCACCTGGCTTGCCACCAGTGATACTCGAAGTCATAGAATCATAGAAACGTACAGTGCAGGAGGCGGCCATTCAGCCCATCGAATCTGCACCGACCACAATCCCACCCAGGCCCTACCCCCATATCCCTACATATTTACCTGCTAATCCTTCTAACCTACGCATCTCTCAACGCCAAGAGGCAATTTTTAGCATGGCCAATCAACCTAACCCACACATCTTTGGACTGTGGGAGGAAACCGGAGCACCCGAAGGAAACCCATGCAGACACGAGGAGAATGTGCAAATTCCAAAGTCCCCGAAGGTGAGAGAAGGAAAACATGAAGAGGGAAGTTCACTGCTGACAACAGTCCTCGGGAGCGCTGCAGAAACTGGATCATTGACCCTGGCTCCTCCTCTACAGAAGGAAAGTTTGGTGCAAGCTGCAGTAATTCAACAGAATTCAGAGGGGATCAAACCTAGATCTCACTCTGCTCAGTATTGGTGAATCCTCCTGATGAGATCTTAAGGAAGGATTCAGCCTCTCATGACTATATGCAAGAGACTTAACACAGCTTTAAGAGGTCTGTAAATCAGTGAGGCTAGTATGACAATAGACATATTTCAGATATCATGGGGCCCTTGCAAAATTGGTCAGTTCCTCTGTTTTACCACAGCGGAAAGGGTACAAGCAAAGATCGAACTCTACCCAAAACTGAAAGGGTAGAATTTTAAACACAGAGAAATGTGTCAGGAACCCAAAGTCATCGATTCTAGATACTGTAAATCTTTTTCCTAAACATTTTATTCACATGAACACAATGCCTTACATCTCCCATCTATCCTATTAATCCGCTGTCCTGGCAACCAAGTTCCCAATATTGTATCTCCACAATTATTGCTCCATTGCCGAATTACTCAGGAAAGTTTTCCTGCAACACTAACTCAATGCTTGTGCAAATCAACCAGAATACCTGTCACTAAATGTAGAAAATGTTGAAAGAAAGGTAAAGACTCATTACTGCATTATAGACAGAAAGAAGAACGAGCTCTTTGTGCCAAGTCCAAACACCACAATCTATTCTAGAAACTTCACAGCTTTGCTAGTGGCATTCATGTCCCAAAGAAGAGTGAATTTAACACTCTAAGACTCCAGTGCATAAACACTGTCAGATCCCAAGAATAAATTGAAATAAATTATTAAAACTTGGAGCAAAAAATTTTGCTTTTTTCATCTTTCAACCTTGACAACAATGAGATCAGAATTAAATCTAAATAAATCTTTTTGCTAATTGCATATTTTTCTAATTGTGGATTTGACCAGATTCTGTTTTTTTTGTAACATTTTAACAAGTGGGCTTGGCAACATCAGAGTCCCAGTTAAAAACAGGTTGCCTTTTTCCCCCACTGTCACTGGATCCAACTCTTGAACTCCCTCCCAAACAGCACTGTGGACATATCTACATCACATGGACTGCAGAGGTTCAAAAATAGGCCTTGCTATCAACTTCTCATGGAAATAAGGGATGGGCAGTAATATCGACACCCTCATCCAGGGAATGTATATTAAAATCCATGTACTGTGGGACCAGAGTTACCTGTAAATGAGTTAAGATTTTTCATTTCAGGTTTTTAAACTGATAAGTGAAAACTTATACTCATTTCTTCCTGATGCCAAACTACAAAATTATCAAACAAAAACAGAAAATGCTGGAAAATCTCAGCTGGTCTGATAGCATCTGTGGAGAGAGAATAGAACCAATGTTTTGAGTCTGAATAACCTTTCGTCAATGCTGAGATACTCCAGCATTTTCTGTTTTTGTTTCAGATTCCAGCATTTAGAAATTTAGTTTCATAATTTGTCCATGGTGAGATTTGAAGTCACACAGGACCAGTCCCACAAACACTACATTACTCTACCCAGAAATGAAATAGTTGAGTTTGGAATAGCTCATCCTAAACTTGCAGAGCCCCAGACTCAAACTAATGAAAAGACTAAGTAAATATGGCATTTTGCTTCCGGGCACTGAGCTTCCCAGGCACAGAGCTCTAAAGCTCAGGGGTCACAGTTTGGTAATCCTTACCCCAGGATGTCACAGTTAGCACACGAGACACTCTCTGTTAAACAGAAAGCTAAGGCTGGGGGACTGGAGCCCATTAGCAAGATGGAAAAAAGGCTGTTCCCTAACTGCATTCCCTCATGTTCTCTCATGGACAACCCCAACCCTAATGCATAACAGTGAGAGAATTGTACTGGATTCGAGCAGCGGTGATTGATGACAGGAGGAAAGCAACAGCACTCTGTTCTTTGGGGATGTGTCTTTCTGCAGCTATAATCCGTAGCTGTGTCCAAATATGGTGCCTTCCTTAGTCTAATAGCTGACTGGCTCCACATTATTCAGGGCTCACACTTGAAGCGTAGCCATTTTGGTGAAGTACCCATAGAATACTAACTCCCATGAAATCTGGCAAATAACTTTACTGTTAAATAATGAACTATTGCTGAGAAACCCACTGTCAGAAAGATCAAATATACTCAGCTGGAAATTGAAACGTTCTTTCAGTTATAATCTTCTAAAGGACATGCGGGGTTTAGTAAAGAGTCACCAAGGGATTTCCTGGTGAATTTTTAACCTAAAGCACTTTAATCTGCCCTTACTCGGAGGTAGTTGAGAGTAGAATTGGACAGGCCACATCTTGTGATGTTCTTTGACAGCTGATCCAGCATCTGTGGGTCCTGGGACTGTTTGAAAAAAAGGAATATGGATTAATGAGCAGATTGGTGCAGCTCAGTTGTATTAATGCAACACCTCAGATCCTCCCAGATTACCAGAAACTTGGAGCAGAGTCATAGGTTTATTTCCAGAATTTGAGTTTGTGTTTTTGTGAGGGGAAGGAGTACAATGGGGAGTATTATTTATTCATTCTTATTGACCAGTTTCATCAAGGACACCACACTTTCGGCATCAATAGCTGATCACTTCAAAAAGACAGCATGTAGCAATATAAGGAAGAGTTTTACTCCTTCACAGATGATAATGGGAGCAAGCTGCTTCTTCACTGGAACTATTTCCACTTATGAGTGAGAAGGTGAATGGTTTGAGGCACACTTCAAATTGCTAAGGGTCAGAAGTTTCAGGATTTGGGAAACACATTCCAGCAGGCCTGATTTATTTCATGCTCAAATGAGCATCAATTGGCAGAAAGCAAGACTTCTGCCCGTCACCAGGAGGGTGTCCTGCCTTGGAAAGCTGCCAGCCAATCTTCAGTCATTCCAGGAACAGTGCTGCCAGTAAAGGATCTGCAGATATTTGCCTGGAGTTAAGTGCAGAAACCAGAGGAAAGGTAAGTGTCAAGGATCAAGAGGCAGTGGGGGAGTGGGCGGGGGGCGGCGTGGTGGTGGCAGCAGAGGTAAAGGCTTGAAGGTCATCAGGGAGCAATCAGGGTATTGGGAGATAGGTGGTGGATAGGAGGGAAATCTGGAAGTCACTGGATAATAAGGGGGGTTCTGATGGAGACACCACTGCCACCAGCAAACCCCCCACTGCCACCTGAAATTGAGGTTGAATTTTGCTCAATTTTGAGTCCCCCCCCCTTCACCACTCCTCCAAATCTATCATCTGCCCGCCAGCCTAAAAATTGAGGTTGGATAGATAAAGGCCATAAAGTGTCCATTAAGTGGGGCAAGGGCGGGCTTAATCTCCGAGGCATTGCCCACCCCAGTCAGAGCAGGTGGGAACGTGGATGGAATCCTGTCCTTGCAGTTTTACATTCCCCCTCTATGCCTCAGAACCAGCTTTGGGGAGAGAAGGGTGGGGTGGGGACAGAGATGGGAAGCATATAGCTCTCACTCTTGTCTCCAATTATGACTTGCATCTAGACAAAGTGAGCCCCGGTTCAGGGGGAGTGTTCCCGCTTCTGGGTTAGAAGGATTGGATATGGAGTCTATCGCAGTCAGCCCCAGTATGCAAAGATCTGGCTCTGAGTATTGGGTTGATGTCCAGTGGGACATGTGATTTGGGACTTACCAGTTTAACTCACTTCTTACACACAAATCATTTTACAAGAAGCAGTTACTTTTTAAAAAAATGCTCCCTCTCAAAAGTGTTTGAACCTGAACTAGAAATCTGTGAAGAAAGCTGTCTTCTGGGTTTCAGTGTTTGTTAAGCAGACGGTTGGAGAGTTGAGCATTTGTTCATTTCAACAGAACAGTGCCAACAGTGAGTTCTCCAGTGTCAGATCCACTGAAACAAGTGGCAGAGTTTATAGATCTAAGTAGGTGAAGGAGTCTAACCTCGGGAAGAAGATACTCACATTCATTGCGAGGATGCTGCGTGGGATCAGCTCCCGGTGCTGCCGGATGTTAAAATGCCAGGTCTTAATCCTCATCATATCATCAAACATGAACTCCAGATATAACCGCCCCTCCACACATACCTAATACAACCATTGACAAGATAAGTAACACTGCTACATCATTACACGTGTCAATTCTAACACTACTACACCCCCCACAGTTACACCTCCCACATTCCATCTTCATTAGAATTCACCCACCCTCAGTTCCTTTCATTACAGGCAAAGCTAGTATTTTTCATCCCTTTCAAGTTGCTCTGGGAAGATAGTTCTTGAAACAAAACTAGGTGTCTTAGTTGGTCAGAATATTGGCCTGACAAAATGGCAAGTTATCGCAATGCATGAGGGCACCATTGCGCTATTCCACTGAGAAAACCCAGTGAAGCAGAGGGAAGCACAGAGCTGGCTGAACTGTCAGCTGCTGGACAATTCTCATGCACTTTCTAATGCTTGGTGTCAGAGCATCAACTGACTGGAAATAATTCATCCAGCCTTTCACAAGGGAATGTTATACGTGACAGAGCAAAGAAAGGGGCAGAAAAATTACACTGATCCCCTCCCCACCTCTGCAAATGAGGGAGGGTAAGTTAACCATCAGGGTCCAATGTAATGAGTTTAGGTTAGCCTCAATGCAGTTATGAATGTGAATGTGTTCACAATGTGGAATTGATCTTAATTTGGCAATGACTTTCAGAGAGGCCACAAATATTGAAACTATAGGAAGGGGAATCATTCCAGCAACTGGGGATATTCTCTGGGCTTTTGCAACGTCACATAAGTCAACATGCCTCATTTCATAGGGCAGAATCCGTACCTAGAACTATAGTAGACCCAAACCCATGCTCCTTGCCTGTGGAAAACATCAAACAGGGATTCAAGCCCTTCCCATTTTTCCAACACAGGCCCCACAAGTGAGAGCCCTTGGGTAGCAATGTGTACTTGGTGTGTTTCCCGAGTCAAATCATACCTTTGTGAACATTGGCTTCCCATGTTGTGTCACCATTGTGCATTGGTCACAATCCAATGACACAAAATTATTGTGGAATGATTCCTTTGGGTGCTTGAGGACATAGTACAGGTCGGTTGCCCCTCCCTCGAAGATACTGCGAAAATAGCGTGGGATCAAAGTCCGACCAATTGCTGTGGGTGGGATGAAGGAAATGGAAGATTAATATTTGATTTGAAGGAAGTTATCTTGCTCCAACAATATCATCTCTGGTGCCAGTTTTCCTCTAGTACTTTTGTCCATTCACCAAGTGAGAGTTTGGACAATGAGTGTCAGCAGGGTTGTCAAAAAGAGCATGCATTTCTATACAACTATTCGTGCCTTCAGGAAACCCCGCAGTACTTTACAGCCAATTAAGTTAATTTCTGAAGTGTCATCACTGATATCATATAATAAATCAGTAGCCAATTTGCCATAGCCAGATCCCACAATGGCAATGAGATTTCTGAGACTGTTTTCAGTGATATTGGTGGAAGATAAATATTTTCTGAGACCCCAGAGAGAACCCCCTGCTCTTCAATGAAGAAGTGCCATGGGATCTTTAACAACCACCTAAGAGGACAGATGGAGTCTCAGTTTAACAATCATTTGACGAACAGCACTCTCAGTACTGCACTGAAATGTGAGAGCACATTTTGTGATCGAGTCTCTGGATTGGATCTTGAACCCATAACCGCCTGACTTGGAGGTGAATGTGTTATCAAATTAAACTGGAAACAGAGTTGAACCTGATCCAGCTTTGCTCAAAGTCTGTACCCACTGAAGAGAACATAGATTGATGATCAGCAGCAAAAACTTTGTGGGATGTTCTTTCCTCTTCCACACTGAGATCAAATGAAGATCATGGAATTCAGTGCAGACCAGGAACTGAATCTGGGAGATTCCTGCTCAGAGAAGGCGCCTCTATATCTGGGAATTTGCGGATCATTTAGTTCTTTACCAGATTGTACAATAAATAGTTCTTCAATGAGGGCTCAACCAGCATGAAGTTGGACAATGAGTGGGAGCTCACTACTGGTGGAATTAACAGTTAGGAGTTTGGCATCAGATTATCAGAGTGTTATTGGGAAACAAAACAATGGAACTATTATACTCACTGTATCTCTTCGGCCCATCTTCCAAACAGAAGGTGATGGTTAACATGGCATCATCTTCAAAAAACTCTGTGGTAAAAGCATCCCACCAGAGATTGTCACATTCCTAAAGGAAGCAAGGTTGAAATGTGAGAACGGAGAGAGAATGAAAATTTGAAAGCGAATGATGTGGAAATCAAAGGAAGAATGAGGGAGAAGTAGTGGGCAACGGAATGAGAACAAGAATGAGAAAGAGTGAGTCAAGGAAAGATGAGAGAAAACAATAAAAGATCAAAAGATATAGAGAAAGATTGAGCAAAATGGTATGAGAGAGATAGAGAGAGAGATAGAAAGAGAGAGAGGGAGGGAGAGAATGGGAAAAAAGGTGGATAAAATTGTGTGAGAGAGGGTACAAGACAATGAGGTAGGATGGGAGATGCAATGAGAGAACAAGAAAGGCAGAATTATTTCACCCCAAGTTATCTAAAAGTTACAGCCAGACTGTAGGTATTAACAATCCTCACTACTGCCTGAACATCGCTGCCAGATAATCGATATACCCACTGAATAATGTGCCAAAAACCTCTGCCCTCGACTGCGGCTGGAATTCTCCAGTGCCGCTACAGCAAATGGAGTTTTGGCTGAGCCAAATTCTTCATTTTCGATGGCAGCAGGGCAGCACAGTGGTTTGCACTGCTGCCTCATAGCCAGAGGAACCTGGGTTCGATTTCCAGCTTGAGTCACTGTCTGTGTGGTATTTGCACATTCTCGTGTCTGCATTGATTTCCTCCAGGTGCTCCGGTTTCCTCTCTCAGTCCAAAGATGTGCAGATTGGGTGAATTGGCCATGCTAAAATTGCCCCTTAGCGTCAGGGAGACTAGCTACGTCAAATGTATGGGGGTTATGGGGATGGACCCTGAGTGATTGGTGCAGACTCGAATGGGCTGAATAGCCTCCTTCTGCACTGTAGGATTCTATGATTCTAAGCCACGGACGAGGTTGGAGAATCCTGTCCATAAATTCTAAAAGGGACTGTGCATGTCAATTAGGTCTGAGTAATGGAAAATCTTCACTTATCCATGACCTTAATGAATGGTGTACAAGGTAGAAGGGCTGAAGGACCTGCTGCTGCTTCTTAGAGTTCTCAACCCATTGTCATTTTTCAATTCGTTGCTTCCATACACAACACAACCACTTTGGCTGTTGGCCTTTCGATTCATCCTATTGCCTTCCATGGGTCAGATTTCATTAATATGTTTTCCAAATGCCTCCTTAAACAAACCCCTTCACTAAACTGGATAGTTAAGAGGCAGGAGTTTACAGTTTGAGAGTGAACATCATGGAGAGGTGGCCTGAACAATTTCTTCCTGTTTCATGGTAGCTGTTACCAGGATCTCAGAATTTCACTTTGAAAGGTTCAAGCTGATCTGATCAGTCAGATGATTTACGGGAATTTGCACAAGGGAGAAAGGAATTGAAGGATATGTTGATAGGATGAGATGTGTAGGGTGCGAGAAGGTTCATATGGATCATATACATCAGCATGAATTAGAGAAAACAGTTGGCCTTTTTCTACATCTAGGTGAGGTGTTCTGAGCAGGATAGTCCCAGTTCAAACCGGCCTGAGGTGAGTTAGTTGCTTTCAGCTGGACACGACCAAGAGTAATGTCACTCATTCCAGCACCATGTATTAGAAACCAGAAAATAATCTGACAAGAGTTTGTATTCCTGCTTGTTGTAGTCCAGAGATAGATGGGACTCTGTATCTAACCTGATACTGTACCTATCCTGGGAGTGTTTGATGGGGACAGTGTAGAGGGAGGTTTACTCTGTATCTAACCCCGTGCTGTACCTGTCCTGGGAGTGTTTGATGGGGGGACAGTGTAGAGGGAGCTTTACTCTGTATCTAACCTGGTGCTGTACCTATTCTGGGAGTGTTTGATGGGGACAGTGTAGAGGGAGGTTTACTCTGTATCTAACCCTGTGCTGGACCTTTCCTGGGACTGTTTGATTTTGAAACTAAGTTCTGCTATAGGAAGTGTAACATTCTCCTGTGCTAAAGCTCCCTCCCCATGAATGAGCAAAGTTTACAAAGAACAATATGTTGTAAAGATTGAATTATGTTTTACCTCTGCCCAGTTCTGTAATCGTTTGTTAAGTTCGAATATCCTGTAGTCGGTCTGGTTCATGTAAGGTGTGTGTCTCCTGTCACAAAAGATAACATTAGCTGAACAAAACATCTCATTCATAATTAAACCGCTTTACTACTATTTGTGTTTGTGCCCAGACTCATTGGCAGTCAGGTTGAAGACCACACAGACTTTTGTTTTAAATGTTCAGTGTCTTCTTTAATTTTTTTATTTCTCTTTCTAATTTTTAAATTCAGTCATGGGATGTGAGCATCACTGACAAGGAGAGGATTTCTTGTCCATCCCAAATTGCCCATGAGAGGGAAGTGTTGAGTTCCCTGCTTGCACTGCTGCAGTCCAAGTGGTGTATCTACACCCACAGTGCTTTTATCGCCAGCTGTTTCCCACAATTGAGTGGCTCATCCAGCCATTTCACAGGGCAGTTAAGAATCAACCACATTGCTGTGGGCCTGGAGTCACATGTAGACCAGACCCGACAAGTATAGCAGGCTTCTGTCTATGACCGATACTGGTCAATCACATGGGCTTTTTCAACCTGGTCATTCATAATGATTAATAATAAGCCTAGCATTTTCATTCCATTTTTATCAAATTATTTTGAATTCCTCCCAGCTTGTGGAATTTGATCCCTTGTCTCACGAACATTATCCAGGCCTTTTTCTTCAATCTCACTGGAAGGCTTAGATCAGTTTCCATTTCAAACTCCTTTCATGATCTTCATCAGTTTGATTCTGCGCCAAACCTGAACTTATGCTTCCTGTCCACTGCCAAGATTGGACATGGCCATTTTGATGCCCGAGGCCTGAATGTGATTTATTTTGTAACTGATGATGGCAGGCTCGGACTGAAGGCTTTCTGGTCAGGAAATGAGTGCGCCAGCAAATTGATTTCAGAACTCCATTTACAAATCCCTCCGTGGCCTTGCCTCATGAGATTTCTTCACCCTTATTTTCCCCAAATGCACTGGACCAGCTGTGGATCACTCTGGCCTCTGAGTCACAAGGTTCTGGTTCCTGAGGATTTGAGCATCAGAGATATCACACTGAGGGTAGACAAAGTAATGCAGTGTCAGAGGAGAGATATTAACCTGAGGCCCTGACTGCTCTCTCTCAGGCGAACACAAGATATTCCCTGACATTACTGAAAGAACAGCAGGACAGTTATCCCTGGTGTCCTAGCTAACAGCTATCCCTCCATTAATATCACTAGAAACAAATTATCTGATCATTATCACATTGTGTTAGTGTAAGTTGGTTGCCATTTTTCCTACGTTACAACATGGACCACACTTCAAAAGTACTTCATTGGCTGGAATGCCCATTCAAGTGCCCGATGGTCACAAAAGGCACTATATAAATGCTAATCTTTTTGCCCCCTTTCTTCGCTCCTCATCAGTCACTGTGCCTTCTGCTTCACCTTTGCTGTCCATTCATTCAGCCCCTATGAAAATCTTTACCTCTATTTTTTTAACTCTACTCCTGCTTAAAAACCCCCTTAAATCTCTTCTCTTTCACCATTCCTTCAGTGCCACACCTCTCTCAATGTCTCTCTATTTTTCCCTCTTGTGTTAAATTGAAATGTGGACCTTACATGTGAATTTGGAGAGTGGGCCAGATTAACGATTTAACCAAAACAAAGACACTGGGGGGAATTCCCCCAGTTCTCCCCCCCCCCCCCCCCCCCCAACCACTGGAATTGTTGGGGGGTGGAGGGGGTAGTGCAGGGGATCACGTAAAGGTTCATTGGACTCGGGTGGGATTTTCTGGTTTGGAGGTGAGTGCAGCTGGAAAATACCGCTCGATAACTTACAGCATCAGCAAAATCTATACACAGTCCCGCTCCTGAATGGCAACAGTTTGGAGATGCCTTCTGGTGCATTAAGTATCAGGTAGAAACACAACTTGTTAAAGAAACTCATGAATTTGGGGCAGGAAGTGGGTAGGGCAGAGCTTCCTGTTGCTGATTTGGTTCCTTGATGAGAAAGGCACTCAACCTCTTTCAGTAACAGAGGATGTCAAACTCCAAAATGGCTTCCACAAATCCTGCCAGTGAACAGATAATAAAGATTCAGGTCTTGGTGCACAATCTCCCTCTCAGAGGGCAAGCTGGTGATGCAGACAGCTGCTGCCTAGGAGAATAACAGGAGCGTGCATATTGCCATCAGGACAAGTGTAACTTGCCTTTACTTACATTAACCTGCTCCATATTAACTGAGCCTTTCATGTCAAGGCATTTCCTGGTTTCCAGCAAAGAACTCAAGGAATGCATTTTGAAAGTTCAGACTGCATTTGGAGAACAGGAGACTGCATTTCAGAAAAGATATACCAACTTCAGGGTGTAACACAGATTCACCAGCGTGGCTGAAAGGGTTACATTACAAGGGAAGATTGTATGAATTCTGTCATGTATTGTTTTGACTTTAGAAAGGGGTGATCTAATTGGAGTACATAAACAATAAATTAATTAATTTGCGTAGATTGAGAAACTGCTTCCTCTGAAGCGAAGAACTAGACTATGGAGTGCAATCTTACAAATAGCACAAGGACATTCCAGAGTGAAATCAGGAAATACTCTCACACACAAATCCAGGTGGATATCTGCAAATATCTCCCAATAAATAGCTGAAGATGCAATTTTTAGGCTGAAATTGAGATTATTTTTGCTGTGTAAGGGAATTAGCCAGGATATATCCTGATCATTCTCCACTGATCATAGAATCCCTAGAATGCACTGAGTCTGCACCGACTTTCCAAAAGAACCTCCCAGCCAGACCCTCCCCTCCACCTTATCCTTGTAACCCCACTTATTTACCACCTAATCCACCTAACCACACACCTTTGGACACTAAGGGACAATTAACCACGGCCATTCCACCTAACCTACACATGCATGGGGTTATGCAGATAGGGCCTGGGTGGGATTGTTGTCAGTGCAGACTCAATGGGTCGAATGGCCTCTTTCTGCACTGCAGGATTCAATGTTTCTATCTTTGGACTGTGGGAGGGAACCAGGGAACCCGGAGGAAGCCCATGCAGATATGGGGAGAATGATCTAACTCCACACAAACAATCACCCAAAGTCCCTGGTGTTGTGACGCAGCAGTGCTAACCACTGTGCCGCCGTGCCAACCTTTGTTGTAGGAATGAGAATTTACGCTATAGATATACTTCAATGTAAGTTATTAGTACATGACGAGATATCTTTCAGTTCTGCTGAACAGGGATATTTTCTAAAGGGTGAGAAGCTGAAGGAATGGAAAGATCACCCCACCACATCTTGAGGGTCTGGGCTATGTTGCTTTATCACAGTTTGTATAAACATAAAATATATATTAGTTTAGTATCAGGAGGCATGAAATACAGAGATTAAAGGTAGAATTGGTATGTGTTTTGTGCAAACCACTGTTGCTATGATCATACTTTAACTGTAAAGGACAGTACCCACGTTCTTATAGTGAATCTTGAGTTCACTAATATAAAATCCTATAATTAAATCAAATTGAACCATACTATTTAACTTTTTACTTATATTGGATTATGTAACATGAGCTTAAAGATTAAGAAGATTCCACAGTTGTTACTTCAAGAGTCAGTAATAATGAGCTAAATTAGAACAGGAAAGAAGTCCAACACAAGTAGATATTGGGTAAGGATCACAGCTCTGCCTTTGATGACATCTGTCGGTCAAGGACTTGATACACTGTCCTTGGTGAACATTTGTAGAATGGGCAGTCAGGCATGTTGGCACAAATTCCAATTGGAACCAGGAAACTTCCAGCTATGTACGGCCCACAAGATTTATCCAGCAAACAGGCAAATTATTATTACAAATCTGCCACTTACCCAATACCAGGCTCCAGGTATGTCGGAGGATACATAGGTGTCGGACTGTCAAGAGGAAGAAAAAGTACATACAACAGTTTAAAACAGCTAGTTTCACTTTTCACCCTTGAATCAACATAACTAACCCCCTATCGCCACCACAGCAACTCACCAAGACTTCAACCAAACTTCCCAAACCTATGACCTGTTCGAGAGGCAACATCCACTGCAGCATGAAATGGAAAATGTTCCACTCTATACACAACATAAACATTCACTCCAATCTGAACACTGTCATGCACCTCATACTGAAATCAGAAACTCTGGGGGTGAAATCCCCCTTTTCTAAGAGTTTATTCCTACCATTCATTGACCATCATAATTACCCTCAAGAAGGTGGTAGTGTCCCCATATGCCCACATCCTGCTTCTCAATGATCTTCCCTCCATCATAAGGTCAGAAGTGGGGATGTTTGCTGATGATTGCACAATGTTCAGCAGCATTCATGACTCCTCAGATACTGAAGCAGTCCATGTTCAAATGCAGCAAGACCTGGACAATCTCCAAGCTTGGGCTGACAAGTAGTAAGTAACATTTGCGCCACACTAATGTCAGGTAATGACCATTACAAATAAGACACACTCTAACCACTGCCCCTTGACATTCAATGCTGTAACCACCACTGAATCCTCCACTGTCCTTGGGGTTACCATTGACCAAAAACTCACCTGGACTCACCACATGAACACAGTGGCTACAAGAGCAGGTCAGAGATTAGGAATACTGCAGTGAGTAAGTCACCTCCTGACTCCCCAAAGCCTATCCACTGTCTACAAGGCACAAGTCAGGAGTCTGATGGAATACTGCCCATTGGCCTGGATGGGTGCAGCTCCAACAACACAACAAGCTCAACATCATCCAGGACAAAGCAGCCTGCTTGACTGGCACCACATCTACTAACAGTCAATCCCTCCACCACCGATGCTCAGTTACAGCAGTGTGTACTATCTACAAGTTGCACTGCAGCAAATCATGAGAGATCCTTAGACAGCGCTTTCCAAACCCACAACAATTTCCATCTAGAACGACAAGGGCAACAGATAAATGGGAACACTAACACCTGCAAGTTCCCCTCCAAGCCACTCGCCATCTTGACTTGGAAATATATTGCCATTCCTTCACAGTCGCCGGGTCAAAATCTTGGAATTCCCTCCCTAACTGCATTATGGGTCAACCCACAGAACTCAGACTGCAGCAATTCAAGAAGGCAGCTTCTCAAGGGCAATTAGGGATGGGCAATAAATGCTGGCCAGCCAGCAACGCCTGTGTCCCAGAAATGAATTTTTAAAAATTCTATAATGGCATTGTTTAGATTGGAGTGAATGTTTGTGTTGTTGAGATGGAGTGCCTTCCATTTTGTGGATCCCGGAAGAGCTGATGTCCTCATCAACTTTCTCCTTCAAACACCCTCTCCAAAGTATTAGTTGATGCCTCATTTTGTACACGATTTAATGAGAACAGACAAATTGAAGTTTTGTTGTTGCAATGAATGCTGCCACCTGTGGGTGTTTTGTGATACTGCAGTGCCTGGATTTACAATGGAGACAACAACTACAGTTCAAACATCAAAAAATCAGAAACATACAGAATGGAAGAAGCGATTTAACACATTGTGCCTGTGCTGTCCCTTTGAAAGAACAGTTGTACTTAGTCCCACATCCCATTTTTTCCTTAATTCTGTAAGTTCCTCATTCTCAGGTCCAACACCTTTTAAAAATGATCCATGGAATCAGCTTCCACCACGTTTCCAAGTAGAGATTCAAATCCTGACAATTCTCTGAAAAAGCGATTCACTTGATCTTCCCTGTAGACCTTTTACCAATGATTTTAAATCTATGGCTTTGAATAACTTTTTTGCTTCAGTCTTCACGGAGGAGGACGCGAATAGTCTGCCGGGTGTTAGCGATGGAAAGATGGTAGGAGTGGAGGGCCTGAATGAGATCATTGTTACGAGAGAGGCAGTGCTCGACAGACTAGAGGGACTGATGGTGGACAAGTCCCCAGGACTGGATGGAATGCATCCAAGGGTTCTGAAGGAAATGGCGGAGGTGATAGTGGATGCCTTGGTGATTATTTTCCAAACCTCGCTGGATTCCGGGGAAGTGCCGGAAGATTGGAAAACGGCTAATGTTACGCCGCTGTTTAAAAAGGGTAGCAGGCAAAAGGCAGGGAATTATAGGCCGGTTAGTTTAACGTCTGTTGTAGGAAAAATGCTTGAATCCGTCATCAAAGAGAAAATAGCGAGGCATCTTGAGAAGAATTGTTTGATAGAGCAGACGCAGCACGGATTCGTTAAGGGGAAGTCGTGTCTGACGAATTTATTGGAATTCTATGAGGATGTGTCTAGTGCAGTGGATAGAGGGGAACCGGTGGATGTGGTGTTTCTCGATTTTCAGAAGGCGTTTGATGAGGTGCCGCACAAAAGGTTGTTACGGAAGGTTAGGGGGCATGGAGTTGGGGGTAAGGTGTTAGCGTGGATAGAGGATTGACTGTCAAATAGGCAGAGAGTGGGGGTCAACGGGTGCTATTCGGATTGGCGGTTGGTGACTAGTGGAGTGCCCCAGGGATCGGTGCTGGGGCCTTAGCTATTTACCATTTATATAGATGATCTGGAGGAGGGAGCTGAGTGTAGGGTGTCGAAATTTGCTGATGACACAAAGATAAGTGGAAAAGCAAATTGTGCGGAGGGTGTGGAAAGTCTGCAGAAGGATCTAGATAGGCTGAGCGAGTGGGCGAGGACCTGGCAGGTGGAATACAATGTTGGCAAGTGTGAGGTTATCCACTTTGGCAGGAATAATAGTAGGAAGGACTACTACTTACAGGGTGAAAAGCTGCAGCACGTTACGGTGCAGAGGGACCTCGGGGTCCTTGTGCATGAGTCGCAAAAACCCAGCCTACAGGTGCAGCAGGTGGTCAGGAAGGCGAATGGGATGCTGGCCTTCATAGTGAGGGGGATTGAATATAAAAGTAGGGAGGTCTTGCTGCAACTGTACAGGGCACTGGTGAGGCCGCAGCTGGAGTACTGTGTGCAGTTTTGGGCACCGCACCTGCGCAAGGATATTTTGGCCTTGGGGGGAGTGCAGAGGAGGTTTACTAGGCTGATACCGGAGTTGAGGGGGTTGAGCTATGAGGAGAGGCTGAATAGACTGGGCTTGTACTCGTTAGAATTTAGAAGGATGAGGGGGGATCTCATTGAGACGTGTAAGATGATGAAAGGGATGGATAGGGTAGAGGTGGAGAGGTTCTTCCCGCTCAGAAAGGACAGCAGGACTAGAGGGCACAGCCTCAAGGTAAGGAGGGGGCGGTTTAGAACGGAGTTGAGGAGGAACTTCTTCACTCAAAGGGTGCTGAATCTCTGGAATTCTCTGCCTGTTGAAGTGGTGGAGGCTGCCTCGCTAAATATATTTAAGACGCGGGTAGATAGGTTTTTGGTAGGCAAGGGGATTAAGGGTTATGGGGAGAAAGCAGGAAAGTGGAACTGAGCCACTTCAGATCAGCCATGATCTTACTGAATGGCGGGGCAGGCTCGAGGGGCTAGATGGCCTCCTCCTGCTCCTATTTCTTATGTTCTTACGTTCTCTGATTATTGACCCATTCACCAGTGCAAATTGCTTTTTTTCCCTCTCTACCAAAACCTGTCATTTTGAAAACCTCTATTAGATCACTTCTTCACCCTTTTGCTCCAAGGAGATCAGATTTAACTTTTGCAGCCTCTCTGCATAACTGACATCCCTCATCCCTGGTAGCATTCTGGGAAAACCTCCTCCGTACCCTTTTCAAAGCCTTCATGCATTTCCTGTAGGTGTGGGGTCCGGAAATTCTCCACAATACTCCAGCTGATAGACTTAGGTGATTGATAAAATTCGAGCAACCATCTCTTATGTTCTATTTCTCAATGTGTAAACCCAAGTAACCCATCTGCTTTTTAACCACTTTGTCAATTTGTTGTCACCTTTAAGGTTTGAGTACATGGTTACCAAAATCTGTATGATCATTTTCATTTTCAGAATTGTGCTATTTAGAGGCGACGGGCTAATAATCCAGATGCTCAGGCTAATACATAAGCTGAGCAATGATTACAGTGATATTTAGGAGAGAGAAACTGTTTTCACTGGTTTGGAGAGTCTGGGACTGGAGTCATTCAACATTAGAGCCAGACCTTCCAGGAGTGAAATTAGGAAACACTTTGCACACTCAGGGGAAGAAGTTTGGAATTCTCTTCCACAAATGGCAATTGATAATCGATGAATTGTTTTAATTATAAAATTGATGAAATTTAAAGTTTTAAATTTATTTATTAGTGTTTCAAGTAGGCCTACATTAACACTGCATTGAAGTTACTGTGAAAATCCCCTACTTGCCACACTCCGGCACGTGTTTAGCTACACTGCGGGGGAATTTAACATGGTCAATGCACCTAACCAATACATCTTTAAGACTGTGGGAGGTAGAGTTTATAAGGGGGAGCCAGTCAATGTAGTATATTTGGACTTTCAGAAAGCGCGCGACAAAGTTCCTCATAAGAAAGTATCAGGCAAGGTTAAAGCACATGGGATTGGGGGGTGGGGGGAGTGTGTATTGAGATAGATTAAAAAAACTGGTTGGCAGAGAGGAAACAAAGAATAAGAATTAATGGGTCCTTCTCAAATTGGCAACCAGTAACTAGTGGGGTACCACAGGGATTAGTGCTGGAACCCCAGCTATTCACTACATACAAAGAACAAAGAAAATTACAGCACAGCAACAGGCCCTTTAGCCCTCCAAGCCTGCACTGATCATACCACTCAACTGAACTAAAACCCCCTACCCTTCCAGGGACCATATCCCTCTTTTCCTATCCTATTCATGTATTTGTCAAGTCTTCAAAGTCAGTATCATATCTGCTTTCACTATCTCCCCCGCATATATTAATGATTCGGATGAAGGAACAAAACGTGGCATCTCAAAGTTTGCAGATCATACCAAGTTGGGTAGGAGGGTGAACTGTGAAGTGGACACAGAGTTCCTTCAGAATGATCTGGACAGGTTGGGTGAATGGAGTAATTAATGGCAGTTCAGTATAATTTGGACAAAGTGAGGTTATTCACTTTGAAAGCAAAAACAAAACGGCAGATTATTACCTGAATGATTGTGAATTGGGAGCAGGGAGCATGCAGCAGGACCTGGGCATCCTTGTGCACCAGTCACTGAAGGTAAGTATGCAGGAGGTAAAGAAGGCAAATGGTATGTTGGCCCTTATTGCGAGAGGTTTCGAGTACAGGAGCAGGGATGTGTTGTAGTTATACAGGACCTTGGTGAGGCCACACCTAGAGTATTGTGTGCAGTTTTGGTCTTCTTTTCTGAGGAAAGATGTTTTTGCTCTCGAGGGAGAGCAGCAAAGGTTTACCAGGCTGATTCCAAGGATGGTGGGACTGATGTATGAGGAGAGATTGATTAGGTTAGGATTGTTTTTGCTGGAGTTCAGACGAATGAGGGGGGAATCTCTTACAGATTTATACAATTCTAACAGAACTAGACAGGGTAGATGCAGGGAGGATGTTCCCAATGGTAGGGTCGTCCAGAGCCAAGGGTCACAGTCTGAGGATTCAGGGTAGACCATTTAGGGCAAGGTGAGAAGACATTTCTTCGCTCAAAGAGTGGTGAGCCTGTGGAATTCATTACCACAGGAAGCAGTTGATACCAAAACATTGAATGCATTCAGGAGGAGACCGGATATAGCACTTGGGGTGAATAGGATCAGAGATTATGGAGAAAAAGCAGGATTAAGCTACTGAATTGGACGATCAGCCATGATCGTAATGAATGGTGGAGAAGGCTTGAAGGGCCAAATGGCCTCTTCCTGCTCCTATCTTCTATGTTTCTATGAAACCAGAGCACTCGGAGAAAACCCACGCAGTCATGGGGAGAATGTACGGAGTTTGCACAGTCACCCAGGTGAGCATCAAACTCGGATCCCCGGTGCTGTGAGGCAGAAGTACTAACCGCTGTGCTACCACACTGCCCACTGTGCCACCAACAGTCAAAGGTATTAAAGGATAAAGGGCAACAACAAGTAGATGTAGTTAAGCCACTGATCAGACACAATCTGGAACAAGCTCGAGGGGATCTGTTCCCAAGTTCCTAAGGTAAGGTAGTGAATAGTGTAGATGGAAGCAGAAAGTTGAAAGGAGCATTGACAGATTAAATGAGTGAGAGAAAACTGACAATTCAATGTGGAAAAATGTGAGATACCCACTTTGGATTAAATGGAAATGGTATTCTCTAAAATTTCAGACAGACAGAATAAATGTATACTGTTTCAACATAGCAGCAGCGTTACTCAATGAGACTGTCCCTTGATTTGAGGAAGACATCTACTCAGCCTCACAGGTTTCTGCCATGGACCCCCATATGTCTGAACAGGCAGCTTCTCCCCCAGGACAGCTAACTAGAACAAAGGAAGACGGTTGATATTTTTTCAGATCCAGGAAGTCAATGCAGAGTTTCCTCAGGATAGTGTCCTAGGCCCAGCCATCTTCAGCTGCTTCACCAATGAGTGTCCTTCCATGCTGCACAACATTCAGCACCATTCATGACTCCTCAGATATTGAAGCAACAATATCCAGGCTTGGGTTGATAAGTAACAACTAACATTCGGGCCACACAAATGCCAGGCAATGACCATATTCTACGAGAGAGAAACTAACCTATGCCCCTTAACATTCAATGGCATTACCACTGCTGAATCCTCAAGAACAACGCAGAATTGCTGAGCAGAAACTGGTAGCCAAGTTCTGCACACGAGGACGGCCTCAACCAGGATCTTGGATTCATGTCACACTATCTGTAACCCTCACAACTTGCCTGAACTTGCAAAATCTCATTAGCTGTCCTGGTTGAAGACAATTCACATCTCTTTAACCTGTGCTTGGCCCTCTCACCATTCACATTGTCTGTACCTTTAAGACTTGATTAACTGTAAAGACTCTCATTCCAATCATTATCTTGTAAATTGAGTTTGTGTCTGTATATGGCCTGTTTGTGAACACAAATCCTCACTCACCTGATGAAGGAGCTTAAGACTCTGAAAGCGAGTGCCAAATAAACCTGTTGGGCTTTAACCTGGTGTTGTGAGACTTCTTACTGTGCTTACCCCAGTCCAACACCGGCATCTCCACATCATGTACCACCAAATGCCAGGTTGTGGCGCTGCTGCAAATTCTGGAGCAGCATTACTATAAGCTGCCAGCAGGTGGCACCACATTGCATTATTGTTGTAGCATCAGCAGCGCCACCATCAGGTACTCTGAGATATTGCAAGTCATAGAAAAACATTCCCTTTCACATCCTATTGTCTCCACAGTATGTGGATATCGTCTGCACAGAAAAATACTCTTGAAACCTGAATGTGAAAAGCAAATATTTATACAAATCCTGGGAAATATTAGCAGGCAATTGCTCCATGTGTTTGGTACTGAATTTTGCTCAACTTCAATCCCAGGCTGAGTGGAATTCTCTACACAAACCATTTCCAGGTCTTTATTTGTGTCTGACAATCAACAGATAAACACCAGCACCTCACACTGGCTCACTGACTTTTCGAAAGGAAAGGCACTTGGATAAAGCCGTTGATAGGGACTACAGGCTTGGAAAGATGGTCTGTCAGAGAGCCGGTGCAGACTCGATGGGCCGAAAAGCCTCTTCTGCACTGCAGGGATTCTATAGATCTATGATTATGACTGATCACAGTGTCAGCTGAGTGACAAAGAGTAGAAATTGGGTAGGAGTCTCGACCTTTGTATTGTAACTACAACCCCTACACTGGAAGATGCAGCCTTTCATGCTGAGATCCAGGCATAGCTGTGACTTTCCCACAGTCACAATCCTGTGGATATTCATTGGCTGGGCTGTTTTATTGGAGAATGGGTGAGGTAGGAAAATATATCTTCTCTCTGTTGAACCAGATTCCAGCAAAGAGAAATTGCATTTGGACAAGAACAACAGGCTTAACCCGAGATGCACATCTCCCTGGGATTGGTCAATGTACACACAGCACCAGATCCCTGAGATTGATCTCACGTTGCACTGGGAAATACAGACATGAGCTTTGAAGATATTGTCCACATTATTATAGGATTATAATTTTCATACTTCAGATGATTGTTGGAAGATGCAATGCTTTCTACTGACTGAAGGCTTGACTAACAGAAACTCAGGAGCCAGGGAACAGAGTTTAATTTAAAAACAGAGAAACTAGAAGTAGGAGGAGGCCATTCAGCCCTTCAAGCCTGCTCCACCATTCATTGTGATCATGGCTGATCATCAAATTCAACATCCTGATTCCCCCCTCCCCCTGCAATATCCCTTGATCCCTTTAGCCCCAATATTTTGGCCTCAACCACATTCTGTGGTTGCAGATCCCACACATTCACCTCTCTCCGAGTGAAGAAATTTCTCCTCACCTCAGTCTTAAAAGGTTTACCCCTTACCCTCAAAGTATAACTCCTGGTTCTAGGTTCCCCCACCATTGGGAACATTCTTTCTGAATCTTCCCTACCTCAGCCTGTTAGAATTTTATAAGTTTCTGTGAGATCCCACTCACTCTTCTAAACTCCAACAAATATAATCTTAACCGACTTAGTCTCTCCACATATTACAAACCTGCCTTCCCAGGAATCAGCCTGATAAATCTTCACTGTACTTCCCTGACAGCAAGGACATCCTTCCTTAGATAAGGACTCCAAAATTGCACAACACTCCAGGTGTGGCCTCACCAATGCCCAATACAATCATAGTAAAACATCCCTATCCCTATACGCAAACTCTCTCACTATGAAGGCCAACATACCATTTGTCTTTACTGCCTGCTGTATCTGCATGCTTACTTTCACAGACTGATGCACAAGGACACCAAGGTCTCGCTGAGTATCCATCTCTCTCAATCTACACCCATTCAAATAATAATCTGCCTTCCAATGATTGCTATCTAAGTGAATAGCCTCACAGTTATCCACATTATACTACATCTGCCATGCATATGCCCACTCACACAACTGAAGCATCTTTGCATCCTCTTTACAGCTCACCCTAACGCCCCCTCCACAGCTTTGTGTCATCTGCAAATTTGGATCTTTATATTTACTTCATTCATCTAAATTATTAATATATATATAATGAATAGCTGGGAACCCAGCACCAATGCACAAGTCGCAGCCTGTGTGGGACCTGTGCCCCAGTGAGAGTCAGTGTGTGTGTGGGACCCTTACCCCAGTGAGAGTCAGTGTGTGTGGGACCCTTACCCCAGTGACAGTCAGTGTGTGTGGGACCCGTACCCCAGTGAGAGTCAGTGTGTGTGGGACCCGTACCCCAGTGAGAGTCAGTGTGTGTGGGACCCGTGCCCCAGTGAGAGTCAGTGTGTGTGGGACCCGTGCCCCAGTGAGAGTCAGTGCGTGTGGGACCCGTACCCCAGTGAGAGTCAGTGCGTGTGGGACCCGTACCCCAGTGAGAGTCAGCGCGTGTGGGACCCGTACCCCAGTGAGAGTCAGCGCGTGTGGGACCCGTACCCCAGTGAGAGTCAGCGCGTGTGGGACCCGTACCCCAGTGAGAGTCAGCGCGTGTGGGACCCGTACCCCAGTGAGAGTCAGCGCGTGTGGGACCCGTACCCCAGTGAGAGTCAGCGCGTGTGGGACCCGTACCCCAGTGAGAGTCAGCGCGTGTGGGACCCGTACCCCAGTGAGAGTCAGCGCGTGTGGGACCCGTACCCCAGTGAGAGTCAGCGCGTGTGGGACCCGTACCCCAGTGAGAGTCAGCGCGTGTGGGACCCGTACCCCAGTGAGAGTCAGCGCGTGTGGGACCCGTACCCCAGTGAGAGTCAGTGTGTGTGGGACCCGTACCCCAGTGAGAGTCAGTGTGTGTGGGACCCGTACCCCAGTGAGAGTCAGTGTGTGTGGGACCCGTACCCCAGTGAGAGTCAGTGTGTGTGGGACCCGTACCCCAGTGAGAGTCAGTGTGTGTGGGACCCGTACCCCAGTGAGAGTCAGTGTGTGGGGGACCCGTGCCCCAGTGAGAGTCAGTGTGTGTGGGACCTGTACCCCAGTGAGAGTCAGTGTGTGTTTCCAGTTTTGTAATAACTATGCTGGCGCTTTAGTGAAGGCTGTTTGGTGAGATTCAGATCATGGTTGGCACCCACTGAGAAGGGCTGGTAGTCAGACCATGCCAAATTGTCAGCCTCTACTAGAATGAGTAGTTTCAGAAGGAAGCAGCACGGAGAGCGAGTCTGTCTGGAGGCTGACACTTACCCGACATCGCGATCCAGCATGCTGCCCGGATGGTAGGGGGGGAACGCGTTGCCGTTAGGGGGTTCCTTCGGCGAGTACAGTTTGAATGACTTAGACGAACACCCTGGAACAAAAGGACAGATAAACATAAGTATTGATGCATATATGTTAGTTCTGCAGTTGAATCAGACTGAGTACCACCCCTTCCTTAACAAATGGGATCCCATTTCTCTCCTATTTCATACCGTGTGGAAACGTAGGCCAGGATTCTCCTGGCCCGCTGCACCGCACATCTCCTATCTGCTTTCTCTCAACGCAATTGGCTCCGTGCCGGAAATTGGCATGGGGAGGTGGGGAGGGGATGTGTGTGTGGTGGTGGTGACTGGGGCTGGCCCAGGAAAGCCCGGTAGGCCAGTGGGGGGGTGGCGTTGGGAAGACCAGCGATCAGAAGACTGACAATGCGGGGGGGGGGGGGTGGTCACGGCGCACTGCGCACACATCTATCTCCACACTAACATATTGCGCATGTGCAGTGGTCCATCCAGCGCTATGCTGCTGACCTCTCCACCGAGAATCAGCCCCGTCCATTGCTTTTCAGAGTGAGTTGTGCTGTGGCACTCTGCAATGCTCAGAGTGTTGGAGATTCACTCAAGCAAGTACTCCCAAAAAAATGGGCAGGAAATACTCCCGCTTTCCCGCCCGTTGGACACTTAGTTTTGTTTTGGGAGAATCCTGGCAGTAATCTTTGTTAAGAAGATAGAAGATACCAGGCCTTTACCAGGGCTCTAAAGAAGGAGATTATATAAACAAAGGCTTCTATTCCCTGAAATACGGAGGGTTAAGGGATGATCTGATGAAGGGTTTAGGATTTTGGAACAGCTGATATGGTAAATAGAGAGAAATCTTTTCCAATGATGAGGGAAATCTAGAACTGGGGATGTGTAGAACTGGGGGAGTTTAGAATGGGAGGAACATAATCATAATTTCAGAGCCAGGCCATTCAGGAGAAGAGCTGAGAAACACTCTGTCACATAATAAGTAGATGGGAATATAAGGATATGACAGAATATGGGGTTATGGCAGGTGCAGACAGTTACGATAAAGGTTAGCTATGATCTCAGTGAATGACAGAACAGGCTCGAGGGACCGAATGGCCTTTTTCTCTTCCTATAGATAGGTTTATCCAGCGCTTTCCACCAGCATGAATTTCTGGTCTCACCAATGGCAACAACCTGTTACGGGTTCCTCAGCGACAGAAGGTGCGACCAATGGGAAATCCCGTCTACAGCGGCAGGACCAGAAGATTCCGCGGCCAGCCACCATCACAATGATGGAAAATCCACCCTGTGTTCTGAATGATGTCCCTTTGTATTGTGAGGCCAATTCAGATAATGATACAGCACAGCAGACCACTCAGCCCATCAGATGTGTGCAGGAGGATTCCAGGACAAGTTTATAATTAGAGCTAGTCCATTCAGAAGTGAATTCAGGAAAAAGCTTTCACAATAAGGGCAACTGAAATTTTAAATTCTGCTGGGTCTGTACTGCTAGTGAGACGAGACATACTCAGGGATGGTGATGGTGGTGTCTGGGACATTATCTGTGAGGTATAATTTTGAGAATATAACTATGCCAGGCTGTTGCTTGACTCGTCTGTGAGACAGCTCCCTCTATTTTGGCATAAGCCCCCAGATTTTAGTGAGGAGGGCTTTGCAGGGTTGACAGGACTGGGTTGTTTTGTGAGTCTATCATCTTTCTTGCTTGTACATGGGTGATAACAATCCAGACTTAGCATTATTGTCAATGGCTGTGTGATTAAATAGATATCGGTGAATCTGTTGCATGAGGTTCTGAGACAAGGCCACATTTTTCTAGCATCTGAGGATTTTGAGGAGGTCACTGCACAGCTCGCTAAATGTGATAGATTAACATTTGTTGTGTCTAAGGCATTTATAAGACTCTGCAAGAGAGATTTTCAAAAATAAAAGAGGATGACCAAATGTGGTGTCAAGAAGTCCCAGTTGTGGAGGCAGTGGAAATAGAGGGAAAGCCCGCCCGCCGCTTGTTAGAATTATACCTGGCACAAAGGAAGATGGTTGTGGGGATTAGTGGTCAATCATTTGATTTAATTTATTATTGTCACATGTATTTACAGTGAAAAGTATTGTTCTTGTACGCTATACAGACAAAACATACCATTCAGGGAGAAGGAAACAAGACAGTGCAGAATGTAGTGTTACAGTCATAGCTAGGGTGTAGAGAAAGATCAACTTAATGCAAGGTAAGTCCATTCAAAGAAGTCTGACAGTAGCAGGGAAGAAGCTGTTCTTGAGTCAGTTGGTATGTGACCTCAGACTTTTGTATCTTTTTCCCAAAGGAAGAAGATGGAAGAGAGAATGTCCGGGTGCGCGGGGTCCTTAAAGCCGGAAGTGTAGACAGACTTAATGTTGGGAGGCTGGTTTGCATGATGGATTGGGCTACACCAGAAAAAATGCTTTCTACAATGCATCTGTAAAAGTTGGAGAGAGTTATAGTTGACATGCCAAAGAGAGCATAGAACATAGAATATTACAGCGCAGTACAGGCCCTTCAGCCCTCGATGTTGCGCCAACCAGTGGAACCAATCTAATGACCCTCTAACCTAAACTATTCCAATGTTATCCATATGCCTATCCACTGACCATGTGAACGCCCTTAAAGTTGGCGAGTCCACAACTGCAGCAGGCAGGGCATTCCACGCCCTTACTACCCTCTGAGTAAAGAACCTAGCTCTGACATCCGTCCTATAATTACCACCCCTTAATTTAAAGCTATGTCCCCTCGTGTTAGCCATCACCACCCGAGGAAAAAGGCTCTCACTGTCCACCCTATCCAACCATCTGATCATCTTGTATGCCTCAATCAGGTCGCCTCGTAACCTTCTTCTCTCTAATGAAAACAACCTCAAGTTCCTCAGCCTTTCCTCATAAGACCTTCCCACCATACCAGGCAACATCCTGGTAAACCTCCTCTGCACCCTTTCATAAGAACATAAGAAATAGGAGCAGGAGTAGGCCATCTAGCCCTTCGAGCCTGCCCCGCCATTCAATAAGATCATGGCTGATCTGTCGTGGCTCAGTTCCACATTCCCGCCCTCTCCCCATAACCCTTAATCCCCTCTCTTATCAAAAACCCATCAACCCGCGTCTTAAAAATATTTAGCGAGGTAGCCTCCACCACTTCAACGGGCAAAGAATTCCAGAGATTCACACATCTTTCCTATAATGCTGTGACCAGAACTGTACGCAATACTCCAAGTGCAGCCGCACCAGAGTTTTGTACAGTTGCAACATGACCTCACGGTTCCGAAATTCAATCCCTCTACCAATAAAAGCTAACACATGGTACGCCTTCTCAACAACCTTATCAACCTGGGTGCCAACTTCCAGGGAGCTATGCACATGTACACCAAGATCTCTCTGCTCGTCAACACTACTAAGAGTCCTTCCATTAGCCCTACATTCTGTATTCCTGTTACTCTTACCAAAGTGAATCACCTCACACTTTTCCGTATTAAACTCCATTTCCTCCAAACTAAATTTCCTTGGTCACCTCAGAAAGTATAGCTCATCTCAGCTCCAGGATATCAGGCTCGTGCCCTAGGTCCAACCAAGAACAGCCGTTTCATCAATGACCTTCCCTCCATCACAAGGTCAGAAATGGGGTTGTTCGCTGCTAATTTAAATCCAATTAATAAAATCTGGAATTGAAAGCTAGTCTCAGTAATGATGACCATGAAACTATCACACTTGTTGTAAAAACCCATCTGGTTCACTAATGTCCTTTAGGGAAGGAAATCTGCCGTTCTTACCCAGTCTGGCCCACATGTGACTCTAGGCCACAGCAACGTGATTCATTCTTAACTGCCCTCTGAAATGGCCTAACAAGCCACTCAGTTCATGGACAATTAGGGATGGGCACCAAATTTGGTTTTGCCAGTGACACCCACATATTATGAAAAAAAAATTAAATGCATAATGTTCAGCTCCACAGATATTGAAGCAGTTTGTTTCTCTATGCAGAAAGACCTGGACAACAGTCAAGCTTGAGTTGATAAGTAGCAAGAAACTATCTTGCCATAGACATGCCAGGTAATGACCACCTCCAGCAAGTGAGAATTTAACTATCACCCCTTGATATTTAAAGTATCACCATCACCAAATCCCCCACTATCAGCATCCCCCAAGGTCACCATTGACCAGAAACAGAACTGGAGCAGTTATATAAATACTGTGGCTGCAAGAAGAGGCCAGAGAGTGGTAATCCTGCAGTAAGTATCTCACCTCCTGAGCCCCAGGCAAAGCTTGTCCACCATCCGCAAGGCAATAGTCAGGAGTGTGATGGAACACTCTCATGGAAACATAGAAAATAGGAGCAGGATTAGACCATTCAGCCTGTCAAAGCTGCTTCCCCATTCATTATCATGGCTGATCATCCAACACAGTAACCTGCTCCTGCCTCCCCTCCATATCCTTCACCTGAAGAGCTATATCTAATTTCTTCCTGAAAACATACAGGCCGCGATTCTTCAATCCTGCCGCGCAAAATCTTTAGTGCAGCGGGACAGGAGAATCTTGCGGTGGGCGATGCACAGGATTCGTGCATGTGTTCCCACGGTGATAGTATCTCCCAGTGCTGGAAATTGGCAGAGAGGCGCAGAAGTAATTTTAAGCTTATTTTGCATGTGGTTTAAATGGAATTAGCGGGCACAGGACTGAAGTCTCTGAGCTCACTAGCCTCTCCCCCCCGACTAGAGTGTTCACTCCAGTGGGTTTTAAAGTAACTCCCTTTTTTTGGGGAACTAGCAACCCCTCCCCCGCTGGAGTGAAAGGGAGGCATTTGAGGCCCCCCAAAGGGTCAGGCACTGGAGTCTGGGGGCATCTTGGCACTGCCCATCAGCATGGAGCATTGCCCAGGGGGCGATCTGTGGAGGTGGGGGTTCTTGCTGCCACACTGCAGTCAGGATCTATGGGAGAGGGAAAGAGGGAGACCAGTGAGATGGCAGGGGTGGCTTGCTGGAGATCGGGGCAGGCTGGGGGGAGGGGATGGAGGACTGCGATGCACAAGCCATGGGCGTTGGCCAATGATCAGGAGACCATCAGTGCAGGGCAACTGTGCATGCACCGATCTTGGTGCACACGCAGTAGCTCGCTCAGCACGCTGATTTCATCCTCTCTAATGGGGATAGACCCCATTCCCTGGTTTATAATGATATTCACCCTGGTGACTTCTGCAGTGCACAGAGTGTGGAAGATTCTTCTCTGAATTCCCACTGAAAAAAGCAGCGTGAATTAATCCAGTTTTCATGCAAAGTTGACGCTTAGACATTTTTTTGGGAGAATTCTGGCCACAACGTTTTGGTTCCAAATGGTTTACCCTGTATCATTAGACTCTGACCCCTGGTTCTGGACTCCCCCGTCATTGGGAGCATCCTTCCTACATCTACCCTATCTAGTCGTTTTAGAATATTATAGGTTTCTATGAGATCCTCTCCCATTCTTCTAAACTCCAGTGAATATAATCTGAACCAACTCGATATCTCCTCATACGTCAGTCCTCTCATCCCTGGAATCAGTCTGGTAAGCTTTACCGCACTCTCTCCGCAGCAAAAACATCCTTCTCTCAGTTAAGTAGACCAAAATGGCACACAATGTTTCAGGTGTGGCCTCACAAACATCCTTTATAATTGTCTCAACACATCCCTGCTAAATACATTAGTTCTGTTTTCACAAAGGAGGGCACAAATAAGATAGCAGAAATGTTGGAGAACACAGGGTTTAGTGAGAGAGAGAGAGGAACTCAAGGAATTCCATATTAGTCACTAAATCCTGTGTTCTCCAACATTTCTGCGATCTTATTTGTGCCCTCCTTTGTGAAAACAGAACCAGTGTATTTATTGGTCAGCCATTCCTTTGCTGCCCAATTATAAATTCCCCTGTTGCTGGCTGTAAGGGACCTACATTTGTCTTCACCAATGGTTCTCTGCACATACCTATAGAAACTTTACAGACAGTTCTTATGTTCCCTACAAGCTTACTCTTGTACTCTATTTTCACCTTCCTAATTATTTCCCTTGTCCTCCTTTGATGAATTTTACACTGCTCCAAATCCTAAGGTCTGCTGTTTTTTCTGACCAACTTGTACGCCTCTGCCTTGGATCTAATATTATCTCTAATTTCTCCTGTAAGATATGCTTTCCTGTTTGATTTTTGCACCAGCCAGGAATGAACAATTGTTGCCGTTCACCCATGTGTTCTTTCAATATTTGCCATTGTTTATCCACCGTCACCCCTTTAAGTAACGTTCCCCAATCCATCATAACTAACTTGTGCCTCATACCATCGTAGTTTCCTTTATTTAGATTCAAAACCTTAGTCTCAGAATCAACTACGTCACTCATTTGAAGAGGAATTCTATCAGATTATGGTCACTCATCCCCAAGGAGCCTAGCAGAATTAGATCGCCAATTATTCCTTTCTCATTACACAATAAACAGTCCGGGATGGCCTGTTCTCTTGTTGATTCCTCAATGTATTGGTCCAGAAAACCATCTTATACACAGTCGACAATTCCTCCTCTACAGTATTATTACTAATTTGATTTGCCCATTCTGTATGCAGACAAGTCACCCATAATTACATAGAACATAGAACAGTACAGGCCCTTCAGCCCTCAATGTTGTGCCGAGCTATGTCCAAACCCAAGATCAAGCTATCCCACTCCCTATAAGAACATAAGAGCATAAGAAATAGGGGCAGGAGTAGGCCATCTAGCCCCTCGAGCCTGCCCCGCCATTCAATAAGACCATGGCTGATCTGTCGTGGCTCAGTTCCACATTCCCGCCCTCTCCCCATAACCCTTAATCCCCTCTCTTATCAAAAACCCATCAACCCGCGTCTTAAAAATATTTAGCGAGGCAGCCTCCACCACTTCAACGGGCAGAGAATTCCAGAGATTCACCACCCTTTGAGTGAAGAAGTTCCTCCTCAACTCCATTCTAAACCGCCCCCCCTTTATCTTGAGGCTGTGCCCCCTAGTCCTACTGTCCTTTCTGAGCGGGAAGAGTCTCTCCACCTCTATCCTATCCATCCCATTCATCATCTTATACGTCTCAATGACATCTCCCCTCATTCTTCTGAGCTCTAACGAGTACAAGCCTAGTTTATTCAGCCTCTCCTCATAGCTCAACCCCCTCAACTCCAGTATCAGCCTAGTAAACCTCCTCTGCACTCCCTCCAAGGCCAAAATATCCTTGCGTAAGTGCGGTGACCAAAACTGCACACAGTACTCCAGCTGTGGCCTCACCAGTGCCCTGTACAGTTGCAGCAAGACCTCCCTACTTTTATATTCAATCCCCCTCGCTATGAAGGCCAGCATCCCATTCGCCTTCCTGACCACCTGCTGCACCTGCAGGCTGGGTTTTTGCGACTCATGCACAAGGACCCCGAGGTCCCTCTGCACCGTCGCCTGCTGCAGTTTTTCGCCATGTAAGTAATAGTCCTTCCTACCATTATTCCTACCAAAGTGGACAACTTCACACTTGCCAACATTAAATTCCATTTGCCATGGCCCATTCGCCCAGCCTATCTAGATCCTTCTGCAGACTTTCCACACCCTCCGCACAATTTGCCGTTCCACCAATCTTGGTGTCATCAGCAAATTTCGACACCATACACTCAGTTCCCTCCTCCAGATCATCTATATAAATGGTAAATAGCTGAGGCCCCAGCACCGACCCCTGGGGCACTCCACTAGTCACCAACCGCCAATCCGAATAGCACCCATTGACCCCCCACTCTCTGCCTCCTATTTGACAGCCAATCCCCTATCCACGCTAACACCCTACCCCCAACTCCATGCCCCCTAACCTTCCGTAATAACCTCTTGTGCGGCACCTTATCAAACGCCTTCTGAAAATCAAGAAACACCACATCCACTGGCTCTCCTCTATCCACCGCCCTAGACACATCCTCACAGAATTCCAATAAATTCGTCAGCCACGACTTCCCCTTAACGAAACCGTGCTGCGTCTGCTCTATCAAACAAGTCTCCTCAAGATGCCTCGCTATTTTTTCCTTGATCATGGATTCTAACATTTTACCTACAACAGACATTAAACTAACCGGCCTCTCATTCTGGTGTGTTCCATGTGCCTATCCAATAACTGCTTGAAAGTTCCTAAAGTGTCCAGCTCTACTATCACAGCAGGCAGTGTATTCTACACCCCAATCACTGAGTGAAGAATCTATCTCCACCATGAACCTGATAGTTATGCCCCTTAGTAACAGCCACATCCACCTGAGGAAATAGTCTCTGCACTTCCACTCTACCTATTCTCCTCATCATCTTATAAACCTCTATTAAGTTGCCTCTCATCCTCCTCCACTCTAAAGAGAAAAGCCCCAGCTCCCTCAACCTTTCCTCATAATAACTACCCTCCAAACCAGGCAGCATCCTGGTAAATCTCCTCTGCACTCTCTCCAATGCTTCCTTCTTATAGTGAGGTGACCAGAACTGTACACAATATTCCAAATGTGGTCTCACCAATGTCCGGTATAGTTGCAGCATAACCCTGCAGCTCTTAAACTCAAACCCCCTGTTAATAAAAACTAACACACTGTAAGCCTTCTTCACAGCTCTATCCACTTGAGTGGCAATCTTCAGAGATCTGTGGACACGAACCCCCTGATCTCTCTGTTCCTTCACATTCCTCAGAACCCTGCCGTTGACCCTGTAATCCGCATTCAAGTTTGTCCTACCAAAATGAATCACATATGTTCCTCTGTCACACGCATCCCTAATTTCCTGTTTAATGCAATCCCCACCATCACAGCTACATTTTGGAGGTTGAAATAAAACCTCCTGATGTTTCTTAGTTCTCCCCATACAAATTCCACATCATTGGAGCTAATATCCTTCCTCACTATTGTCTTAATATCCTCTTTAACCAGCAATGCAAACCCACCATCTTTTCCTTTTTGTCTGTTGAATACCCATAGATGTCCATTTCCCATCGCTGGTCACTTTGCAGCCATGTCTCTGTAATCCCAAACATGTATTTGCATGATTAACTCATTCACTTCTTTGCAAGTATTCCACATATGAAGGCACAAAGCCAAGAATGTCTTTTTAACATTACTGGTCTGTTCATATTATTTTTCACAGTGGCCCTATTTGATTCTGATCGCTGATTGCTCTGCCTATCAATTTTCTTATTCCCCTTTCTGTCACTTGTTCTTGTTTCCCCCTCCTCTGATTCCTTGCATAGGTTACCATCCCCCTGCTATTTCAAACTTCCCAACTTGTTTACATGATGCAACACTCAAGAAACTCAACACTATCCAGAACAAAGCAGCCCACTTAGTTGGCACCTACCCACCACCCGGCAGTACTGCTGCCTCACAGCACCCCAGACTCAGGTTCGATTTCCAGTTCGGGTCACTGTCTGTGTGGAGTTTGCACATTCTCCCTGCGTCTGCATGGGTTTCCGCCGGGTACTCCGGATCTCTCCCACAGTCTGAAAGACGTGCTGGTTAGGTGCATTGACTGTGCTAAATTCTCCCACAGTGTAACCAAACAGGTGCCAGAGAGTGGGGGTCAATGGGTGCTATTCGGATTGGCGGTTGGTGACTAGTGGGGTGCCCCAGGGGTCGGTGCTGGGGCCTCAGCTATTTACAATTTATATAGATGATCTGGAGGAGGGAACCGAGTGCAGGGTGTCGAAATTTGCTGATGACACCAAGATTGGGGGAAAGGCAAATTGTGCGGAGGGTGTGGAGAGTCTGCAGAAGGATCTAGATAGGCTGGGCGAATGGGCCAGGAAATGGCAAATGGAATTTAATGTTGGCAAGTGTGAGGTGGTCCACTTTGGTAGGAAGAATGGTAGGAAGGACTATTACTTACGGGGCGAAAAACTGCAGCAGGCGACGGTGCAGAGGGACCTCGGGGTCCTTGTGCATGAGTCGCAAAAACCCAGCTTGCAGGTGCAGCAGGTGGTCAGGAAGGCGAATGGGATGCTGGCCTTCATAGCGAGGGGGATTGAATATAAAAGTAGGGAGGTCTTGCTGCAGCTGTATAGGGCATTGGTGAGGCCGCAGCTGGAGTACTGTGTGCAGTTTTGGGCGCCGCACCTGCGCAAGGATATTTTGGCCCTGGAGGGAGTGCAGAGGAGGTTTACTAGGCTGATACCGGAGTTGAGGGGATTGAGCTATGAGGAGAGGCTGAATAAACTAGGCTTGTACTCGTTAGAGTTTAGAAGAATGAGGGGAGATCTCATTGAGACGTATAAGATGATGAATGGGATGGATAGGATAGAGGTGGAAAGACTCTTCCCGCTCAAAAAAGACAGTAGGACTAGGGGGCACAGCCTCAAGATAAAGGGGAGGCGGTTTAGAACGGAGTTGAGGAGGAACTTCTTCACTCAAAGGGTGGTGAATCTCTGGAATTCTCTGCCCGTTGAAGTGGTGGAGGCTGCCTCGCTAAATATTTTTAAGAAGCGGGTTGATGGGTTCTTGATAAGAGAGGGGATTAAGGGTTATGGGGAGAGGGCGGGAAAGTGGAACTGAGCCACAACAGATCAGCCATGATCTTATTGAATGGCGGGGCAGGCTCGAAGGGCTAGATGGCCTACTCCTGCTCCTACTTCTTATGTTCTTATATGTTCTAATGTGGCGACTAGGGGAATTTCACAGTAACTTCATTGCAGTGTTAATGTAAGCCTTAGTTGTGACATTAATAAACTTTGCTTTTACCTTCAACATTCACTCTCTCCGCCACCGAAGCACAGCTGCAGCAGTGTACATCATTTACAAGATGCACTGCAGAAATTCACCAATTCCCTTGACGGCGTCATCCAAATGCATAACTTCTACTACTTATAAAGAAAGGTAGCAAATAGATGGGAACGCAACCACTTGCCAGTTCCCCTCTAAGCGCACACTATGCTGATTTTGAAATATACCCACCATTCCTTCATTGTTGCTGGATCAAGATTCTAGATTTCCCTCCCTAGAAGCACTGAGAGTTTACTTATAGCACATGAACTACAGTGGTTCAAGGTAGCAGCACATTATCACCTTCTCCAGGGCAATTAGGGATGGGTTATAAATGCTGGTCTAGCCATGACACCTCCATCACCTGAAAGAATGTTTTAAAAAGTCCTGGAGCTATAGAAAATTCCAGTCTTGCAAGTTTAGATGCATCAGTGATATGTTCATTAAATTCTATATGCACGATCAAGAACTTGCAGAGTAAAGCTCCCTCTACACTGTCCCCATCAAACACTCCCAGGACAGGTACAGCACGGGGTTAGATACAGAGTAAAGCTCCCTCTACACTGTCCCCATCAAACACTCCCAGGACAGGTACAGCACGGGGTTAGATACAGAGTAAAGCTCCCTCTACACTGTCCCCATCAAACACTCCCAGGACAGGTACAGCACGGGGTTAGATACAGAGTAAAGCTCCCTCTACACTGTCCCCCATCAAACACTCCCAGGACAGGTAAAGCATGGGGTTAGATACAGAGTAAAGCTCCCTCTACACTGTCCCCCATCAAACACTCCCAGGACAGGTACAGCATGGGGTTAGATACAGAGTAAAGCTCCCTCTACACTGTCCCCATCAAACACTCCCAGGACAGGTACAGCACGGGGTTAGGTACAGAGTAAAGCTCCCTCTACACTGCCCTCATCAAACACACCAGAACTCTCCATTCACCTGGGGAAGGGATAAACCCCAAAAGCTTGTGAGTTTACTATCAGATAAATCGGTTGGACTTAAACCTGGTGTTGTCAGACTTCTGTGTCCCATCAAACACTCCCAGGACAGGTACAGCATTGGGTTCGATACAGAGTACATCTTTCCAGACTCCATAAACCTGCATGACACTTCCCCATTTCTATTCATGTGACTGCCTGTGGAAGCTTCTCAATGCCAGTTTGGTGTCAATGTATGGACAATCAAAGCTGAACAGGCAACGGATGCTCCTCCTTAGTTCCTTTTTTATTTTGATCGTGAAAGGTGGGCATCACTGGCAGTGTTTTATACCATCTCAAATTTCCCTTCTGCAAGTGATAATGAGCTGTCTTCTTTAAACTTTGCAGACCATTCCTGTAGGTGCACCCACAGTCTGGGAGGTAGTTCCAGGTTTTTGACCCAGCGACAGTGAAGGGACAACAATATAGTTCCAAGACAGCATGGTGGATGGCTTGGGACGGGGCGGAGCGGGACTTACAGGTGGTGCTGTTCCCTTACATCTGCTTGTTCCTGAGGTCCTAATATTCACGGATATCAGTATCCAGTTAATTCAGCTTATACTATGTGACATTGCAAAACAGCTGAGTGCACTGAACACTTAGAGGAGATGGTACCCAACAATATCCAGTTTAACTCTGACCTGCAGACAAGTTGCTTCAGATAGTTGGATTACTGTAATCATCCCGACAACACAGAAGTTAGCCAAGGTTGTGACTGTCCTAGCCACAAACAACAGGGTAGATCTAGTCTGACCCATTAAAAGGTAAAGAAAGTAATAAATGTATTTATAATACCCCTTAGAGTCATAGAGGTTTACAGCATGGAAACAGGCCCTTCAAACCCAACTTGTCCATGCCGCCCTTATTTTTTCAAAACCCCTAAAGTAATCCCAATTGCCTGCGTTTGGTCCATATCTCTCTGTACCCACCGTATCCATGTAACTATCTAAATGCTTTTTAAAAGATAAAATTGTACCCGTCTCTACTACTACCTCTGGCAGCTTGTTCCAGATAGTCACATGCTGTGTGTGAAAAAATTGCCCCTCTGGACACTTATGAATCTCTCCCCTCTCACCTTAATCGAATGCCCTCTAGTTTTAGACTCCCCTACCTTTGGGAAAAGATATTGACTGTCTACCTTGTCTATGCCCCTCATTATTTTATAGACCTTTATACGGTCACCCCTCAGCCTCCTGCGCTTCAGGGAAAAAAAATTCCAGTTTATTCAGCCTCTCCTTATAACTCAATCCACCAAGTCCCAGTTGCATCCTAATAAATCTTCTCCCCTTACATCACCATTTCAGTAAATCCCAAAATGTTTCGAGGCATTGATCAATTTGGACTTGTATCCTCACCCATTTTCATTAACAGTTTAAAATTTTCTTTCATGGGATGTGGGCATCACCAATAAGATCAGCATTCCCTGCCCATCCCTAATTGCCCTTAATCATTTGCTTGGTAATTTCAGAGGGCAGTTAAGATTCAACCACATTGCTATGGATCTGGAATCAAATGTAGACCAGACCAGGTAGAGACAACAGATTTCCTTCTCTAAAGAACATTAGAGAACCAGATGGGTTTTTATGACAATAAAAATGACAAAATAGTTTCATGGTCATCATAACTGAGACTAGCTTTACTAACACATTTTTTAATCAAATTCTACCAGTTACCATGGTGGGATTCGAACTCACGTATCCAGAGCATCAGCTGGCTCTCATCTAGTCTATGTAATCATCATCCCATTAAATTGGCAGTGGAAAATCCTGGATGATACTGCTGGTTTTTACTCCTGCCATATTGAAGTCAGGAAGAGTGGAGGTCAAATCTGCTGCCTGTCTTATCCATGTGGTTCAATGTTTGACCAATACAGCAGCAGCAACTATATTGAGACAGAGCCTTCAACGTTGTAAAACACCTTAAGCAAACTCAGACAATATTTGATGGTGAAGATATCAAGAACAAAAATCAAAAGTTTGGTCAAAATGGTAGGTTATAATGTGCATTTTAAAGGAGGTGCGAGAGGCATAAAGGCTTATGGAAGGAATTCCAAGCTGAGGGCCCAGCTGAAGGAAAAGATATCAATGGTGAGTCAGTAAATCTTGGGGATGCACAAAAAACCGGTATTGGGACAGTACAGGAGGTCTCAGCAGGTCAGAGGGGGGTGGGTAAGAGATAAGGAGGGATGAGGTCATGGAGAGGTTTGAACATGAGGAGTTGAAGTAAGTGTTTTTACCTGTTTTATAATCATAGCAGCAGAAATTATCACTGGCATTTTCTGGCAGAATATATCCAAAACAAATTCACCAGGAAAAACTCAACATCCCACCTGTTCCTGTAGATGTCATCTTCAAATACCACGAGCACCTGCCTACCTACTTCAGGTGCTTGGTCTCTTTGGTACAGAGCCTCTGAGTACTCCGAACCACACTCCACCAAGAATTCACCAAAAATCAAGTTTAAAATTATTTTTGTGGGCGGTAGGGGGTGGGAGTAATATCTTAACCCGAGGCAGATAATTGTATTTCATTAGCTACTTTTAAACCTATTTCACAAACACCAGCAGCTTGAACGGTTGTTGCCAAGTGGCTCCAAGGAAGGAATAAAAATTATTTCACACTCAAACTGTCCCCCAAACATCCAGAATCTCTATCTATCAAAGAGAATAAGCTAAAGGTCCCTCCCTGCTCCCCGGATGATCTGAGATGCCAATAAAACAATGATCCTTTTATACAACCAAAGTTCTCAGCACAACTCGCTGTCTGCCCAGGGCGGTTAAAGGGTTAAGAGGCCGGTTAGAAAGCAGCACAAAAGCGAGACTGGCCTCAGAATATCGGAAGCAGAAGGGGATGCAAGGGAGAATAATGGCGTAAACTTCACTTCACCCAGCTACAGACTCTTGGCCATTTCTAGATAAGATTATCTGTTTAATAACTCTGGTAACATTGCCTGTTTAACATGTCACATGGAAGCCGTACAGGAACCGCCACCACCCCCCGCTCCTTCCCATTATTGTTTTGTTGTCTATCTGACAGGCTGCGTCTTTCCAACCAGGCCTTGATGCTCTTTTAATTCCAAATCAACCTTCCTGCTTCCTGCCTAGCCACCAAATCAGCTTCTGCACATTTATCTTTTAAAATAACATTAGCTACAAACAGCTAGCAGGAGGTGCAGCAGAATTTTCTCCCCACAGTGCCGATACTGTGTCAGGCCTGAGAGCAGCCAGCAGTCCCCCTCTATCCCCCTACAGCCATACCTAAAGGAGAGATCTCCTCAGCTTTATACCAGCCTCAGGCCTGGAAGCTCCCTCTTTTCTGTCTCTCAGCAGCACAAGTTAAAACAAATACAAGTGCCAAGAATGTGAGGAGCAGTCATATATACACACACACACACAACACACACAGGCAGCAACGAGAAACAGTAAAAAGCTTTCTTTTTACCTTCGTAGAAGCTGATCCCAGGGGGGTGTGGGCTGGGAAACCGAGAAATCCCTCCCCCAAAGAATGAAACACTTCAGCAATATAATCTTATTTATTTATTATTTCTTCCAGCCAAAGCCCTGAAGTGAGGTGGAAATGTCTGCTCTCTCTGCGAGCCTTCCCAAGTCTTTTGTTCTGTAGAGAGGGGGGGGTGGTGGGGGGTGGTGGTGAGGCAGCTGTCAGCAAACAACAATAGGCGTGTGGAAAGGCCCACTCTCTCTCTCTCTGTATGTGTATGTGTGTGTGTGTGTGTATATGTATGTGGCCCCGGTTTGCACTGAATCACAGAGGCTTTGTGGCAGACAGTTGGCCATTCTCAGCACCTCCCCCTGCTCCCAGGCAGACAATACCAGCCAGGGACCCTGGATACTGGCCCCCACCCCCTGCCCTCCCCCTTTTGCCCAAACCTCCAGCAGCAAATCACTCTGCCTCCCCAAGGGAGACATGCTGCTTCTCTGTCTGAATTCAGCCTCCAAGACAAAGGAGCTAACATATATACATCTGTAAATGCAAAATAAAATGTGCATTTAAGGGACCAAAATCGTATCTGCAAATGCAAAACATCAATAAAATTTGCATCCAGGCCTTCAAAGGGTGAAGGTTAGTAGCTCTCTTTTTGTTGATGAGCATCAACCCGGCAATTTACTTCCCCTTTGCTGATACATTAAAAATAATCAGAATCATTAAAGGATGTCTCTATCAGGTTGAACTTACTTTTGTTTCTGCCTCTGAGAATTAAAAGAAATTGAAATGATCCTGAATATTTCTGTCAAGTGTGAAAATTGGTTCAGCAATGAAATAAAACAAACAAACCTTTGTTTTTAAAAATGTTCTTGTTAAAAGAAATTACAGAAATTACATATTTATTGAGGAATGAAATCAAAATGGCAGTCACCTATTATTCATTCTTAGTCAAGGTTAGAAACTGTTCTTTTTTCCTTCACTCACATTCTTGCCTTGAACATTAAATCTGCTGAGTAATCTTATTTTCCAAATTTAATCCAGTAATTTTTCTTCTTTTTCCAAGTGGCATTGTCACTGTGCAGTCTGAAGCCACAGAACTAGTGGCAGAAACATATTTTAATTGTTATTCCTTTTATTCACATACCTACTTACTTTTCATTAATCAATATTCACAGAGCACACCCTCCAGATGACTTCACAACAATCAATTTCCACGTCCAACAAACATCTATTCCACACCCTGATCCATATGCATTGACACACCCAATCATTCTCTCTCACCCCCCCGATTATTCTCCGCTATCCCCAATCACTGCCCTCCCTCCCTCTAAACCAATATCATCCCTCCACAATCATCATTAACTCATCCTCCCCTTTTGCCATCATTATCTAGATGTTTTCTGATCTGAACCACAAACTGCTCACACCAGTTTTTACAAAGCAACCTTCACTGTCATCAGCTATCCAACAACTTCTGAGGTGCATCTATGGACCTCATCTGGAGGAAAGAGCGACACTGTTGTGATGCCTCCTATGGTTAAATTTCCCTGTCATGATGTGGGTATGCCGGCGTTGGACTGGCGTAAACACAGTAAAAAGTCTGACAACACCAGGTTTTAGTCCAACCTATTTATTTGATAATATTATCAAATAAATAGGTTGGACTAAAACCTGGTGTTGTCAGACTTTTTACTAAATTTCCCTGTGACATTTACTGGTGGCATTTACGAGTAGCATATCAGAGTCATAAGGTGCTGAAAAGGCCCTTTGGCCCATCGAGTCTGCACCAACAATAACTACCAATAAAATCACACTAATCCCATTTTCCAGCACTAGAAACAACTGTTATTATGTTTCAAGTGCTCATCCAAATATTTTTTTGAAGGTTGGAAGATTTCTGGCCTCCACTACCTTCCCAGGCAGCGCATTCCAGATTCTCACCATCCTCAGAGTGGATGTGTTTTCCCTCCAACCTCCTGGCCCTTACCCTAAAACTCTGACCCCTCAACCAAGGAGAACAACTGCTTCCTATTCACCCTGTCTACCCCTCAATCTTATACTTCTCAATCATCCCCTCCCCCCACTTAACCTTCTCTGTTCTAAAGAAAACAATCCAAGCCTACATAGTCTCTCCCTGTAGCTCAAACACTCCATCCCAGACAATATCTTGATGAATTTTGTCTGTACCCCCTCCAGTGCTATCAGATCCCTCCCATAGTGAGGTGACCAGAACTGCACGCAGTACTCCAAAGAACCATGGAAAATTACAGCTCAGAAACAGGCCTTTTGGCCCTTCTTGACTGTGCCGAACCATTTTTTGCCTAGTTCCACTGACCTGCACTTGGACTATATCCCTCCACACCCCTCTCATCCAAGTACCTGTCCAAGTTTTTCTTAAATGTTAAAAGTGACCCCGCATTTACCACTTTATCCAGCAGCTCATTCCACACTCCCACCATTCTCTATGTGAAGAATTCCTGCCCCCCCCGCTAATATTCCCTTTAAACTTTTCTCCTTTCACCTTTAACCCATGCCCTCTGGTTTTTTTCTCCCCTAGCCTCAGTGGAAAAAGCCTGCTTGCATTCACTCTATCTATACCCATCAAAATCTTATACACCTCTATCAAATCTCCCCTCATTCTTCTGCGCTCCAAAAAATAAAGTCCTAACCTATTCAATCTCTCTCTGTAACCCAGCTTCTCAAATCCCAGCAACATCCTTGTGAACCTTTTCGGCACTCTTTCAACTTTATTTATGTCCTTCCTGTAATTAGGTGATCAAAACTGTACACAATATTCTAAATTCGGCCTCACCAATGCCTTATATAACCTTACCATAACACTCCAACGTTTATACTCGATACTCCGATTTATAAAGGCCAATGTACCAAAAGCACGCTTTATCCACCTGTGATGTCACTTTTAGGGAATTCTGTACCTGTATTCCCAGATCCCTCAGTTCAACTGCACTCTTCAGAGTCCTACCATTTACCCTGTACGTCCTACTTTGGTTTGTCCTTCTAAAGTGCAATATCTCACATTTATCTGCATTAAATTTAATTTGCCATTTTTTAGCCCATATTTCTAGTTGGTCTAAATACCTCCGCAAGCTTTGAAAACCTTCCTCCCTGTCCACTACACCTCCAATTTTTGTATCATCAGCAAATTTGCTGATCCAATTGGTCAAATTATCATCCAGATCATTGATATAGATGACAAACAACAATGGACCCAACACCAATGCTTGTGGCACATCACTCGTCACAGGCCTCCTCTCAGAGTAGCAATCTTCCACAACCACTCTCTGGCTTCTTCCAGTGAGCCAGTGTCTAATTCAATTTACTACCTCCCCACGTTCACCTAGCGACTGAACCTTCCTAACTAACCTCCCATGAGGGACCTTATCAAAGGCCTTGCTGAAATCCAGGTAGACAACATCCACCGGCTTCCCTTCATCCACTTTCCTGGTAACCTCCTTGAAAAACTCTAATACGTTGGTCAAACGTGACCTACCATGCACAAAGCCATGTTGACTCTCCCTAATAAGTCCCTGTCTATCCAAATATTTGTAGATCCTATCCCTTATCACACCTTCCAATAACTTGCCCACCACCAACGTCAAACTTACTGGCCTATAATTTCCCGGATTTCTTTTGGAACCTTTTTTAAACAACGGAACAACATGAGCCACCCTCCAATCATCCGGCACCTCCCCTGTGCACACTGACATTTTAAATATGTCTGCCAGGGCCCCTGCAAGTTCAACACTAGCCTCCCTCAAGGTCTGTGGGAATACCATGGGGATTTATCCACTCTGATTTGCCTCAATACAGCCAGCACCTCCTCCCTGTGATCCGTAAAGGTTCCATGACCTCCCTACCTGTTTGCCCTAATTCCACACTCCAGCTGTGGCTTAACTAACATTACTTCCATGCTCCTGTACTTTACGCCATGATAATTGTACAAGGTACTGGTGAGGCTGCAACTAGAGCACTGCGTGCAATTTTGGTCCCCTTATTTGTGAAAGGATATATTGGCCTTGGAGGGAATACAGAGAAGGTTCATTAGGTTGATACCGGAGATGAGGGGGTTAGCTTATGAGGAGAGATTGAGTAGATTGGGTCTGCATTCGTTGGAGTTTAGAAGGCTGAGGGGTGATCTTATAGACACATATAAGATAATGAAGGGGCTAGACAGGGTAGAGGCAGACAGATTATTTCCACTTAGAAAGGAAACAAGATCTAGAGGGCACAGCCTCAAAATAAGGGGGAGCCAATTTAGAAGAGTTGTGGAAGAACTTCTTCTCTCAGAGGGTAGTGAATCTTTGGAATTCTCTGCCCATTGAAGCAGTGGAGGCTACCTCGTTAAATATGCTTAAATCACAGGTAGATAGATTTCTGATCAATAAGAGAATTAAGGGTTATGGGGAACAGGCGGGTAAGTGGAACTGAACCACTATCAGATCAGCCATGATCTTACTGAATGGTGGGGCAGGCTCAAGGGGCTAGACGGCCTACTCCTGCTCCTATTTCTTATGTTCTTATGACTGATGAAAGCAAGTGACCGACATGTCCTCTTAGCCACCTTATTCACCTATTCTGCCACCTTCAAGGATCTGTGAATAAGCACTGTTCTTCTGAGCTTCCTAGTGCCATTCCTTAAATACTCCCTTATCTTGTTACTTCTTCCAAAGTGCATCACCTCGCACTTATCAGGGCTAAATACCATCTGCTACTGCTCTGCCAATCTGACCAACCCATCTAAAATCTTTGCACAACCTTCTTCACCATTAACCACCCTACCAACCGTGGTGTCATCTGCAAACCTACTTATCATTCTCCACACGGTGTCATCTATATCAATTATGTATATAACAAGCAATAAAGAACCCAGCAATGATGCTTATGGTACGCCATTGGACAGCGGCCTCCAGTTACTTAAACAGCTTTCTACGACCACCCTTTGTGTCCTATTATCAACTTGCAAAGTTTCCCCGAATTTCACATGCTTCAATCACTCTCCTGTGTGGGACATTAGAAAAGCCTTTGCTAACATCCATATAAACTACATTAACTGTACTTCCCTCATCCACACACTGGGTCACTTTTTCAAAAAATTCTATCAACTTTGTTAGGCATGACCTCCCTCTGACAAAGCCATGCTGACCATGTCTTTCAGAAAATTCTCTCCTTCAGAATTTTTTCCAATAGTTTCTTGACCACTGACACGAGACTCACCGATCTGTAATTTCTTCATTCATCTCTACCACACTTCTTGAAAAGTGAAATCACATTAACTGTTCTCAGTCCTCTGACACTACCCCCATGGCCAAAGAGGAATTAAAAATTTGCATCAGAACCTCTGCCATTTCCTGCCTTGCTTCCCACAGCAGCCTGGGATGCAATTCATCCAGGTCAGGGGACTTGTCCATTTTTAAGAACATAAGAACATAAGAAATAGGAGCAGGAGTAGGCCATCCAGCCCCTCGAGCCTACCCCGCCATTCAATAAGATCATGGCTGATCTGTCGTGGCTCAGTTCCACATTCCCGCCCTCTCCCCATAACCCTTAATCCCCTCTCTTATCAAAAACCCATCAACCTGTGTCTCAAAAATATTTAGCGAGGCAGCCTCCACCACTTCAACGGGCAGAGAATTCCAGAGATTCACCACCCTTTGAGTGAAGAAGTTCCTCCTCAACTCCGTTCTAAACCGCCCCCCCTTTATCTTGAGGCTGTGCCCCCTAGTCCTACTGTCCTTTCTGAGCAGGAAGAGTCTCTCCACCTCTATCCTGTCCATCCCATTCATCATCTTATATGTCTCAATGAGATCTCCCCTCATTCTTCTAAACTCTAACGAGTACAAGCCTAGTTTATTCTGCCTTCCTCATAGCTCAACCCCCTCAACTCCAGTATCAGCCTAGTAAACCTCCTCTGCACTCCCTCCAAGGCCAAAATATCCTTGCATAAGTGCGGTGACCAAAACTGCACACAGTACTCCAGCTGCGGCCTCACCAATGCCCTATACAGCTGCAGCAAGACCTCCCTACTTTTATATTCAATCCCCCTCGCTATGAAGGCCAGCATCCCATTCGCCTTCCTGACCACCTGCTGCACCTGCAGGCTGGGTTTTTGCGACTCATGCACAAGGACCCCGAGGTCCCTCTGCACCGTCGCCTGCTGCAGTTTTTCTCCACGTGAGTAATAGTCCTTCCTACCATTATTCCTACCAAAGTAGACCACCTCGCACTTGCCAACATTAAATTCCATTTGCCAGTTCCTGGCCAATTCGCCCAACCTATCTAGATCCTTCTGCAGACTCTCCACACCCTCCACGCAATTTGCCGTTCCACCAGTCTTGGTGTCATCAGCAAATTTTGACACCATACACTCGGTTCCCTCCTCCAGATCATCTATATAAATGGTAAATAGCTGAGGCCCCAGCACCGACCCCTGGGGCACTCCACTAGTCACCAACTGCCAATCCGAATAGTACCCATTAACCCCCACTTTCTGCCTCCTATTTGACAACCAATCCTCTATCCACGCTAACACCCTACCCCCAACTCCATGCCCCCTTACCTTCTGCAATAACCTCTTGTGAGGTACCTTGTCAAACGCCTTCTGAAAATCAAGAAACACCACATCCACCGCCTCTCCTCTATCCACCGCCCTAGACACATTCTCATAGAACTCCAATAAATTTGTCGGACACGACTTCCCCTTAATGAAACCGTGCTGTGTCTGCTCTATCAAGCAATTCCCCTCAAGATGCCTCACTATTTCCCCCTTGATGACGGATTCTAACATTTTACCTACAACAGACATTAAACTAACCGGCCTATAATTCCCTGCCTTTTGCCTGCCACCCTTCTTAAACAACGGCGTAACATTAGCCGTTTTCCAATCTTCCGGCACTTCCCCGGAATCCAGCGACGTTTGGAAAATAACCACCAAGGCATCCACTATCACCTCTGCCATTTCTTTCTAAGCCCGTCAAAGCCTCCAATACCTCCACACTTCCTATGTCAAACTGTGCAAGATCCTCACAGTCTTTTGTGAGTAGCCACTAGAACAAGACAGCAGAGACCAGCTGGTAGGTGTGGGTGGTTAGGCTAAGAACATCAGCTTCAACTCAGCTGCAAAGGACAAATGGGTTGAAAACAGTGGAATGCTCTTTCTGTGCCTTATCCTCAGAAGAGCAACAATAAAATTGTCCTAAACAAGTCATCAATTCTAATGCAACAACCACAATCACATTAAAACATTATAATCACCAAGAGTGAAAAACAGTTTTGGTCACTGCATTTGCAAAAGGATATATTGGCCTTGGAGGGAGTACAGAGAAGGTTGACCAGGGTGGTACCGGAGATGAGGGGGTTGGCCTATGAAGAGAGATTGAATAGACTGGGTCTGTACTTGTTAGAGTTTAGAAGGCTGAGGGGGGATCTTATAGAGACGTATAAGATAATGAAGGGGCTAGATAGGTAGAGAGATTCTTTCCACTTAGAAAGGATAGCAGAACTAGAGGGCACAGCCTCAAAATAAGGAGGGGGGGCGGTTTAGATCAGTGTTGAGGAGGCACTTCTTCACTCAAAGGGTGGTGAATCTCTGGAATTCTCTGCCCGTTGAAGTGGTGGAGGCTACCTCGCTGAATATATTTAAGTCACGGGTAGATAGATTTCTGAGAGACAAGGGAGTTAAGGGTTATGGGGAGAAAGCGGGAAAGTGGAACTGATCCACTTCAGATCAGCCACGATCTTGTTGAGTGGTGGGGCAGGCTCGAAGGGCTAGATGGCCTACTCCTGCTCCTATTTCTTATGTTCTTATGATCTTGAAAAGGAGGAATAAGGCCAGCCACTTCCTGTGACATTGTCAGGCTTTGGGATTTATAAGCAACCATCAGTCTATGAAGGAATAATTAATCCTCAAATTACCTTCATGGAAACTGCCCTGACCCACATCAGCCACATGCATTTACATAGTATTTTTAACATGGTAAAATTCCTGAGAGGTTTCAAGGTATGTTATCACAATCAACTGAGATATGATGACAGACAACCAGATGACAAAGAGGTGGATTTTGAAGAACATTTTAGAGGAGGAAAGAGGTAGAGAGGTTTAGGAAAGAAATTCCAGAGTTTAAGGTCTTGGATTCGAAGGGCACAGCTACTGTCGGTGGAACGACTAAAAGCAGGAATGCGTAAGGGGCAAGAGATGGAGCAGCACACAGATTGCAAGAGTGTGGAGGAGAGAACAGAGATAGGGTGGGAGTGAGGCAACTGACATTCAATAACAAGGATGATAATTTTAATATTAAGATATTGCTGCAGCATGGGCCACTGTAGGTCACTGAGTAGAGTGAGACATTGTTGAATAGAATGCTGTGTGAGTGAGTAAAATTTTGGATTAGTTGAAGTTTATGGAGAGTGTAAGGTGGGAGGTTGACCAGGAGAGCACTGAAATCATAAAGCCACAGGAAACAAGGACCTGGATGAGGGTTTCAGCAGCAAATGAGCGGAGCATGGTGGAGACAGACAAGGTTACAGAAATGTCAATGGATAGATAACACCTTTAGCAGCAGAATGCTATATCACATGTTACACCTTAGAGCAGTGCTGTCCTCATACATCAGCACATTCCCCAACTTAGTATAAACAAGGCCCACATGCACATCATCTAGATAGAAGGGACTGGGTCATATCCGTGTAAGGGTATTGTGTCATATGGGATACTGAGCCATGCAGATCATCAAGCTCGCAGAATCCCTGTCATTCACTTGATTTTCACTGAAGTGCTGGGAGCTGGTTAGCTCAGTTGGCTAGATGACTTGAGTGTGATGCCAGCAACATAGGTTCTATCCCTATGCCAGCTATAGTAGTTCATGGATGCCAGCCTCCTCCCCTAGCCTCAAATTTGTGGAGTGGTACCCTTCTGGTTATACATAACCAAATGTCTCTCCTGATGGGGAGAGATGGACATGATCCTTTTGTGGAAACTTTAAATAATTACTTTACCTAAGCAAGCTGTAAGCATGCCACTATTGCCCTCAGAGCCCCTTGACAAATGGGGGTAGGGGAGGATGCCATTAAGTTCCTGTTTAGAACCCACTGAACCCCCAACTGCACTTTCAGAGGAGCTGCTTTTTGGATTAGACGTTAAACTGAGACCCCATCTGCCTTCTCAGAGGGTTGTAAAAGACCCCATGGCACTGTTTGATGACAGGGGAGTGTCCCTGCCAATATTTATTCCTTAACAGCACTAAAAACAGAGTATGACCATGATCACTGTTTCTGGCAGTTTGGGGAGTTACTGGCTATCATGCTACAGTGATACTCTTCTAAAGGTGCTTCATTGGCTGTAAAGCGCTTTGAAAGCCTGCTGATTATAAAGGCGCAAAATAAATGTCTTTCTTTCTTATAGTTTACTTACCTGCAGACTGGTACTCCTCCTCCATCACTCTACAACAGTTCCTTGATCAAGTATTCCTTTTAACACGTAGGCCTTTTATAAAAAATTGGGACTTGCTTGTGGTGTAGAATGGTCCTGAATAGAGCTCTACCCTCGGATAAACAACTTCAAATTGCTTCCCCTTGTTTCAACTGCTAACTGTTAGTCCACGGTTAGGGTGCAGATGGGGTGGGGCTGGGGGGAGGGCAGGGGTAGCTGAGTTTTTCTGTGAATTGGACTGATCGCCCAAGGAGGTGCTCTCAGATCAGTATGTGCGCCACTGAAGTAGGGTGAGTAAGCAAGACCACAAGGGGGGCCTCCAGGCTCCCACTGCTCCCAGGCATTGGGCTGGAAAACCGCAGGCAAAAGCCTGGCCTATGCTGATAACAGCTCTGTCAGATAGATGTGTCTCAAATTCACTGAGACATAGAGGGTGTGGGCATGGAAGTTCAACCCAAAAAAAAATTAGATTAAGTGTTTGACATTCTTGGGTTTGTGCAAACTACATGCAATAGGCACAATTTTCAGCTTTGTTTATGATCAAACATTTCAGATTTCCTTACTCATTCTATCCTCTGCATGACTCCAGTCCCACACCAACATGATTGACTCTTAACCGCCTCTGAAAAAGGCTCACCATCAGCATTTCTGGGCAACAAAGGATGGACAACACATGTCAGCCATGGCAGAGCTGCCCACATGTTGAGAATGAATTTTAAGAACACTGATTCTGAGATATGCTGTTGCAATGTTGTTTTCCCCTGCCCTTTATTACATTTACTCAGAAAAGTGCCATGACGGAAAGTTATTAAATCTGAAATGAGAACAAGAGGTTATTCAATCCTTTATTTATGGGATGTGGGTGTCTCTGGATAGACCAGCATTTGTTGCCCGAGAGGCAGTGAGCTGCCTTCTTTAAACCACTGTGATGTAGGGACAGCCACAGTACTGTTAGGGAGGGAAATCCAGAATTTTGACCCAGCAACAGTGAAGGAATGGTGACATATTTCTAAATCAGTGACTTGGAGTGGAGCCTCCAGTTGGTGCAGTTCTCAGGTATCAGTTATGCTTGCCCTTCTAGACGCTAGTCGTCATGAGTTTGGAAGGTGCTGTCAAAGGAGCCTTGGGGTGCAATTGTGCGTCGGTGGTGGTGGGAATGAATGTTTGTGGCAGAGGTACCAATCAAGTGGCCTACTTTGTCCTGGATGGTACTGAGCTTCTTGAGTGTTGTTGGAGCTGCACCCATCCAGGCAAGTGGATAATGTTCCATCACGCTTCTGACTTGTGTCTTGTAGATGGTGGACAGACTTTGGAGAGTCAGGTGGCTTGTTACTTGCTGCAGGATTCCAAATCTTTGACCTGCTCTTGGAGGCACAGTATTTATATAGCTAGTCCAGTTCAGTTTCAGGTCTATTGAAAACCCCAGGACGTTGATAGTGGGGAAATCAATGATGGTGACCATTGAATGTCAAGGGGTGATAGTTTGAGCCTCTCTTGTTGGAGATGGTCATTGCCTGGCACAAATAGTACTTACCACCTGTCAGCCCAAGCCTGGATATTGTCCAGATCTTGATGCATTTGAACATGGACTGCTTCAATATCTGAGTCATTGCGAATGGTGCTGAACATTGTGCAATCATCAGCAAACATCCCCACTTCTGATCTTATGATGGATGGAAGTTAATTGATGAGACAGCTGAAGGTGGTTGGGCCTTAGACACTACCCTGAGGGACTCCTGCAGCGATGTCCTGGAACTGCCAACAACCACAACCGTTTTCCTTTGTGCTGGGTATGACTCCATCCAGTGGAGTTTTCCCTGATTCCCACTGACTCCAGTTTTGCTGGGGCTCCTTGATACCACAGTCAGTCAAATGCGGCCTTGATGTCAAGGACAGTCAGTCTCACCTCCCTTTTTGTCCACGTGTGAACCAAGACTATAATGAGGCCAGGAGCTGAGTGACCCTGCCAAAACCCAAACTGAGTGTCGGTGAGCAGGTTATTTCTGAGTAAGTGGCACTTGATTGCACTGTTGATGACTCCACCCATCACTCTGCCATTGATCAAGAGTAGACTGATGGGACGGTAATTGGCTGGGTTGCATTTGTCCTGTTACTTGTGTACAGGGCATAACTGGGTAATTTTCCACATTGCCGGGTAGATGTTGGCGTAGCTGTTTTGGAACAGCTTGGCCATGGGCGCACAAGTTCTTGAGAACAAGTCTTCAGAACTATTGCTGGAATATTGTCAGGACCCAAAGCTTTTTCAGTATTCAGTGCCATCATGTAAATGAACTGAATTGGCTGAAGGCTACATCTGTAATACTGGGGACCTCTGGAGAGGTCAGGATGGATCATTCAAATTGATCACAAATGATCTGTACCTCAATTTCTTTACCCTTCTTTGTCCCTTGCTCCCATACACAAGAGCTATCTATTGAACAAGCCCCAAAGCTTAGTTTCCCACCTTCTCTGTTAGCCTTCAACACCTCCCACCTTCTTGCAATATCCCTCAATCTCAACAACCCATTTCTTTCCCATTCAACTTATTTACCACCTTCTCCATTTATCCTTCAATCTCACCTGCTCATCAGATCTCTCTACTCCAGTTACCCAACTTCTCCCCATAACTCCCTGTCCATGTACTTTTCAAAATCCATCTAGTTGTCTCTTGACCCTTCTCTCTATACTGCCCACTTCAGTGTCCTTCCCTAGAAACAGAGTCCAAACAATGTTTAAGTTATTTATTAGTGTCACAAGTATGCTTACATTAACAGTGCAATGAAGTTACTGCGAAAATCCCTTAGCCGCCACACTCCGGCGCCAGTTCAGGTACACTGAGGGAGAATTTAGCATGGCCAATGCACCTAACCAGCATGTCTTTCGGACTGTGGGAGGAAACTGGAGCACCTGGAGGAAACTCATGCAGAAACAGAGAGAACGTGCTGGCTCCATAGATTGACCCAAGATGGGAGACAAACCTGGGTCCCTGGCATTGTCAGGCAGCAATGATATTCGCTGTGCTACTGTGCTGCCAAAATGTGGGAGAAAAGCAATCTGTGCTGCCAACACAATTATGACAATTTGCATTACATATACAGCACCTGTAACACCACAACCAAGCAATTAGCTTTCAAACGTATGGGCCCAAAAGATTGCAATGAAAAATGGCCCACTTGGTCATTAGAAATATAGGAACAGTGAGAAGCAATTTAGTCCCTCAAACGAGATTGTGAGATAAAATATTTACAAATGGATATGGATAGGTTAAATGAATGGGGCTAGATCTGGCAGTTTAATGTGGATAAGTGTGAGGTTATCCATTTTGGTAAGAAAACTACAAAGACAACTAATTATCTAAATGGGGAGGAACTTTGGAGTGCTCCGGTGCAGAGGGATCTGGGTGTTTTTGTGTTCGAATAAAGAGGGCAAATGGAATTTTGGCATTAATTGCTAAAGGAATTGAATATAAAAGTAATGAAGTTTGCTGTTACTGTACAAAGCATGAGTGAGATTGCACTTAGAATATTGCGTACAGCTTTGTCCCCTTACTTGAGGAGGGATATGGTTGCAGTGGAGGCAGTTCAGAGGAGGTTCACTAGATTGATTCCAGAGATTGGGCAGTTTAAGCTTCTATCCCCTGCAATTTAGAAGAACGAGAGGAGATTTAATTGAGGTGTACAAGATAATGAGGGGAATTGACAAATTAGATTTGGAGAGGATATTTCCTCTTGCGGGGCAATCTAGAACACGAGGTTATAGTTTTAGGATAAGGAGTAGCAGATTTAAAACGGAGGTCAGGAGAAATCATTTCTCTCAAAGGGTTGTGAGTCTGTGGAATTCACTTCCCCAGAGTGTGGTGGATGCCAGGACATTGAGTAAATTTAAGGACAAGGGGGACAGATTTTTAATTAGTAAGGGTTTGGAGGGTGATGGTGAACAAGCAGGAAAGTGGAGTTAAAGCAGTGATAAGCTCAGTCATGACCATATTAAATGGCAGTGCAGGCTCGAGGAGCTGAATTGCCTACTCCTCCTCATAGTTCTAATGATTCTTATGCTTGATCTGTGACCTAATTCCATATACTTGCCTTTCTCTTATATTCCTCAGTATCCTTAGCTAACAAAAATTAAATCTCAATTTAAAACACACAACTGATCTAGTAACAACTGCCATTTGTGGAAGGGTTTTAAATTTCTCCCACCCTTTATATGGAAAAGTCTTCCCTAATTTCACTCCTGAAAGATCTGGCTCTAATTTATAAGCAATGCCCCCTGGTCCTAGCTCCCCAACCTGCATCAGTAATTTCTCTCTATTTACCTCATCAATTCCTCTTAAGACGTTCTCAGAAGAAAATCATACACAAGCTCCAAGAGTAGCCTGGAAGTAGTTCACTAAATAAAACTTCTATTTCCCGAAGTTTAGAAGTCCAGAGTGACGTGTAACTGGGTTTCTAAAGTGTAGGAATGTTTCATTTTTAGGGACAGAGAATAGTGAATAAAAGAAAGCTCTAGGTGAGTTCTTACACATTGATTAAGAAACTATAGATATTTTGGTTCTCATATTTCCTGTTCCGAAGGAACTTTTCTATCTGTTCCAAATGCTGCCTTTGGATCTTTTTCCACATATGGCACAGGAATTTGATTTGGACAGTGTGAGGCATTTGGGGTATGACAGCTGAGAAGTGCAACAGACATGCAGTACTTTTTAAAAGTATAGTTGTATACTGTTACAATTACACCAGAGATAAAGAATAAGTTAATCTATTTCAGTAATGTTGGTCAAAGTGTTAAGCAGTTACTACTGCTCTTCATCCAAATGGCACCACTGAATCTTTTACTTTCAGCTATGAGGGCAGACATAGTCTCAGTTAAATGTCTGATCTGAAATACAGCACTCTTACTGTGCAGCACTCCCTTAGCACTCCACTGAGCACATCATCCGCCTTTTCAAGGGAAATAAATGCTGGTCTTGCCAATGACACCCACATCCCAATGAATTTTATAAAAAGCTGAAGCTTTGTGGGTTCAAGTCTCCGGAATAGACCCACTGACTTCCTGACTCATGCAAATGTGCTACCGACAGTCAACTCTGCCATTTGGAGTGGACTGTAAATTGGAAAGAAAAGCAAGCCTTAGGCAGTTCACGTGGAGCCCGAGATCAGCTACAGAACTGGGTGGAGGCAGCTAATTAGTTCTCTATCAGCTAAGGATTCTGGACTGACCATGAAATATGTAAAACGTCCCAAGACATTTCACAATAATGATTATCATCTAAAATTCAAAACTGAGCTACACAAGAGATATTAGGTCAACTGACCAATAGCTTGGTTCAAGAACCAATTTGGAGGCGCAAGGCAGAGAGGTATATGGAAGGAATTACAAAGCTTAGAACCTAACCAGTTGAAGGCAAGGCTGCCGATAGCACTGAAAGTTGGTGATGCTCAAGAATTCAGGATTGGAGAAGTGTTGTTGTCATAAGAGATAACAAACTGAACCTCCACGGTTACCACTGTTTGGAATATTCAAATCACAGTCATTTTCTGAGAACATGGACTGAATTGAGAAAAGTAAATAAATAAATAAATGAGGGGGAGGGAGAGAGAACAAATGGAAACTGAAAACAGAGGAAGTTGAGAGTTCACATCAATGACCATCATTTTATTCATTTCCATGGCAACTGGTAACTAATAAGCCAGCTGTAGCTGGTTTGGTAATTAATCTCTGCCCTAAACCACAGAGTTAAAGATCCTATCAGTGCAAATAATTTCAGAGTAGAGTTGAGTTTTCCCATGTTTTTCACAACTGGTTTACAAAAAGCTTTTCTTAACTCTCCTGTGCAGGAAATGTCAAGGCCATTTGACCCAATAACCCTTCATCATTGACTAACTGCACTGACTGACTCACCGCGTTCCCCCACCCCCACCCACTCACCGCGTTCCCCCACCCACTCACCGCGTTCCCCCACCCCCACCCACTCACCGCGTTCCCCCACCCCCACCCACTCACCGCTTCCCCCACCCCCACCCACTCACCCCTTCCCCCACCCACTCACCGCGTTCCCCCACCCCCACCCACTCACCCCTTCCCCCATCCCCACCCCCACCCACTCACCACGTTCCCCCATCCCCACCCCCACCCACTCACCGCTTCCCCCACCCCCACCCACTCACCCCTTCCCCCACCCACTCACCGCGTTCCCCCACCCCCACCCACTCACCCCTTCCCCCACCCCCACCCACTCACCGCGTTCCCCCACCCACTCACCGCGTTCCCCCGCCCCCACCCACTCACCGCGTTCCCCCGCCCCCACCCACTCACCGCTTTCCCCCGCCCCCACCCACTCACCGCGTTCCCCCGCCCCCACCCACTCACCGCGTTCCCCCGCCCCCACCCACTCACCGCGTTCCCCCGCCCCCACCCACTCACCGCGTTCCCCCGCCCCCACCCACTCACCGCGTTCCCCCACCCCCACCCACTCACCGCGTTCCCCCACCCCCACCCACTCACCGCGTCCCCCGCCCCCACCCCCACCCAGTCACCACATTCCTTCAGCCCCACCCACTCACTGTTCCCACCCCCACCCACTCACCTCATTCCCCCACCGCCACCCACTCACCGCGTTCCCCCACCCACTCACCGCGTTCCCCCGCCCCCACCCACTCACCGCGTTCCCCCGCCCCCACCCACTCACCGCGTTCCCCCACCCCCACACCTCACCCCCCCCAACCCCACCTACTCACCTCACCCCCAACCCCACCTACTCACCTCACCCCCAACCCCACCTACTCACCTCACCCCCAACCCCACCTACTCACCGCATCCCCCAACTCCAGGGACCTGGATGTCTTTGTACACCAATTACTGAAAGCAAGCATGCAGGTACAGCAAGCAGCTAGACAAATTGTGTGTCAGCCTTCATTGCAAGAATATTTGCCTACAGGAGCTAGGATGTTTACTGCAGCTATAGGAGGTCTTCTTGAGACCACATCTGGAGTAGTGTGTGCAGTTTTGGTCTCCTGACCGAAGAAAAGTTATACTTGCGTAGCGGGAGTGCAGCGAAGGTTCACCAAACTGATCTGTGGGATGGCAGGATTCTCGTTGAGGAGAGATTGGGTTGACTGGGCCTGTACTCGCTGGAGTTTAGAAGAACGTGAGGGGATCTAATTGAAGCTTATAAAATTATGACAGGGCTGGATAGACTGGAAGAAGATGTTGTGCAGGATTTCACAGCCATGCTTGTCCCAAAACCACAAATCCCACCCAAGGTCAACAGGCCTTTCCATTGTCCACCCCTCGCTTGAACCAATTCCTGTGGCAGGCAGAGTGGTAAGATCCCAATCGATGTTTCTGCTGAGAGGCTGGTTATAGAACAAGGGTCACGGTCTCACGATATGGGATAGGCCATTTTGGACTCAGATGAAGACAAGCTCCTTGGATGGTTAACATGTGGAATTCTCTAACACGGAGGACTGTGCTGACCAAATCACTGAAAATATTTGAGGACATTGATTTTTAGACTCTAAATACGTCAAAGGGTATGGGGAGAGCGCAGGAGTATGGCATTGAGATAGAGGATCAGCCATGATCATATTAAATGGTGGAGCCGACTCAGAGGGTCAGATGGCCTACTCCTGTTCTTTTCTATGTTTCTCTCCATGCCGAATAATTTTAAACTTTATTAGCCTCATCCACTTCATCCTTAGCTGGAATTCCTCATGTTACGTTATTAGGACAGCACAATGGCTAACACTGCTTCTGCACAGCACCAGGGACCCAGGTTTGACTCCAGTCTTGGGTCTCTGTCCATGTGGAATGTCTCCCATGCTGCATGGGTTTCCTCCAGGTGCCCCTCCCACAGTCCAAAGATGTGCAGATTAGATGTGTCCCTCAGAGGTGTGTAGGTTAGGGGGATTAGCGAGGTAAATGCAGCAGTGGGCCTGGCTGAGATGCTCTGCCCGAGAGTTGGTGTAAACTCGATGGGCCAAATGGCCTCCTTCTGCACTGGAGGGATTCTATGATTCTATTACAGTTTTAGACATACACAGATTGAAACTGGTCTAGACAGAGTAGTTTGAGAAAAAAAATTACATTTAAAAAATGAAACAGTAAATTGCCAAATAGAAACCAAAAATATAGTAATTGAATAGTCAGCACAGGTTTCAAAAGGAAGGTCATGCCAGACCAGAATTCTTTAAATAATAACAATTAGGATGGATAAGGGTAATGCAGAGATGTAATAAACCACATGGTAGACTGATGACCAAGGTCAGAACATGTGGAGTCAGGGGACAATTGGCAGAATGGATAGCAAACTGGCTGCAAAAAATTAAAACAGAAAATGACGAAGCTAATTATTCTGCCTGGCAAAAGTTAGGAAAGCTGGGACCACTGCCATTCACAGGAATAGTTTGAACTGAGCAGTCAAAAGTATAATTTCACAATTTGTAAATGATACCAAATTGGGTTAACACAAAGATGGATTGTGACAAAATACAAGAAGGCCTCAGTAAACTCGCAGAATGGGCATATAATTGGATTATGCCCAATATATAGATAAGTGTGAGGTGATGTATTTTGTTAGGACGAGTAAAGAAGTCACATATTACTTTGATAGTGAAAGTCTAAATGGGCCTGAGAGATAGTAAATCTGGGAATCAGATTTACAGATTACAAAATGAAAAGTTTATTTATTAGTCACAAGTAGGCTTGCATTAACACTGCAACTAAGTTACTGTGAAAATCCCCTAGTTGCCACACTCTGATGCCTGCTCAGGTCAATGCACCTAACCAGCATGTCAGACTGTGGGAGGAAACTGAAGCATCCAGAGGAAAGACACAGGGAGATTGCACAGACAGCGACCCAAAGCCAGGAATCGAACCTGGGTCCCTGGCGCTCTGAGGCAGCAGTGCTAACCACTGTGCCGTCATGCCGCCCACCGTAATGATGCAGGTTAATAAGAGAAACAAACTGTTTCTTGAGTGGTAGAATTTAAAAGCTGAGAAATTACACTGAACTTGTATCAATGATCAATTGGACCACACATGGAATGCTACTGTTTAAAGCATTTATTTATTGTATTTACTGCTTTAAGAATTCTGAGGGAGTGGTTAGAAGGGAGTTGTGGGCCAACAGCTTTAAATCAGCGCCAGGTTTAAAAGGAGGCCTGGTGTAGACAGCGGGCAGCGTCGGAGCGGGCAGCAGAGTGAGAGGGCAGCAGAGTGAGCTATTAGGGCTTAATATCAAAAAGGGCTTGAGGGAAAAAAGGCCAGGTGAGTCCGTTTGAAAAAACAAGGGAAAAAAATTTTTTTTTCAAAACTACTACAGGGAATAATGGAGGGGCATGTGATGTGTGGTTTCTGTATGATGTGGGAACTGGTGGACCCCAGGGTCCATCCCAGTGACCATGTCTGCAGTAAGTGCAGGTTGCTGGAGGAGCTCCAGCTCAAGGTAGATGAGCTGGCCTCTGAGCTACAGACACTGAGGCTCATCAGGGGGAGAGAGGGTGCCATGGTCAATGGGGTGCAAGTGACATCCACCCCCCCTAGACTGGCTAACTCTAAGGGTCAGGGACAAGAGGGGGCTGCTGGGAGGAGGAAGGGGGGTGAGGAGCGGAGGAAGGAGAGTGGGGGGAGGAGGAAGGAGGGTGGGGAGCGGAGGCCTCAGCCTCTTAATCTGCACAACAGGTTTGAGGTTCTTGCTTCCAGTCTGGAAGAGGACGAGGCAGGTGAGGTTGGTGAGCAAACTGCACACGGTACAGTGATGCAGCAGGACATAGGCAAAAAGAAGGGGAAAAAGAACGTAGTAGTGATTGGGGATAGTGGGGTGAAGGGTATTGACACTGTCCTTTGTCACAATGACAAAGTGCACAGAAGGGTGTGTTGTCTGCCTGGTGCTCGGGTCCAGGATGTCGCAGCTGGGCTGCAGAGGAACCTGGAGTGGGAGGGTGAGAACCTGGTCGTTGTGGTACATGTGGGTGCCGGCGACGTAGGCAAAATGCAGACTGAGGATCTGGGGAGGGAGTATGAAAAGCTGGGAATGGAATTAAAAAGTAGAACCGACAAGGTGGTCATCTCTGGGCTACTGCCTGAACCGAGTGCAGACGGGCGTAAGGCTGACAGGATTAAGGAAGTGAATGGGTGGCTCAGGGATTGGTGTGGGAGGAATGGGTTTGCATTTATGGGGCATTGACACCAGTATTGGGGTAGGTGGGACCTGTTCGGGTGGGATGGGATTGGTCTGAACCGTGCTGGGACCAGAGTGCTGGCGAATCGAGTAAAGAGGACTGTAGACAGGGCTTTAAACTAATTAGGGGGGGGAGGGTGCGAGGGTAGGTGACGTTACGAGGTCTAAAGTTAAGGAGACGGTACAGGTAAGGGAAGAGGCCGAGGATGTCCCAATAATAGAGGGAGTAGGGGGCGTGAGTATGGTTGGTGGCGTTACGGCAAATAGGGTCCAGGTGAAGGCTGGGATGAAAGCGCTTTATCTGAATGCACGAAGCATTCGGAATAAAGTAGATGAGCTGGTGGCGCAGATCAGCACAAATGGATATGATCTGGTGGCCATTACAGAGATGTGGCTGCAAGGTGACAGGGACTGGGAGCTGAATGTACAGGGGTATCAAGTGTTTAGGAAGGATAGGCAGGAGGGAAAAGGGGGGGGCGTAGCTCTGCTGATTAAGGATAGTATCAAGGTGGTAGCAAGGGATGATATTGGAGCCAAGGAGCAGAACGTGGAATCGTTGTGGGTGGAGATTAGGAACAGCAAAGGGAGGAAGACGCTGGTGGGTGTCGTCTATAGGCCCCCGAATAATGATCTGGAGGTGGGGCGGGCTGTTAATGCGCAAATAAGTGCGGCGTGCAGGAATGGGACGGCCGTAGTTATGGGAGATTTCAATCTGCATATTGATTGGTCGACCCATGTTGGACGCGGTGGGCTCGAGGAGGAGTTCTTGGAATGCTGCCGGGATAGTTTCCTGGAACAGTGTGTGTTGGAGCCGACGAGGGAGCGAGCTATCTTCTTCACTCAAAGGGTAGTGAATCTCTGGAATTCTCTGCCCGTTGAAGTGGTGGAGGCTGCCTCGCTAAATATTTTTAAGAAGCGGGTTGATGGGTTCTTGATAAGAGAGGGGATTAAGGGTTATGGGGAGAGGGCGGGAAAGTGGAACTGAGCCACAACAGATCAGCCATGATCTTATTGAATGGCGGGGCAGGCTCGAAGGGCTAGATGGCCTACTCCTGCTCCTATTTCTTATGTTCTTATATCTTGGATCTCGTGCTATGTAATGAGGCAGGTAGAATTAGGGACCTTGCGGTGAAGGATCCTCTTGGAGACAGTGATCATTGTATGGTGGAGTTTCTGGTGCAGATGGAGGAGGAGAAAGTGGGTTCCCAGACACCCGTACTTTGTTTGAATAGAGGGGAGTACGGTAGGATGAGAGAAGAATTGGCGAATGTTGACTGGAGGAGCGCGTTGGAGGGAGGGTCTGCTGAGGAGCAGTGGAGGATCTTTAAGGAGATCTTTCTTGGTGCTCAGTGGAAATTTATTCCGATGGTCAAAAAGGACCGTAGGAGGAGAGGTAATAAGCCGTGGATAACGAAGGAGGTGAAGGAAAGAGTTAAATTAAAAGCGGAGGAATTTAGAGTAGCTAAGAGTAGTGGGCGAGAAGAGGATTGGGAGAGGTTTAAATGTCAACAAAGATTGACAAAGAAGTTGATAAAGAAGGGTAGGAGAAACTATGAAGCTGGGCTAGCGCTTAATATAAAAAAGGATAGCAAGAGTTTTTATAAATATATAAAAAGGAAGAGGCTGGCTAGGGTGAACGTTGGTCCTTTAGAGGATGAGAAAGGGGACCTAGTGGTAGGGGATGGGGATATGGCTAAGGTATTGAATAACTTTTTTGTTTCTGTCTTCACGGAGGAGGACGTGAATAATTTGCCGGGTGTTAGTGATGGAAAGGTGGTAGGACTGGAGGGTCTTAATGACATTACTGTTACTAGAGAGGCGGTGCTCGACAGACTGGAGGGGCTGATTGTGGACAAACCCCAGGACCGGATGGAATGCATCCGAGGGTTCTGAAAGAAATGGCGGAGGTGATAGTGGATGCCTTGGTGGTTATTTTCCAGACGTCGCTGGATTCCGGGGAAGTGCCGGGAGATTGGAAAACGGCTAATGTTACGCCGTTGTTTAAGAAGGGTGCCAGGCAAAAGGCGGGGAATTATAGGCCGGTTAGTTTAACGTCTGTGGTAGGTAAAATGTTAGAATCCATCATTAAGAAGGAAATTGCGAGGCATCTTGAAGGGAATTGCTTGATAGAGCAGACGCAGCACGGTTTCATTAAAGGGAAGTCATGTCTGACAAATTTACTGGAGTTCTATGAGGATGTGTCTAGGGCAGTGGATAGAGGAGAGCCGGTGGATGTGGTCTTTCTGGATTTTCAGAAGGCGTTTGACAAAGTACCTCACAAGAGGTTATTGCAGAAGGTCGAGGGACATGGAGTTGGGGGTAGGGTGTTAGCGTGGATAGAGGATTGGTTGTCAAATAGGAGGCAGAGAGTGGGGGGTCAACGGGTGCTATTCGGATTGGCGGATGGTGACTAGTGGAGTGCCCCAGGGGTCGGTGCTGGGGCCTCAGCTTTTTACCATTTATATAGATGATCTGGAGGAGGGAACCGAGTGTAGGGTGTCGAAATTTGCTGATGACACCAAGATTGGGGGAACGGCAAATTGTGCGGAGGGTGTGGAGAGTCTGCAGAAGGATCTAGATAGGCTGGGCGAATGGGCCAGGAAATGGCAAATGGAATTTAATGTTGGCAAGTGTGAGGTGGTCCACTTTGGTAGGAATAATGGTAGGAAGGACTATTACTTACGTGGCGAAAAACTGCAGCAGGCGACGGTGCAGAGGGACCTCGGGGTCCTTGTGCATGAGTCGCAAAAACCCAGCTTGCAGGTGCAGCAGGTGGTCAGGAAGGCGAATGGGATGCTGGCCTTCATAGCGAGGGGGATTGAATATAAAAGTAGGGAGGTCTTGCTGCAGCTGTATAGGGCATTGGTGAGGCCGCAGCTGGAGTACTGTGTGCAGTTTTGGGCGCCGCACCTGCGCAAAGATATTTTGGCCTTGGAGGGAGTGCAGAGGAGGTTTACTAGGCTGATACCGGAGTTGAGGGGGTTGAGCTATGAGGAGAGGCTGAATAAACTAGGCTTATACTCGTTAGAGTTTAGAAGAATGAGGGGAGATCTCATTGAGACGTATAAGATGATGAATGGGATGGATAGGATAGAGGTGGAGAGACTCTTCCCGCTCAGAAAGGACAGTAGGATGAGGGGGCACAGCCTCAAGATAAAGGGGGGGCGGTTTAGAACGGAGTTGAGGAGGAACTTCTTCACTCAAAGGGTGGTGAATCTCTGGAATTCTCTGCCCGTTGAAGCGGTGGAGGCTGCCTCGCTAAATATTTTTAAGACGCGGGTTGATGGGTTTTTGATAAGAGAGGGGATTAAGGGTTATGGGGAGAGGGCGGGAAAGTGGAACTGAGCCACGACAGATCAGCCATGATCTTATTGAATGGCGGGGCAGGCTCGAAGGGCTAGATGGCCTACTCCTGCTCCTATTTCTTATGTTCTTATGTTCTTATGTACAAACTCTCTCCAAATTCGAAAAAATGAATAAGATATTGGGGATGGTGCAGAGAAGAATCACAAAGATGATAATAGAACTGAGAGGATACAACAACAGAAAATCTTAAAAAGTGGGAACTCATTTCCCTGGAAAAGAAATGGTTTGATTGGGTGGATAAAAAGAGTGGGGTTGAAGGTGGGGAACGTCATAGATAGTCACTGATATATCCAATTAGGAATTCAGGAGAAACCTCTTCACTCAAGAGTGGTTAGAACCTGGACCTTGGCATCGCAGGAAGAAGCCAAGGTGAACAGGAAAGATGTGTTTCAGGGAAGGATATTCTCAATGGGGGAGAGTCCAGAACCAGGGGTCACAGTCTGAGGATTCAGGATAGACCATTTAGGACGGAGATGAGGAGACATTTCTTCACCCAAAGAGCGGTGAGCCTGTGGAATTCATTAACACAGGAAGTAGTTGATGCCAAAACCTTGAATGTATTCAAGAGGCGGCTGGATATAGCACTTGGGGCGAATGGGATCAAAGGTTATGGGGAGAAAAAGCAGGATTAGGCTATTGAGTTGGATGATCAACCATGATTTTAATGAATGGCAGAGCAAGCTTGAAGGGCTAAATGGCCTCCTCCTGTCCTATTTTCTGTGTTTCTATGGGAAGCTAGATAAGCACAAGAGGGAGAAAGAAATAGAGGGCATAGGCTAAGAGGAATCAGAGGAGATGTATGTAACCAGTAATTCCTTACAAACAGTATCATCTGAACAATTGGGCTGAATGGCCCATCTCTGCATTGCATACTACAGCTAATGGTCTCAAAGCTGGCACACCTACAACACAATATCAAAAGCATCAGGGAGGACCCTGGGGACTGGGAGTGGGAGGATTAAATACTAAATGGAATGGAGGGAGATTGCAAGATCAAGTGTGAATTATACAGTCAGCTTAACCAACAGAGATTCCCAAAACATATTGATGAGGCAGAACGTTCTCCACAAACCTAAGGAAAAAAATCACAACAGTTTACCTCAGCCTTCCACAATTATCTGATGATTGTGTTCAATTTTCTCAGAATCATCAAGCTTTTTCCCCCAGTTCAAGGACAGTAAGTTCTTCCTGTTACTAGGTTGTAAGAACAACTCTCAGAACAGGGTCTGACACATCAGGGTAGAATTCCAATTCTTTGCTTGCCAGCCATCTTCTACCATTCACACATCAAATTTTAAAAGCCTCGTTCTTGCACTCAAATCTCTCCATGACCTTTCCCCTCCATACCTCTGTAACTCTTCCGGCCATCCAATCCTCTGAAATCTCTCCATTTCTCTAAACCTAATCTCTTGTGCATCACCAATTTGAGTCGCTCTACCATTAATGGCTGTGTCTTCGGCTGCTGGGCCCTAACCTCAGAAATTCCCCTCAAGCATCCTTTAATACGTTCCTTAAAACTGATCGCTTTGACCAAGCTATTTGTCAGCCCTCCTCACATCTCCTCCTACTCAAGTCCAGACAGAGTCAGGAGGAGAGAAAGCTGCAGAGATAAAACAAGTTTTAGGGACAGATGTTTTCAGTTAAAATGGAATGAAAACAGATGAGAACCAGTCTTCTACTTTAACATTAAATTCGGTGCATGGTAGGAATCTATTTCACAAGAAGGTAGACTTTGGTGAGGCTGGTACTGAGCTCTATAAATCTTTAACAAAGCTGTGTGCCCTCCTGGAGTGTGTTGCGAAGGGTTGGATTACTTTTGTTAAATATCTAATGGCAGTGTGGAATTATTGATGGAGTGTGTTTTGATAAAGGGGCACTGCAGACGGACATGCCAAAGGCCTCGATTGGCCAGGGTACAAAGAGGCTCTAACACAACCTCACATCACAAAACCATTTCACTACAAGGCAATGATTGGCAGTTACTACCACTCAAGTTTCTCCACAGCTGTTATTGGGATTCAGTTCCTCCTCCTGATGTCAGCTGTGCCACAGCTCAGCGTGTAGCACTCTCGTCTCCGAATCACGAGGTTGTGAGTTCAAGTCCCACTCCAGAAACTCCAGCACATAATTCAGGTCAATGCTCCCAGTGTGGGAGTGCAGCACCATGGAGGGGCTGTCACTTACATGCGGTGTTAATCATAAAATCCCTACAGAGCAGAAGAGGCCATTCGGCCCACTGATTTTTCAGCAACTCTCTGACAGAGTATCTCAACCAGACTCTCTCCCCTGCCCTATCCCATAACTCCATAAACTCATGAATTAGGAGCAGAAATAGGCCTCAAGCCTTTTCCACCATTCATTAAGAATATAGCTGATTAGATTGAGGCCTCAACACCTGGTGGAATGGGACACCAGGAAAAATTGAATTAGCAAGTTAAATATTTTTGTCCTTAACTTGTATCTTAAGTGTTTTTTTGTGGTTTAAAGTTAAATCTGCAACCGCTGGTGTTTAGTAGATTTATTGAGGTGAGTGAGTGTTTGTTTCAGTGTTAGAGTATGCGAGCAGAAAGTTTGCAAGTAACTTCCAGCCCAGGGAGACAGATTACCCCAGATTCTTACACTGCATTAAGATGGCTCTTCATCAAATCTTTCGCTTCCCCTTTCCCTGCCTTGCCTTCTCTCCAAAGGGAAGTACTGCATTATTTGCACTGAGTGAGTTACAGTGTGTGCATGCATGGGTACACACCAACATTACAGGGCACATATCCAACTGTTTTTCTTGCATTGCTCACAAACAGGGAGACTAGCCAAAGCAAGTCCACATACAGCTGTGTGTGTACATGTATACCTGCCTATGTGCCTACATGCACTGCATTGTGCCTATATTTATGTGGGCATGAATGAAGAGTGTGTATGAGTGTGCACAGGAGCATGCATGTCAGTGTGAGCATATTATTCTGTATGCTTTTGTGCTTGTGGGTGTGTGTGCTTATTTGTGTACATATGAATATTCTGCCATCTACTGGACAGTTTTAGAAGTTTCAGCCAGGTTAACTGCTGAAGGGTGATAAATGACACACATATATTAAGGCCTGTTCTAACTGCCTGTGATTAACATTAACCCCGAATGCGATTTAGAGGGACAAATGGAAAGAGAATTCGGCCACAAGCTCTACCTATTTTCATCATGCATCAAGCTGCCCAATCAGCAATTCTTGAGAGGATTACTGGAGGCTGCTCTGTAAATTGCCAAGGATTGTTTACAAGCTTTTACAGCTTTTTTGTGGGATCACTTCTACTGTAAGCGCCCCTGATTAGGATTGGGGTGGAGGGCAGGGGGATGCAGGTTGACAGGGAGGCACAGGGAAGTTGAGCCAGGATGTTGCTCTCGATTGAGATCCAGAGGACGGGGTCCTGCTGGGTTAGAAAATCCTCCTCTGCCTCCAATAGTCAGCCTGCAGCCCCCCTCACCATCATGTACCAGGTATAACCACACCATCTTTAGAGTGGAATATCCAGAGCAAGACCAGGGAAGGAGGGAATGGGAGAGAAGAAAAAAGATAAGAAGGGTTCATTTAAAAAAGGATATCAGGGAAAGTATATATAAATATGTTCAAAGCACTTAAAACAAGTCGTACCTTGGCTGAAATGTATTAAGTTGAAGTTTAAATCTCCTTTATAAAATTCTAATAACATTTTTCAAGTTGTTACATTGGGCCCATTATGCACTGGGAGCTGCTTGTTGAAGTAATGCTGGCATCAAACTTGTCACTTCAAAAGTAATGAGTTGGATGAGCGATTGATTATTTTGTTAATTCTCAGTATGTATGTCCATGGTAAAGGTCAATATTTATTGTCTCTTTAGAGACGAAACACAGTGCTGCATAAACGTACTGTGTGTCGGCAGAGAGACACCTTTTTTAGTTTTTGTCCTAAATTTGTTTTGTTGCACTTTGTCAATTGCTGTTCTATAATGTAATTGGCTGCTCTAGCTTTGTAAGGCCACAACATCAACTTGGTATTCAACCATGTAAGACATCACAACCAAACCTGGGCCTATCCCAGAATCAGACAGTACCACGTGAAAGAGCTGTTTAATTTAATACACTTCCTGTTCTTTCCCATATGTTTGCAAATTAGTCCTCTTTAAGGGGACTCTTCACTTCTTACCCAATGCATGCGCACGCACACACCATGAGAAGTCCATCTCTTCTCTATTCAGGAGTAGCTCAAATCAATGAGGAGCTCAAAACTCTCACTCTGACAATTTAGTAAGCATCAAATGAATATAGCAAATGAGATGAATAGATTTCATTTTTTTGTTGGTACCTAAATTGCCCAAGGCTTTTAAAAAATTTCTTGCAATCCCATGTATAATGTCTTTGTCTTTCCAAAAACCAGCTCTGCAGTTCCTGGGCTAACCAGATTTGGCCGGAGTTCTTTCTGATACAGACTTTCGCCCTGCTATGACTGTTACAAGTTAAAAAGGCATTAAATTAGAAAAAACTACCACCAGTAACAGTGACAGCAGGAGAAACACCGGGAGCCCCTCGCGAAGGATGTGATGAAAAGTCAAGGGAAGTGTTGTTGGGCACAGTGTTGGTATTTTACATCTTCTATATACAATCAGGGCATCACTGCTCCTTGAAGACTCACTTCTCGCAGCCCCTCAAAGGAAGGAAGACCTCTCTCTTTGAAGAATAAACAGCTAAAAACAGGAATGCCTCAGATACCAACCAAAGGGATTCCATGTACTGAGTTAACTAATCCAAATTGGGATGGTATCCTTCATGGCCACCTGTGAGGACAGATAGGACCTCAGATTAATATCTCACCCTAAAAACAGCATCTCCAAACAGTGCTGCACTCCCTCAGTACTGGACTGTGTGTGTCAGCCTGGATTATGCGTTCAGGTTTCTGGAGTGCGACTTAAACCCACAATGATCTAAATCAGGGACAAGTGTGCCATGGCTGACAATTGCTTTCCAAGCTCACACATAAAAATTTGGAGCTTTTCGCAGAATCCCTACAGTGCAGAAGAGGCAGTTCAGCCCATTATGTCTACACTGACTCTGTGACAGAATATCTTACCCAGGCCCTTCCACCTATTCCTGTAACTCCGCACATTTCCCATTGCCAATCCACCTACTCTGCACGTCTTTGGACTGTGGGAGGAAACCGAAGGACCCAGAGGAAACCCACGCAGACACGAGGAGAACATGCAAACTCCACACAGACAGTGACCCGAGCCAAAATTGAACCCGGAGGCAGCAGTGCTAACCACACTGCCAGCATGCTGCTTTTACTTCAGGATGTCCAACATCCATATCAGTTGGTCTTCATCTCATGAACGGTTACCTATATAAAGAAGTGGAGAGCACTACTGAAATCATACCACAAGGATAATTGCCATCCAGGAGTAAAAGGGTTAGGGTGATAAAAAATAAAATCTAAGAACAGCCTGGACTGGGACACTCTGAGGTATCTCGGTGTGAGGAACAGAGAAAATGTCATGTTTTTAACAACATTAAAATGTAATAACATATAGCTCAATCTCATCAGCCTCCTCCCCTATTGAAGTTGTATTTCTACTTTATTCATTTATAGATGTGGACATCGCCGGCAAGGCCAGCATTTAATGCCCGTTCTTAATTGTTCTTGAAAACACAGTGGATGAGCTGCCTTCTGAAGACGACTGCGTGTCTCACTCGGCCATTTCAGAAGGCAGCTAAGAGGCAACCACATTGTTTTGGGCTTGGAGTCACATATAGTTCAGTCTAGATAAGGATGGCAGATGTCCTTCCCTAAAGAACACCAGTGAGGTGTATGAGGTTTTCAAACAAGAATCCAGTAGTTTCACAGGCATCAGATTTGTTTAATTATTTGACCTTAAATTTCTCCATATGCTGTGGTGGGATTTGAACTCATGTCCTCGAAAGCTTATGAGTTTACTATCAAATAAATCGGTTGGACTTAAACCTGGTGTTGTCAGACTTCTTACTGTGTTTACCCCAGTCCAACGCCGGCATCTCCACATCATTACTGCGCAGCATACAGCATCTGATAAAATATCTCTGTTGGCTTTGCATCTTCCACAACTCCAGCCGCTAAATTATGTTCATTCTATCTGCTCACCCAATCATCATCAACCTCCAGTGGCTCCCAACCCTCAATATTTTAAATACAATGGCCTCATCCCACCCAGCAGAGTCAAAATCCTGGAACTAACAGAAACGTAGGAACCCCATCACGACACACACTGCAGGGGTTCATGAAATCCCACCAATACCTTCTCAAGGACAACTAACAATGGGAAATAAATGCCAGTCTTGCTACATTCCAAGAATGACCTTGGAAAATGAAGTTACCTCCCGCACCCTTAATTCCTCTGGATCCAATCTTCTGTTATATTCTCCCACCCTGCTCCCCAACCCTGGTAACTTGGGATTTGTCCATTTTTACATACCCTGCTGGTACTAGTCACGAGTCAATCAGATGATACAGTCCATAAGTATCCTATCTTGCCCCGATTTTCTTTTCCCAATACCTTTAATACTGACTAACAGCTCTCATCCTGGGAATGCCTTGGTTTTTGCATTCACATCCCTATCTTTGTAACTTGCTCCATCAGTACAAATCTCTGAGATCGCTGTGGTCCTCCAGATCTGGCCTCTCTTCTGCATCCCTCATTTTCACTGCTGCACCCCAATGACTGTGCTTTCAGCTGCCAAGGTTCTAGCCTATGGAATTCCCTCCCTCAACTTCCCTGCAGTTTCAACATACTCTCCCTCCTCCTTCAAGATGCTTTTTAAAACCTATCACTTTGAGCATCTTTTTGCCTTTTCTAATATCTCTTTATATTGCTCACTGTCAAATTTTATTATCAAGTTACATCGATGTAAGCTTGGAAACAGGCCCATTGGGCTGAATGGCCTATGTCAGCATTTAAGCTCCATACATGGCCGTCCTTTATCCAATCCTACCAACACATCCTTCTGCTCCTTTCTCCCTCAATGTTTATTTACTTCCCCTTAAATGCATCAATGCCATTCACTCCTGGTGGTAGCAAGCTCCACATTCTCACCACTCTCTGGGGGAAGGTGGTTTCTTCTGGATTCCCTATTGGAATAATTAGTGACATTATATTTATGCTCCTTAGTTTTTGACCCCCTAAATATGGAAATTTTTCTCTACATCTATCCTGTCAAACCTATACTCTTTCAGTTGTGGCATCATTCTTCTGATTCTCTTTTTGTACCTTTTTTAGTGTCTCAGTATTCCTTTTTAACATAAAGTGTGGAACTGAGTCCAGTAATGTCCCTGTGAAGTTTAAGATGCTACACACATGCAGCCAGGGGCGGCAGGTTTCCATCTCTGAAGGACACAGCTATTGGCTTCTTTAACAACAATTCAGCAGCTTTCATTTCCATTCTATCTGGTGGCAGTCCATGAATTATCAGAATTATTCTTAATTCACTTTCACCACTTTCAGAAGTGCATTTTAAATTTAGGATTGCCATAATCACGTGGCTGATGAATCCAGTCGTCCATCTCGACTCTCTGGCAACTCTATTCAAAGTCCTCCTCTCCACTAGTATCAACTGTGGTCCAATGGGTAACACTCCTGTCTCTGAGTCAGAGGTTGTGAGTTCAAGCCTGCCTGCAGAGACTTGAGCACGTAATCTAGTCTGACATTCCCAGTACAGCACTGAGGGAGTACTGCAGTGTCAGAGGTGTTATTTCTCAAGTAGGTTGTTAAACAAAACCCCATCTTTCCAGACAGGATGAAAAAGATCCCAAAGCACTATTATGAAGCTGGTATCCTGGTCAATATTACCACTCAATTAACACCACTACAAAACAGATTATCAGTTCATTATCACCTTATTGTTCATGGGAGCATCTGTATGCAAATGGGCTGCTGAATTGTTAAATTAACAAAAATAATTACATTGTAAAAGTATTGAGTTGGCTGCAAAGTGTTTTGGGACATACTAGGGGCCTGAAAGGCACTATCAAAATGCAAGTTCTTAATTACAAACATCCTCATATGCCTCTTTTTGACCAATATACAATACCCCTCCAAATTCCCTAACCAGGGCTCAGAATCCATTCTCTTATTCCATCTGATCCATCCTGTGAAGACCCTTGGAATATTTTGTACTTTAGAAAAAGAAACAAAAAAACTTTCCTTTATAGAGCCTTTCATGTCGCAAAATGTTCCAAGGTGCTTCCCACAAGGAGATATTAGGACAGATGACTGAAAGCTTGCTCAAAGAGCTTGGTTTTAGGGAGCATCTTAAAAGAAGAGAAAGATGTGGAGATGTTGCTTACGGCCAGCAGATGAAAGCACGGTCTTCAAACGTGGGGAACGAAGGAACTTAGAGATGTGCAAGAGATCAGAGTTGGAGGAGTACAGATAACTCAGAGGGTTGTGGGTTGCAGGAGATTACAGTGCTAATGAGGGGGTGAGGCCAAGGAAGCAGTTGAGAACAAGGTTGGGCAGTAAAGCAGGTTTACTCCTTCACCAGCTCAGGGTCTTTGAATACAGCAGTAAGACTCTCGGCAGACAGGGAACCAGACCTGGAATGTTCTTCGATAGGACATGGCGCAACACCGCAAACACCCGTGGTGTGCAAGCTCATGTAAATCTCTGGGTCCTGCCCAGCCACAAACACACCTTTCGTTACAAAAACCGCAGAGTGTTTTACAAAAAAACAAAAAGGGTAAATAAATATCTGCGCTATTTATTGGAATCAGATGACGAGTAGACATCATAGTTACAAAAGCGAACGAAAATTACCAGTCACGTGACGCACTTTTACGTAAGCAAGTGTAAAAGTTTACAGATGACGTGACTGCTGGAGGAAATTCTAAATTCTGCACTTTAAAAATATTTTACAAGATTACTAAATACGCAATAACCACAAGTGCAACATACACGTGTGTGTGTATGTGTGTCTGTGTGTGTACGTCTATGTGTGTGTATGCATAGAAATCTAAAATAAAACATTCATCATACATCATTTTGTTACACTGCGTGTGCTATTGCAGGAAAAAAAATCCCCGCAGATCAAATCTAAAATGGTTCAACCACAAAAAAAACACATTAAGGTTCTTTTTCCCTCTCTCTGCTTCCACAGCTATGTCTGAACTGAAATAATGTGGAGCCACAGGCCTCAGCCCAGCCCCACATAAACCACACATTTCCACATCAATAAAGTTAATTGGTTAGCCATTAGTTACTGGAGTATACTGTACTCACCAGGACATGAGCAACCTCCTGACATTTTTCACATCTCTGAACTCCCTTCCTATATGTATATATGTTTTTTTTATCCTTTTTTTCCCCCTTCTGGTTGCAACAAGCAGACAGCACAGCCTCTCTCTACTTCATGGTGTCCTGTATGTGTTGATGTCACGTACTGAAATCTCTGGGTAGGAGAAAAAAAAAGAGAGAGAGGGACCATCAGAGAAACAGGAAGCAGAAATTATTCGTCCCTGAAAGGCGGAATGCCTCTACTCATTAATATGCAAATACTAAATTCAGTGGGTGGAGTGTGTGTCTGGCAGGGTAACCCAGGAAACAAGAGATGGCAAAGCAACAACAAGCATGTGACCCAGATTTTCTCTCTCGCTCTCTCTAAAAAGGTTGTTAAGGTTGTTCTCTACATCGAAAAAACCCTGCTCCCAAATTCCTTTCACCATCCATCACTGCCCTTTCAACAAGGAGAAACCGTAGCCTCTTTCAGCTAGATCAGTGGTGTTTATTCATCGAATAGAAGTCATTCACCTTCCCCCTCTCTACCCTGCTCCTCCTCTCCCTCTCACCTCTCCCCCACTACTAGTCCAGGATCTGGGAGATGAGAATGTTAACCCTTTCTGAACCATAGTCCCAAATAAATAAAAAACAAACATTTTTGTTTTACACTTTGCTACATTCAGAGGTCATACGAGACAAATTCAGCAAATGAGTGTACTGCCCACTGGTGTGCTGACAATAACAGGCTGCAAAGTCCCACCTTTGATATCCTGGATTGAGTTAATTAATGAAGGGCTTCCTTTAGTGGGATAAGCGGAAGAGAAACTAGCCTGTGCTGCTGTTCCTTGGGGTTGCAAACGCTCCAGGCTCACCCTGGAATTCCCTTGAATTTAAGATTAATCTCCAGTTCACTGCCACAAGCAAAGCCCAAGAGAAAAGTTAGAAGGATCTAAATAATAGCCAAATTTTTTTCAACATTTTTGTGAATTTATTAAAATCTTGGAGGGTGTGGGTGATAGAGGCTGTTTGACAGTCTATCAACTGAAAAAAAAGTCTGTTCACCTTTGATTGGTTATGGAATGGGGTGCACTGTGAAGATGGGGGATATATCAATAACAGGAATTTGTTGGGCGGGTGGGAGGTGGGGTGGAGGCAAGTTGGTTTCAGGCAGGAGGTCACATGGTGAAACCCTGCAGGATTGTGTCGAATCACAGTTGGAAACTAGTAAGTCAGCGAAATGCCATTTTCCCATCACCAATACCAACAGAAATGGCTGCAGATGTGACCTACGGTCAGGTCATTTTCACCTCGGGACCTACAACCATGGCCTGGGTAAAGTTACAGGTTTAAAAAAAAAAACACTGACTGCTTCCCACTGGGTGAGACTCTCTTGCTCAATAAGGCAGTTCATACTCTGCAAAGCCCATAGCGAGGGTTCTATTGATGACGCCCCATGGACTCCAAGGCCATCACAGCATCCCCCCTGCCTTAGCTCTGCGTCACTCCCAGCAACCCCACTGTGGGCAGGCCTTTCCATTGCTTGGTGGGAGGCTGGGCTGGGTCAAGTGGTGTAAACCAAACAGGGGACCTTCTCTTCTTAAGGGAAGGTCGCAGGATTACTGATGCAGGTTCCTCTTCAGGTTCCACTTCAGCCCGGAGACTCCATCTCCAACTCCATAGATTCACTATCCAGAGGGGTCATCATGGCGTCAGCTTTAAGCTGAGGGCTGGCACTAGCTGTCACCCATGGCTGGTGGTGGGGACTGCTCGAGCAGGGACTCTCAGCTGCTGAGGTGGTCCAAATGCTTCTGTGTGTTTTACCCTGAACTCTGACCTTGCAAAATTCTGGTCCCACTTTCTCCATAATGATTGCACGGACTCATCTGGAACCATCCCTGAAGTTCCTTAGATGAACCAGATCACCCATTGCAAATATTCTTTCAGTCCTCATGGAATCAAAGGCTTTTTTTTTGGTTTTCCTGTTGGGACTCCACCTTCCTCGCCAAGTTTGGGAATAACTGGCACAAACTAGTACAAAGTCATCGTCCTATTAACAGCTGGGCTGGAGCCACACCTGGTGTTTTGTGGAATGTGGTCCTATAATTGAACAAAAAAATCGTGCTTACTTCCCATGGACACCACTGATTGCTTCCTCATACCATTTTTGAAGGTTTGAACCACCCGTTCTGCCAGTCCATTTGATGATGGGTGATGAGGTGTGATCTGGATGTGTCAGACACCACTGGAGAGCACAGAGTTCTGGAAATTACCCCTAGAAAAGGCCATGCCATTATAGGAAACAAGGACTTCCGTTTTCCATGTACACTGAAGCTTTGTCATAATTTCTCAATTATAGTCTGAGAAGTCGTGGAGTCCATGCAGTGCACCTCAAACACGTTGGATTGTGCGTCCATCGTGATTAAAAACATGGAACCCATAAGGGGGCAGACAAAGTTTATATGTAGACATACCCCTGGCCTGCCCGGCCACTCCCAATGGGCTTAGGGAGGCTAAAGTTGGAGGTGTTTTATTTTCCTGGCACAGGTCACATCACTTCACCAAGTCTGTGATGTCAGAGTCAAAACTGGGCCACCAGATGGAACGCCTAGCCTGCATCTTTGATTTTGATACTCCTGGGTGGCCATTATATAATTCCATTCATATTGGACAATTACTCAGGACCCTCAAAGAATGATCCTGTCCTCAACACTAAGTTCAGATTTCTTAACGAGGTTGGGTTTCGTTGCTTCGGAGGGTCATCCCTGGAATCCACCGTATAGGATCATGTGCCTTATTTTGGATAAGATTGGTCTTTTTAAGGTCCAGGCTTTAATCTGCCATGCTGACACTGGCAAGGTCTCTAAAAAGTTCAGAATCGTCACAACCTCATTCAATGTTGGTAAAGGAGCCAGGTTTGTGGGCAATGGAAGACAACTCAGTGCATCAACACTACCTATCTGGGTTCCAGGGTGGTATTCTACAAGATATTTGTAGGCCAGCAATTAAAAGACCCAGCATTATATCTGAGGGCAGGCGATGGGGGAGTTCCTTGTCCTTTTTGAAAAGGACCAGTAAGGTTTTATGGTCAGTAACTATAAACAAAGTCCACCACAGACATGTTGATGGAACTTCTTCACACCAAATACAACCACAACACTTCCCTCTCAATTTGAGAACATCTTCACTCTGCATCTGAAAGGGACCTGGAGGTACATGCGATGGGCTTTCGTCCTGTCTTCCCAACAACGTGACAGCATCGCATCAACCCATTACAGAGAAACGTTAGAGGTTAAAACAATTTCTTTCTTGAAATGGACTAGTATGTTAGGTCACAATACCTGACATTTAATTTTAAAAAAAGCCTCTGCGTGCACTGCTTCCCAGGACTATCCCTGGTGTTTTCGACAATGCAAGGAGGCCAGCATGGAAACCAAATTAGAACATAAGAACATAAGAAATAGAAATTTTCCTTAATACTTGACTAATCTCAGGAATGGTCCCTTGGGGTTGGAGCTTCCTTGGGATTGGAGCTTCTTTGATGGTCTTTACTTATTCTCTACTGGTATAGACCCTTGCCACCTACTCAGTAGCCTAAATAGCTTACTTGAAAAGCACATTTCTCCCTTTTCAAGAGAACTCCTGTTCTGGAAAATCTTTGCAAGACTTCTTCTAGATTGGCCAGGTGTTCCTGTTCTGAAGCCCCCATGACCTAAGCATCATCTAAGTATATTGCTTGAGTAGCCCTTGAAGGATGTTCTCCATTACTCTTTGGAAGATGGCACATGCTGACAAGGCCTCAAAGGGCAAATGGGTATATTTATAGAGTCCCTTATGTGTGTTAATTCTCATGTATTTCCAGGAGGACTCATCCAATTCAAGCTGAAGATGGACATGGTTCATGTCCAGCTTGGAGAACGTCTTGCCACCTGTTAACTTATCATACAAATAGGCATGGGCTACCTATCAAGTTTGGAGATCCGACTGACTGATAGTTTACAGCCCCCACAAAGACAAACTGATTTACTGGGCTTAAGGACAGGGACTACAGGCAAACTGCATAGGCCTTATTACAACCAAGCTTTCAATGCACTCCAATTCAGTTTCCACCTTCTCCAGCAGGGGGCAAAGGACTAGTCTGGCTCCAAAATACTTAGGTGTAGCATCGGGGTTTACTTTTCCCAGGTCCTCCAGAAAAATTCCAGGGTATAAACTAATACCTTCATAGCATTCTCTCCATGCCTAGCCTGAAGATCTCCAACCAGTTCAACCAGATCTGCTAGAGCTAATTGCTCCCCAAAAGATTTGGTCCGTGCTCCCTGTACAACGAGTGGGAGACAAGCCAATATAAATTACTGGGGTCATTGTGATACCTTCTATTTGTAAAAGTTCCTCCATGTAGGTGGCTAATCTGGTCTTCGTGTCTTCCAACCTCAGGAGTTGGATGCTTGATTGGAGCTGCTTATAGATCTGTTTTCTGATAATAGAGAATACATCCCCATGTTCACCTCCATCTTCAAGGAATGACCACTCACTACTGTCAGGGTTGTAATAATATGATTCAGTTGTGATGTCTCTGGAAGAGAGAATACCTGCATGGTATGCTCCGGTACTAGCCTCAGCTTTCTTTTTAGGCAGCATGCGTTTTGCCTGTTCCTGCAACTTCGCTATGGCTGTGTCCTTAATTCGTCAACTGACAACTGCACCCTCCTGATCCTAGTACACTTAGGATCATTACTACCTTTCCTTGACTGCCTGGTGGTGACATTAAGATTCCTATATCAAAAGGGGACCTTTAAGGCCAGATTTATACAAGCACTCTCCACCGAGGACTGGCTGCACGAGGTCCCTCGCCCTAATTGGACGATATTGCTGTCAGATGCCCCTTGTACCCCCTGAGCCTTCACAAGTGACAGGGCTATTTCAACCTCTCTTTTAAGGTCCAAATTGGGTTCTTACAAAGCTTCCTTTGCTTGTTTAGGTCATTTATGCCACATAATTTGTTTTGCAACATTTCATCAAGAGGTGATCCAAATTCACAATATTCAGCTCATTTCCGCAACCTTGCCAAGAACCCAGTGATAGATTCCCGAGGAGTTCTCCCAGCCATGTTGAAGCAATGTTTGAGTTGTAGAGTTTTTACCAGGACTACTCTTGGGAACTAAGGAAGGGCAGGTGGCAGAAGTGTTAGTGAGGGATCATTTTGGGACCAGTGACCACAAAACCAATAGACCTATCATTCTTCATAGCTATCTTAAAACCAATAAAGATAGCTATGAAGAGAATTATGATAGGTCTGGCCCAAAAGTTAAAATTCTAAACTGGGGCAAGGCCAATTTTGATGGCATCAGGCAGGAACTTTCAAAAGTTAATTGGGGGAGTCTGTGGGAAGGCAAAGGGATGTCTGGTAAGTGCTACACTTTCAAAAGTGTGTTAACCAGGGTTCAGTGTAATCACATTCCTCTTAGGAGTGAAGAGCAAGGCTGGCAGAAGTAGGGAACTCTGGATGACTCGGGCTATTGAGGCCCTGGTCAAGAAGGAAGAGGTATAAGATAGGCATAGGCAGCTGGGATCAAACGAATCCCTTGAAGAATATAGGGGGTGTAGGAGTAGAGTCTAGAGAGAAATCAGGAGGGCAAAAAGGGGAATGAGATTGTTTTGGCAGATAAGGCAAAGGAGAATCCAAAGAGCTTCTACAAATACACAAAGGGCAAAAGAGTAATAAGGGAGAATAGGGCCTCTTAAGGATCAACAAGGTCATCTATGTACAGATCCACAAGAGATGGGTGAGATCCTAAATGAATATTTCTCATCAGTATTTACTGTTGAGAAAAGCATGGATGTTAGGGAACTTGGGGAAATAAATAGTGATGTCTTGAGGAGTGTACATATTACAGAGGTGGTGGTGCTGGAAGTCTTAAAACGCATCAAGGTATATAAATCCCTGGGACTTGATGAAGCGTATCCCAGTACATTGTGGGAGGCTAGGCAGGAAATTGCGGGTCCCCTAGCCAGGATATTTGATTCATCCATAGTCATGACCTTAAGAATGGAGAATGGCAAATGTTGTGCCTTTGTTTAAAAAGGGCTGCAGGAAACTACAGACAAGTAAGCCTCACATCTGTGGTGGGTAAATTGTTGGAAGGTATTTTGAGAGACAGGATCTACAGGCATTTAGAAACGCAAGGACTGATTAAGGACAGCATGTTTTTGTGAGTTGAGAATCATGTCTCACAAATTTGATTGAGTTTTTTGATGAGGTAACGAAGAAGGTAGATGAGGGCAGTGCAGGTGACGTTGTCTACATGGACGTTAGGAAGGCCTTTGACAAGGTACCACATGGTAGGTTGTTGCATTAAGTTAAATCTCATGGGATTCAGGGTGAGATATCTAAATGGATACAAACTTGGCTTCTTCACAGAAGCCAGATGGTGGTTGTAGAGAGTTGTTTTTCAAACTGGAGGCCTGTGATCAGCAGCGCGCCTCAAGGATCAGTGCTGGGTCCACTGCTATTTGTCATTTATATTCATGATCTGGATGAGAATATTGGAGGCACGGTTAGTAAGTTTGCAGATGACACTAAGATCGGTGGCATAGTGGACAGTGAAGAAAGTTATTCCATTATAATGGTATCTTGATCAATTGGGCCAGTGGGCTGACGAATGGCAGATGGAGTTTAATTTAGATAAATGCGAGATGATGCATTTTGGTAGACTGAATCAGGGCAGGACTTACTCAGTTAATGGTAGGGCACTGGGGAAAGTTCCAGAACAAAGAGATCTAGGGGTACACGTACATAGCTCCTTGGAAGTGGAGTCACAGGTGGACAGAGTGGTGAAGAAGGTATTCGACATGTTTGGGTTCTTCGGTCAGAACACTGAATTCAGGAGTTGGAATGTCTTGTTGAATTTGTACAAGACATCGGTAAGGCCACACTTGGAATACTATGTGCAATTCTGGTCAAACTATTATAGAAACAATATTATTAAATTAGAAAGAGTGCAAGGAAAGATTTGCTGGGATGCTACCAGGACTTGATGGATTGAGTTAGAAGGAGAGACTAGATAGACTGGGACTTTTTTCTCTGGAGCATAGGAAGCTGAGGGGTGATCTTATTGAGATCTATAAAATAATGAGGGGCACAGATCAGCTAGATAGTCAATATTTTTTCCCCAAAGGTAGGGGAGGCTAAAACTAGAGGGCAAAAGTTTAGCCGAGAGGGGAAAGGTACAAAAGTGTCCAGAGGGACAACTTTTTTCACACAAAGGGTGGTGAGTGTCTGGAACAAGCTGCCAGAGGTAGCTGTAGAGGCGGTACAATTTTGTCTTCTAAAAAGCATATAGATAGTATGGGTATGATGGGTATAGAGAGATATGGGCCAAATGCGAGCAACTGGGATTAGCTTACCGGTTTAAAAAAGGGCAGCATAAACAAGTTGGGCCGAAGGGCCTGTTTCCATGCTGTAAACCTCTATGAATCTAGTTTATTAAAAATTTTTTGAGTTGGAGCCATCTGGGTAGATCAAACTTCGCACACTGAAGTTGGGGCCCCACATGCTGTCAACAATATCACTTCTTATTTTTCTATTTCCTTCAAAGTTGTTGACATGGAAGAAGTAACACATGCACTCAGCGTACCGGGCCCAATCTCCCCCACTGGTGTCATAGGGTTTGGGTTTCCTGAAAAGAAGCATAATGGCTTTTTTTTTACTGGAGAATATTCTTGACTTACAGAGGTTGTATTGAAGGAAAGATGGAGAAAAAGTAATTCTCCTTGTTGCCAAAGTAGTCATTCAGCCAATCACCAGTTTTCCATCACCAACACATTGTATGGTGCACCAAAAGCAAGGGCCGTATCTCTGGCTAACAAACAAACAGTCAGGTGGTCTTCACCTCAAGGCCTTCAACCACAGTTTGGGCAGAGTAACCTCTTCCGGCTGCTTCCTTGGGCGAGCCTCCACTCGCTCAATAAGGCAGATCCTACTCCACAAAATCCACAGGGAGATCTACTGACGATTCCCCCGTGGCCTTCGTGTCCCTCATAACACAAACCATACTGCCAAAAGTGCATGTGTGGTCAGACAATCCAGGCCGAAAGCCCATAAGTCAAACTAACACTTTGCTGCACAATATAGTCTGGAGCACTGAGAGAAGTTTTATTTAAGGGTAGGTATTATTTCATTGGACGCAGTTCAGAGAACGTTTACTAGGACGATTCTCAGTATGGAGGGATTGTCCCATGAGGAAAAGTTAAACAGGATGGGACTCTACTCATTGGAATTTAGAAGAATGAGAGGTGATCTCATTGAAACATATAAGATTCTTAAGGGGTTTTACAGGGGAAATGTTTCCACTCATGGGAGAGTCTTGGACCAGAGGGCACAGTTTCAGAATAATGGGGTGCCAATTTGAGACTGAGATGAGGGCAAATTTCTTCTCTCAGGGGGTTGTAAGTCTTGTGAACTCATTGCCACAGAGCATTGAGAGCCAGAATCCTTGCGTATATTTAAGGCTGAGATGGATTTTTTTTAATCAGTAAAGAATCAAGTTTGCAAGGAAAGGGCAGGAAAGTGGACATGAGGAATGTCAGATCAGCCATGATCGTATTTAATGGCAGAGCAGGATTAAGGGGCCAAGCCGCCTATTCCTGTTCCTATGGCCTTATAATCCATAAAAATCCATTAAAAAACCCCATTTAAGTGATAGGTTGATGCCCAGGGAATACAACATCAACAGTTTTTGGTGCCTTCACTATGGAGTGACTGCTGATCTCCCCAAGTTACAGTAGGAGATTGGTAGAAACCCTGCCAAAATTCACAGTTTATTCAAGGAGGAACATTGGTCAGAACATTGGCAGAGTTCTCTGCTCTTTTTCAAGTAGTGCCATAGGATTTTTAGGGTCCATGACGACCAACAAATGAGGTTATGCCCCATCTAAAGAATGGCAACTCTAGTACATCGCCTGAAGTTATCAGCTCAAGTTCTGGAGCTGGATTTAAACCTACAATCAGAAATGAGAGAGCTTCAACTTGCCCAGATCTCAGTGTTTCTTCAACTCTGGGCTTGTGTACCACCTGCTTCATTCATCCCACCACTGTACCTATGCTCTCTTTTCTATACGTAATAATGACCTGGATTTTTGTATCCACCTCATTCTGATACCAGGCCCTGAGAATGCATTGGTGACCATGGACATTCACTAGATTATGCTTGGCAAAGTACTGCAGCATTTGCCTTCTGCAGTATAGGTAGCCAGGAATTTCTCCCACTCTTACTGCCTGCCATCAGGCTTATTAGGAGGACTTACAGACTGATAATCAATTTGTTTGGCCACGTTATGAACGTACCTTGCAGGGCCATCAAGTCCCAGAGCGAGTCAACCCCCTCAACTCCGGTATCAGCCTAGTAAACCTCCTCTGCACTCCCTCCAAGGCCAAAATATCTTTGCGCAGGTGCGGCGCCCAAAACTGCACACAGTACTCCAGCTGCGGCCTCACCAATGCCCTATACAGCTGCAGCAAGACCTCCCTACTTTTTGAATATAAAAGTAGGGAGGTCTTGCTGCAGCTGTATAGGGCATTGGTGAGGCCGCAGCTGGAGTACTGTGTGCAGTTTTGGGCGCCGCACCTGCGCAAAGATATTTTGGCCTTGGAGGGAGTGCAGAGGAGGTTTACTAGGCTGATACCGGAGTTGAGGGGGTTGAGCTATGAGGAGAGGCTGAATAAACTAGGCTTGTACTCGTTAGAGTTTAGAAGAATGAGGGGAGATCTCATTGAGACGTATAAGATGATGAATGGGATGGATAGGATAGAGGTGGAAAGACTCTTCCCGCTCAAAAAAGACAGTAGGACTAGGGGGCACAGCCTCAAGATAAAAGGGGGGCGGTTTAGAACGGAGTTGAGGAGGAACTTCTTCACTCAAAGGGTCGTGAATCTCTGGAATTCTCTGCCCGTTGAAGTGGTGGAGGCTGCCTCGCTAAATATTTTTAAGACGCGGGTTGATGGGTTTTTGATAGGAGAGGGGATTAAGGGTTATGGGGAGAGGGCGGGAAAGTGGAACTGAGCAGCGACAGATCAGCCATGATCGTATTGAATGGCGGGGCAGGCTCGAAGGGCTAGATGGCCTACTCCTGCTCCTATTTCTTATGTTCTTATGAGACTTGAACCCAGAACTTCTGACCCAGAAGTTTCCATTTTGGATTTGCAAGTTTGCAGATAGCATATAACTCAGAAATAAACAGTGAGGGGATCGTAACAGGCTTACGGAAGACCCAGACAGGCTGGTGAAGGGGGCAGACACGTGGCAGGTGAAATTCAATACAGGGAAGGGTGACTGATTAATTTTGATCAGAAGAATGAGGGGAGGTGACATAAACTAATTTGGAAGGGAGTTCAGGAACAGAAAAATATATGTATACATGTATGAGGATCACAGTTTTTTTAAAATTGCAGTCATTCGTGGGATTTGGCCATCACTGGTTAGGGCAGCATTTATTTCCCCTCCCTAATTGCTCTTCCGAAGGTGGTAGTGAGCTGTGCTCTTGAATCGCTGCAGTCCATATGGAGTAGGTAGTGCTGTTAGGGAGTGAGCTCCAGAATGTTGAACCAGTGACAATGAAGGAACGGTGATACATTTCCAAGAACGCTGAGTGACCTGGAGGGGAACATCCAGGTGGTGATGTTCCCCTTATCTCCTATCTTTATTCTTCTAGGTGGTAGAGTTGCAGGTTTGGAAAGTGCTGTTGAAGGCTCAGAAAGTGCTTAAGAAGTTACATGGGATCTTTAGCTTTATACATAGCAGCATGGAATACAATAACACCAAAACGATAATAAATCTTCATAAAACACTGGTTAAGCTCCATTGGGATCACAAGATATAGGAGCAGAATTAGGTCATTCAGCCCAATGAGTCTACTCCGCCATTCAATCATGGTTGATAACTTTCTTAAAACCATTCCCCTGCCTTTTGATCTCCTTACCAATCAATCTCTGTCTTAAATGCACTCAATGATCTGGCCTCCACAGGCTTGTGTGGCAATGAATTCCATAGATTTACCACCCTCTTGCTGAAGAAATTCCTCTTCATCTCAGTTCTAAAAGGTCATCCCTTTATTCTGAGTCTGTGCCCTTGGGTCCTCAGCCAGAATTCTCCCATTGTGCCCACCAGGAGAAGTACAGTGGGTGGGTGGGGGAAAGAGAGAGAGAGAGAGAGAGAGAGAGAGAGAGAACAGTGCGGAGGTCCATTGATCTTGGGTGGGATTCTCTGGTTTTGGAGGTGAGCTCGGCTGGAGAATCCCACCCCTACACCCTCCTACTAATGGAAACATCTTCCCCACTCCCTACATCCACTCTATCCAGGCCTTTCAGTATTCTGTAAGTTTCAATAAGATCCCCCCTTATCCCTCTAAACTCCATCGAATACAGACCCAGAGTCCTCAAACACTCCTCAGACAGCAAGCTTTCATTCCAGAGAGCATTCTTGTGAACCTCCTCTGGACCCTCTGAGTTAGCACATCCTTCCTTAGATATGGGGCCCAAAATTGCTCACAATACTCCAAACATGGACTGACCAGACTTCAATCAATTCTGGCACTTCACCATGGCTAATCCACCTAACCTAACATCTTTGGACATTAAAGGGGCAATTTACCATAGCCAATCCACATCTTTGGAGTGTGGGAGGAAACCAGAGCACCTGGAGGAAACCCATGCAGATACGGGGAGAACGTGCAAACTCCACATAGTCACCTGGTGCCAAATTGAAACCTGGTCTGTGGCGCTGACAGAAAGTTGTGCTAACCATTGTGCCACCATGCCACCCTAGTAACTTTTGAAAAGGATTGGAAAAATACTTGAAAATGAGACATTTGCAGGGTTATGGAGAAAGTGGCGAGGGGAGAGTGGAACTAAGTGAATAGCTCTACCAAAGAGATAGCACAGGCATGATGGGCTGATTGATGCTGGGTAGGAATCTAATTCTAAATCAGTCCGGCCATTCCGTTGTTTACAAGTATAGACTGAATCTTACTGATCAGCTGGGCTCATTACCAGACCCAGCAGTCTGTATTCACCAAACTAATGTTAAAGCAAGCAGCAACATTGTACAACTGGTTGAAATTTCTCTGACAAGGCTAAGGGTTGCATTTTCTTTGCAGCTTTAATGACTTGAAGCCATTACAAAGCACTTTAAAACCAATGAAGTACTTCTGAAATGTTGACACTGTTGTAATTCAGGAAAGCAGCAGTCACATTGCTGCTGTGCACAATCAATTTCAGCGACATTGGCTGGGGGGATAAATATGGGGCAGAACACCAGGGCAACCTCTTCAGTACTGCACTGGGATTCTTTAAAGTTTATTTATTTATTAGTGTCTTACATCAACACTGCAATGAAATTACTGTGAAAATCGCCTAGTCGCCACACTCCGGTGCCTGTTTGGGCACACTGAGGGAGAATTTAGCCTGGCCAATGCACCAAACCACCATGTCTTTCGGACTATGGGAGGAAACAGACACCTGGAGGAAACCCACACAGACACGGGGAGAATGTGCAGACTCCACACACAGTGACTCAAATCGGGAATCAAATGCAGGTCCCTGGCACTGAGAGATAGCAGCGCTAACCACTGTGCCACCCCGTCACACTGTAGATTGTGTGTTCAGGTCTTTGGCTGTGGAGCTTAAACTCACGACCATCTGACTTCGCTCATGCCTGACACCTTCAATTACAACAATGCAAGCAAGCAGTACACACTGCTCACTTTGAGGAGGCACAGTATGTCACCCTGTTGGTTAACGTGATCCTAGTCTGCTTCAGCCCTTCCCTCCTCAACTTTAAATGGCTGTTAATCATCTTCAGCCCTCCCTTCCTGCCAAGAGTTGAGGCATTTTTCTCAAGGTCAGATTCTCAATACCAAACAAGACATTCCTTAGGATAATGGACCTTCAAGTAATTTTGCTCACAAACACAAGGAAAGTTCTGTTCAGACTGATTGCCTTGGGCAGACGTCCAGAACTGCATTACACAGTGGGAGGCCTCCTTAAGATCAGGCATTACGTAACACGCGAGGGAAAAAACATCCAGGAGAAGTACTGACTCAACACACAGCCACACAGGAGACTGCATTACTGAATAATATGTCACAAAGGAAGAGCCGTGTGCACCGAACGGTGTGCTACGCAGGAAGAGCCATGTGTACTGAACAGTGCATTACACAGAGAGAGCCGTGTGCACTGAACCACGTGGGAAACATCAAAAGTTGTGTGCACTGAACAGTGTGTTAAACAGAGAGATTGTGAGCACCGGTCGGTGTGTAATACTCCCGGGTGGAAATCTCCCATAAAACATTGATGACCCCAGTGGGAAAACTGATGAGATTTCCACTGGGTGGTTTGGTGCAATTCAGCTCCCGACTCAACCACACTTCAAAACTGGTTTCAAAGCTGGAGAGATTCTCACCAGATTCACTCACATTTAGCATTAGTTTTGGAATGGGGATCTAAAGAGTCTCCAGAGATCAGGCCACCCTTTATAAATGGCCTCTTCTGACACCCCATCAGCACTGTCCCCTGCGACCCAGGCAGATGCAACCTGCCCCGCCATTACCTCAACAATCCATGATCTTCAATGGCCCCCAAGCCATGCTTACGGCTATTATAACTGGTCTCCATTTCTGGAGAGCAGTAGTGATTCATGCCGGGTTCCCATTGCATCTGAGGTTCACTGAATTGCAGGAGCTGGGAGAATCCAGCTGCAAATCGAACCTGCATATTTAAATAGTGGTACAGGTGGTGGGGAACATCCCAAAAGGGGCTTTCACCCATGCTAACTGCACTACGGCCCCTTTCACCAGAATTCTCCGGTTTGTGCGTGAGTGCGCAGGATTGGAGAATTGAACCCAGTGTTTTATGAACAGCAGGATAGTGGTGAATGGGAGAGAGAGAGAGAGACAGTGAGCAGGAGAAGTGGTACGCATGTTAGAGAGAGAGAGAGAGAGAGAGAGAGAGAGAGAGAGAGAGAGACACAGACACAGTGAGCAGTGTATGTGTCAGTGCACATAGATCCGGGTGTACCACTGCTCAGTGCACACATCTGGGTGTACCACTGCTCAGTGCACACAAATCCGGGTGTAATATCTTAACTATGCTGTGGATTTGCACACACGGTTTTGTTTTCTATTCTGTACTGGCAAAAGCTCCGGTAATGAATCTTGTTATTTTGAAACTATGCAGGAGCCTTTGAAACACAGCCAATGACATCACCATCAAATCATTTAACCAGCTCTTAAAGTATTTATGCAACCACTAAAATATATAACATTCCTCCCCCTTTACTTCTGTGGTCCTAAGAACAAATTACTATCCTGTTATATATAGGGTCAATAATATTCCCGACATACTGACTGTGTATAATGATGCATAATAGTAAGAAAATCGATGAGGAATATAGCTATTCCTCTTCAGTTGGATGATGTGGAGATGCCAGTGTTGGACTGGGGTGGGCACAGTAAGAAGTCTCACAACATCAGGTTAAAGTCCAACAGATTTATTTGGTAGCACGAGCTTTCAAAGTGCTGCTTCTTCATTACATTTTGGAATTTGGCTGTCCTTGACCCTAGAAGTATAAGTTGGAACTTCAGTAGACACTTTTCTTGTAACTAATTCTGCATCATTCTAACATGGTATAAGATCAAAGACACAATCACCATGCAACTCAGATTCAACTAAGTCTTCCAAAGTAATATTCACAATACTAGGGACTAAAGAAGTTGGTACTTCTGGAGATGATTCAGAGAAATCCTTCTAAGATGACAACAATTAGTCAGCATGGCGTGGCCAAAATAGCTCATCTTCAGTTTGAACCATGTCAGAAATTGGACCTGTTTTTGCTGAAACTATGGTGACTACCCATTTCTCACTCATGGTACAACTGCGTGCTAACACTCGACCTCCTTGTTGAAATTAGCATTTGTTTTGCACTCACTTCTCATCGAGCAACTTGAGATTGTTGTTGATGCCCTAACTCTGAAGTTTCTAGAGGTAATAACAAATCAAATGACTTCTCAACTTTAAGAATAGGAATGCAGGTGAACTTTGGATAATTGCATGAGCAGTCTATGAGGTATCAAAAAGCTATTCATACAACGAGATAATGAACCTTGCTCTTTTGAAGCTTTTAAAGAATGTTTCAAGAATTGTTTGACTCTATCAGATAATTCATTGGTTGATAAGGTGCAGGTTTTATATGCTGAACACCATTAACTTTGAGATAATCCTCAAACTCTTGAACTGAACAATTACCACTGACAATCTGTTCCAGTTTACCAAACCTTGCAAACATTTCAGCAGGTTTTTCAGTTATAGTAGATTTCATGGTAACTTTTGGCCATTTTGAGTGTGCATCAATTAGGATTAAAAATGTACAACCCTCAAATGGACCTGCAAAGTCAACATGCAGTCTTTGCTGTGAAATCTTAGGCCAGTTCTAAGGATGTAAAGGAGATAATGATGGTGTATTTCTTATTCATGCACAGGATTGACACTGTCCCATTTCTTCTTCAATCTGAGAATCCAGATCCGGCCACAAAAATAACTACATGCTAATTCCTTCATCTGGAATATACCAGGATGTCCATCACTTAGCTCACAAATTCTTCCATGCAGACTAGGAGGAACGATCACATGGGTTTCCCACAATAGACGTCCACCTTGAATGGTCAACTCAAGCTTCCTTTACATGTATGGTTTCAAATCAGAATATGGACGATGCTTTCCAGCTATAACTTCTTTCAATATCATATCCATCACCTTTCCCGTCATGAGATAATTCCTAGTAAGTTTCTAAACTTGAAAAGCTGTCATAGGTAAATTATCTACATTAAAGAAAGTATACTAGCAAAACTAGTTGGTTGCATCAGCTCAGTTGGTAAAGTAAGTGTGATAATGCATCAGCATTAGCAAAACACTTTGATTGATGAAACATTATATCGTAAAAGTGTACAGATAAGACAAGTGGGCACCTTTGCAATTGGCTAGCAGCTAACATAGATATGCCTTCATACTGCCTAAAAAATAGTAGTAAGGGTTGATGATCAGTCAATAACATGAAATGACAACCATAGAAATAATGATGAAACCTTCATATACCAAAAATTAACTTGATATTTCTTTTTCTAGCTGAGCATAGTTCAATTCAGCACTAGTTAGAGTACATGAAGCAAAAGCCACTGGCTGTTCTTCCCCCAAAGATATATGTGAAACCACTACCCCTACTCCATAAGGTGAAGCATTGCAAGAAAGCAGTAATGATAGTTTCAGATTAAAATGAACCAATACTTCAGACTTCTGCAAAGCATCTTTGACATCCTTGTACACTTTCTCACATTCTGTTTCCCAGGTCCATGACTGTTCCACACATAGTTACATTATTGAAGCCACTACATAATTTACTAAGTTAGGAAGAAATCTACCATAATAATTTACTAATCCTAGAAAGGACCTTAGTTGTGTCACATTCGTCTGTTATGGTGCTTCTAAAATAGCTTCCATAGTTTTTGGTACTTTATGTTGACTTTGCTATCAATAATGTGCCCCAAATACTGGACTGACTGAAAAGAGTCACGCTTTTCTTTCTTCACACATAGACAATATGCTTGAAGACTTTCCAAAGGTGCTTCTAAATTATTCAAGTCCTCCTGCAGATATTGATTAGCTCACAACACAGGATTTATAAGAACATAACATAAGAACATAAAAGAAATAGGAGCAGGAGTAGGCCATCTAGCCCTTCGAGCCTGCCCCGCCATTCAACAAGATCATGGCTGATCTGTCGTGGCTCAGTTCCACTTTCCCGCCCTCTCCCCATAACCCTTAATCCCCTCTCTTATCAAAAACCCATCAACCCGCGTCTTAAAAATATTTAGCGAGGTAGCCTCCACCACTTCAACGGGCAGAGAATTCCAGAGATTCACCACCCTTTGAGTGAAGAAGTTCCTCCTCAACTCCGTTCTAAACCGCCCCCCCTTTATCTTGAGGCTGTGCCCCCTAGTCCTACTGTCCTTTCTGAGCGGGAAGAGTCTCTCCACCTCTATCCTATCCATCCCATTCATCATCTTATACGTCTCAATGAGATCTCCCCTCATTCTTCTAAACTCTAACGAGTACAAGCCTAGTTTATTCAGCCTCTCCTCATAGCTCAACCCCCTCAACTCCAGTATCAGCCTAGTAAACCTCCTCTGCACTCCCTCCAAGGCCAAAATATCTTTGCGCAGGTGCGGCGCCCAAAACTGCACACAGTACTCCAGCTGCGGCCTCACCAATGCCCTATACAGCTGCAGCAAGACCTCCCTACTTTTATATTCAATCCCCCTCGCTATGAAGGCCAGCATCCCATTCGCCTTCCTGACCACCTGCTGCACCTGCAAGCTGGGTTTTTGCGACTCATGCACAAGGACCCCGAGGTCCCTCTGCACCGTCGCCTGCTGCAGTTTTTCGCCACGTAAGTAATAGTCCTTCCTACCATTATTCCTACCAAAGTGGACCACCTCACACTTGCCAACATTAAATTCCATTTGCCATTTCCTGGCCCATTCGCCCAGCCTATCTAGATCCTTCTGCAGACTCTCCACACCCTCCGCACAATTTGCCGTTCCCCCAATCTTGGTGTCATCAGCAAATTTTGACACCAGACACTCGGTTCCCTCCTCCAGATCATCTATATAAATGGTAAAAAGCTGAGGCCCCAGCACCGACCCCTGGGGCACTCCACTAGTCACCATCCGCCAATCCGAATAGCACCCGTTGACCCCCACTCTCTGCCTCCTATTTGACATGATGTGGGTATGCCGGCATTGGACTGGCGTAAACACAGTAAAAAGTCTGACAACACCAGGTTTTAGTCCAACCTATTTATTTGATAATATACTCACAAGCTTTCGGGGTTAGCCCCTTCGTCAGGTGAATGGAGAGTTCTGGCCTCAGACAGAGCATATAAAGCACAGACAGTTTAGAGATTACTGATTAGAATGCGAATCCTTACACCTAACCTGCTGTTCAAGACCTGAAGTGGCTGATAATGTGAGTGGAAGGAGCACTGATCACAGTTTAAAGAGATGTGTATTGTCTCCAAACAGTACAGTAAGTGAGGTTTTGCAAGCCCAGGCAAGTCACGGGGGTTACAGATAGTGCGACATGAACCCAAGATCCCTGTTGAGACCGTCCTCATGTGTGCGGAACTTGGCTATCAGTCTCTGTTCAGCGACTCTGCGCTGTCGTGTGTCGTGAAGGCCGCCTTGGAGAATGCTTACCCGAAGGTCAGAGGCTGAATGCCCGTGACCACTGAAGTGTTCGCCAACAGGAAGGGAACAGTCTTGCCTGGTGACTGTTGAGCGATGTTCATTCATCCGTTGTCGTAGCGTCTGCATGATCTCCCCAATGTACCATGCTTCGGGACATCCTTTCTTGCAACGTATCAGGTAGACAATGTTGGCCGAGTTGCAAGAGTATTTACCATGTACCTGGTGGATGGTATTCTCACGTGTGATGATGGTATCCATGTCGATGATCCGGCATGTCTTGCAGAGGTTGCTGTGGCAGGGTTGTGTGGTATTGTGGTCACTGTTCTCCTGAAGGCTGGGTAGTTTGCTGCGAACAATGGTCTGTTTGAGGTTGTGTGGTTGTCTGAAAGCAAGAAGTGGGGGTGTGGGGATAGCCCTGGCGAGATGTTCGTCTTCATCAATGATATGTTGAAGACTCCGGAGAAGATGTCGTAGCTTCTCCGCTCCGGGGAAGTACTGGACGACGAAGGGTACTCTGTCCATTGTGTCCTGTGTTTGCCTTCTGAGGAGATCGGTGCGGTTTTTCGCTGTGGCGCATCGGAACTGCCGATCTATGAGTCGAGCACCATATCCTGTTCTTATGAGGGCATCTTTCAGGGTCTGGAGGTGTCTGTCACGATCCTCCTCATCTGAGCAAATCCTGTGTATACGGAGGGCTTGTCCATAGGGAATGGCTTCTTTAACATGTTTAGGGTGGAAACTGGAGAAGTGGAGCATTGTGAGATTGTCTGTGGGCTTGCGGTACAGTGAGGTGCTGAGGTGACCGTCCTTAATGGAAATGCGTGTGTCCAAGAATGCAACTGATTCTGGGGAATAGTCCATGGTGAGTCTGATGGTGGGGTGGAATTTGTTGATATCATCATATAGTTGTTTCAGTGATTGTTCACCATGAGGCCAAAGGAAGAAAATGTCATCGATGTATCTAGTGTACAGCATCGGTTGAAGATTCTGTGCAGTGAAGAAGTCTTGTTCGAACCTGTGCATGAAGATGTTGGCATATTGAGGTGCAAATTTGGTCCCCATGGCTGTTCCATGTGTCTGGATGAAAAACTGGTCGTTGAAGGTGAAGACATTGTGGTCCAGGATAAAGCGGATGAGTTGTAAAATTGCATCTGGAAACTGGCAGTTGTCAGCATTGAGTACTGAGGCAGTCGCAGCAATGCCATCGTTGTGGGGGATGTTGGTGTAGAGCGCTGAGACATCCATTGTGACGAGGAGTGTCCCTGGTTCAATTGCTCCGTGTGTGCTGAGTTTCAGTAGGAAGTCCGTAGTGTCGCAACAAAAGCTGGGGGTTCTTTGTACAATGGGTTTCAGGATGCCCTCGACGTAGCCGGAGAGGTTCTCACACAGAGTTCCATTGCCCGATATGACCACTCACATTATCAGCCACTTCAGGTCTTGAACAGCAGGTTAGGTGTAAGGATTCGCATTCTAATCAGCAATCTCTAAACTGTCTGTGGCCAGAACTGCTCCATTCACCTGACGAAGGGGCTAACCCCGAAAGCTTGTGAGTATATTATCAAATAAATAGGTTGGACTAAAACCTGGTGTTGTCAGACTCCTATTTGACAACCAATCCTCTATCCACGCTAACACCCTACCCCCAACTCCATGTCCCCCGACCTTCTGCAATAACCTCTTGTGAGGTACTTTGTCAAACGCCTTCTGAAAATCCAGAAAGACCACATCCACCGGCTCTCCTCTATCCACCGCCCTAGACACATCCTCCAGTAAATTTGTCAGACACGACTTCCCTTTAATGAAACCATGCTGCGTCCGCTCTATCAAGCAATTCCCTTCAAGATGCCTCGCAATTTCCTCCTTAATGACGGATTCTAACATTTTACCTACCACAGACGTTAAACTAACCGGCCTATAATTCCCCGCCTTTTTATGGTTGTTTTAAAATCACCACAAACAAACTGGACCATCCAGTTTCATGATAGGTACGATGAGGGTAGCCCAGTCACTCACTGTAACTCACTCTAACACACCAATGTCAACAAGTCACAATAATTCTTCAAACTTGGGATGTATTTTCTTGGGGCTAAAAGGGATCAAGGGATATTGGGAGGGGGGCAGGATCAGGGTATTAAATTTGATGATCAGCCATGATCATAAGGAACATTGGAGCAGTCTTGAAGGTTTGAATAGCCTATTCCTGCTTCTAGTTTCTACGTATCACATATGGCACCGGTCTTATTTTGAGACTTTTTGGCATTCTCCTGAGTTTCACTTGAGCTCCCTTCATTAAGCCCAGTCTCTTCGAATACACATTTATCCAGAAGGTGCTGCAGGTCTGTTTTGGCATTGACTAATCTGTTGACATTGCCCCATTTAAACTTTATCTTCTCCAACCATGATCTCCCAAATAGAGCTGAAAAATTACCATGGACCACATGGAGAGACATCGCCACTGTTTGTCCACTCAAGTCTATAGTGACCATGATGTCACCATATAACAGCACAATCTCTTCTACACATGTCCTTAAAATCACATCAGCTGGTTTTAAAGGGAGATGTTTCAGCTTTTAAGAACATAAGAACATAAGAAATAGGAGCAGGAGTAGGCCATCTGGCCCTTCGAGCCTACCCCGCCATTCAATAAGATCATGGCTGATCTGTCGTGGCTCAGTTCCACATTCCCGCCCTCTCCCCATAACCCTTAATCCCCTCGCTTATCAAAAACCTATCTACCCGCGTCTTAAATATATTTAACGAGGTAGCCTCCACCACTTCAACGGGCAGAGAATTCCAGAGATTCACCACCCTTTGAGTGAAGAAGTTCTTCCTCAACTCCGTTCTAAACCGCCCCCCCTTTATCTTGAGGCTGTGTCCCCTAGTCCTACTGTCCTTTGAGCGGGAAGAGTCTCTCCACCTCTATCCTATCCATCCCATTCATCATCTTATACGTCTCAATGAGATCTCCCCTCATTCTTCTAAACTCTAACGAGTACAAGCCTAGTTTATTCAGCCTCTCCTCATAGCTCAACCCCCTCAACTCCGGTATCAGCCTAGTAAACCTCCTCTGCACTCCCTCCAAGGCCAAAATATCCTTGCGTAAGTACGGCGCCCAAAACTGCACACAGTACTCCAGCTGCGGCCTCACTAATGCCCTATACAGCCGCAGCAAGACCTCCCTACTTTTATATTCAATCCCCCTCGCTATGAAGGCCAGCATCCCATTCGCCTTCCTGACCACCTGCTGCACCTGCAAGCTGGGTTTTTGCGACTCATGCACAAGGACCCCGAGGTCCCTCTGCACCGTCGCCTGCTGCAGTTTTTCTCCACGTAAGTAATAGTCCTTCCTACCATTCTTCCTACCAAAGTGGACCACCTCGCACTTGCCAACATTAAATTCCATTTGCCAGTTCCTGGCGCATTCGCCCAGCCTATCTAGATCCTTCTGCAGACTCTCCACACCCTCCGCGCAATTTGCCGTTCCACCAATCTTGGTGTCATCAGCAAATTTTGACACCATACACTCGGTTCCCTCCTCCAGATCATCTATATAAATGGTAAATAGCTGAGGCCCCAGCACTGACCCGAGGCACTCCACTAGTCACCAACCGCCAATCCGAATAGCACCCATTGACCCCCACTCTCTGCCTCCTATTTGACAACCAGTCCTCTATCCACGCTAACACCCTACCCCCAACTCCATGTCCCCTGACCTTCTGCAATAACCTCTTGTGAGGTACCTTGTCAAATGCCTTCTGAAAATCAAGGAAGACCACATCCACCGGCTCTCCTCTATCCACTGCCCTAAACACATCCTCATAGAACTCCAGTAAATTTGTCAGACACGACTTCCCCTTAACAAAACCGTGCTGCGTCTGCTCTATCAAGCAATTCCCCTCAAGATGCCTTGCTATTTCCTCCTTGATGACGGATTCTAACATTTTACCTACAACAGACGTTAAACTAACTGGCCTATAATTCCCCGCATTTTGCCTGGCACCCTTCTTAAACAATGGCGTAACATTAGCCGCTTTCCAATAGTCTCAGGAATAAAAGATACAGCAGCACCAGCATCAATCTCCATCCTGATAGATTGTCCAATTAACTTTATGAATTAACCCAAAATCTATGGGACTCAGCCTATATGGATAAGGCATTCAACTGGAGCTCTTCTTCATATTTCTGGGCATTCTATTCTTCATAGTTGTAATTCTTTTCTTCCATGTTGTAATTTCATTTTGTAGAATGCAATTTATCCTTCTTTGTGACTAACCAAAAGAGATGGGGGAGATACTAAATGGTTTTTTTGCATCCGTATTTACTGAGGAAACGAGCATAGAGTCTACGGAAATAGGGCAAACAGGTAGGGAGGTCATGGAACCTTTACAGATTAAAGAGGTGGTGGTGCTGGCTGTCTTGAGGCAAATCAGAGTAGATAAATCCCCAGGACCAGACAGGGTATTCCCACGGACCTTGAGGGAGGCTAGTGTTGAACTTCCAGGGGCCCTGGCAGACATATTTAAAATGTCAGTGTGCACAGGGGAGGTGCCGGATGATTGGAGGGTGGCTCATGTTGTTCCGTTGTTTAAAAAAGGTTCCAAAATAAATCCGGGAAATTATAGACCAGAAAGTTTGATGTTGGTGGTGGGCAAGTTATTGGAAGGTGTGATGATGGATAGGATCTACAAATATTTGAATAGACAGGGACTTATTAGGGAGAGTCAACATGGCTTTGTGCATGGTAGGTCACGTTTGACCAACGTATTAGAGTTTTTCAAGGAGGTTACCAGGAAAGTGGATGAAGGGAAGCCGGTGGATGTTGTCTACCTGGATTTCAGCAAGGCCTTTGATAAGGTCCCTCATGGGAGGTTAGTTAGGAAGGTTCAGTCGCTAGGTGAACGTGGGGAGGTAGTAAATTGAATTAGACACTGGCTCACTGGAAGAAGCCAGAGAGTGGTTGTGGAAGATTGCTACTCTGAGAGGAGGCCTGTGACGAGTGATGTGCCACAAGCATTGGTGTTGGGTCCATTGTTGTTTGTCATCTATATCAATGATCTGGATGATAATTTGACCAATTGGATCAGCAAATTTGCTGATGATACAAAAATTGGAGGTGTAGTGGACAGGGAGGAAGGTTTTCAAAGCTTGCGGAGGTATTTAGACCAACTAGAAATATGGGCTAAAAAATGGCAAATTAAATTTAATGCAGATAAATGTGAGATATTGCACTTTAGAAGGACAAACCAAAGTAGGACGTACAGGGTAAATGGTAGGACTCTGAAGAGTGCAGTTGAACTGAGGGATCTGGGAATACAGGTACAGAATTCCCTAAAAGTGACATCACAGGTGGATAAAGCGTGCTTTTGGTACATTGGCCTTTATAAATCGGAGTATCGAGTATAAACGTTGGAGTGTTATGGTAAGGTTATATAAGGCATTGGTGAGGCCGAATTTAGAATATTGTGTACAGATTTGGTCACCTAGTTACAAGAAGGATGTAAATAAGGTTGAAATAGTGCAGAGAAGGTTCACGAGGATGTTGCCGGGATTTGAGAAGCTGAGTTACAGAGAGAGATTGAATAGGATAGGACTTCTTTCCCTGGAGCGCAGAAGAATGAGGGGAGATTTGATAGAGGTGTATAAGATTTTGATGGGTATAGATAGAATGAATGCAAGCAGGCTTTTTCCATTGAGGCTAGGGGAGAAAAAAACCAGAGGGCATGGGTTAAGGGTGAAAGGAGAAAAGTTTAAAGGGAACATTCGGTGGGTGGGTGGGGGGAGGGGCTTCTTCACGCAGAGAATGGTGGGAGTGTGGAATGAGCTGCCGGATAAAGTGGTAAATGGTTTTAACATTTAAGAAAAGCTTGGATGGGTTCATGGATGAGAAGGGTGTGGAGGGACATGGTCCAAGTGCAGGTCAGTGGGACTAGGCAAAAAGTGCTTTGGCACAGACAAGAAGGGCCAGAAGGCCTGTTTCTGAGCTGTAATTTTCTGTGGTTTCTATGACCCAGATTATTTGGCTGAATATTGCTCTCAGGAGAAGCTGGTATAGCCTAACTGGCTTTTTCAACGTGACCCATTTTGCCACAATTCTTTCATCGACTTTCCTTGTTCCAGCATTCACTTGCTGAATGGCCCACTTTGCATAACTGTGAAATGGGTGTTGCTGTTTTTACTCCTTGTGGGTAGTTCCCAACTTGTGGATCTTTATTCCTGCACAAGCTTTGAAGCCTCTCTGGTAGCCAGTTCCATTGATGCTATGATTGTTACTGCTGTCCTTAAAGTCAAAGCATTTTCAGTAAACAATCTTTGTTGTTTAGCCACATTTGATTTGATCTGATTTATTATTGTCACTTATATTAACATACAGTGAAAAGTATTGTTTCTTGTGTGCTCCACAGACAAAACATACTGTTCTTGGAAAAGGAAACAAGAGTGTGCAGAATGTAGTGTTACAGTCATAGCTAAGATGTAGAGAAAGATAAACTTAATGCAAGGTAAGTCCATTCAAAAGTCTGACAGCAGTAGGGAAGAAGCTGTTCTTGAGTCAGTTGGTACGTGATCTCAGACTTCTGTATCTTTTTCCCGATGGAAGGAGGTGGAAGAGAGAATGTCCAGGGTGTGTGGGGTCCTTAATTATGCTGGCTGCTTTGCTGAGGCAGTGGGAAGTGGATCAATGGATGGGAGGCTGGTTTTTGCAATGTTGGGCTACATTCATGACCTTTTGTAGCTCCTTGCATCTTGGGCAAAGCAGTAGCCATACTAAGCTGTGATACAACCAGAAACGGTGCTTTCTGTGGTGCATCTGTAAAAATTGGTGACACTCAGAGCTGATACGCCAAATTTCCGTAGTCTTCTGAGAAAGTAGATGCATTGGTGAGCTTTCTTAACTAAAGTATTGATGGGGGGGGAAAATGGACCAGGACAGGTTGCTGGTGAAACTTGAAGCTCCCGACCCTTTCTACTTTGTCCCCATTGATGTAAATGGGGCATTTTGGAGTCCACAAACTAGACAACCTCAAAGAGTATCTTCTAATGACTCACCAACCTTTTTAAGGTTGCCACAAACTGAGCAATGCTTTTGCTTTCCACCTGATTCCCTTGGTGGAACCCGAACTGTTCCATGATGATCAGTGGCACTGGAAAGTAATGCTCTTCAACGATCTTTGCTATGTCATTGTAAGTTTTGGTTCCTGGCTTTTCTGGATGAACCAAGCTCCAGAGCAAATGGAAGGTTTTACTTCTTACTGTACCGAGAAAAGCTGGTATGAGCAATGCCTTTGAAAAGCTCTAAAAACACTCTCTATAGGAAATCCATGAGTCAGTTTCTTAATTGCAAGCACCCATGGTCCAAAGATATGTGATTTAGGTGGATTGGCCACGCTAAGTTGCCCCTTAGGCTTTTTTAGGCTGATTGATTGGGTAACAAATTGTCCCTATGTTGGACCTCCCTGATCCTCGCACATTAGGCGTAGACTAAAATCATGAATAGGTCACTGAGACAATGGGACGGCGGCGCGGGCTCGTTGGGCCGAAGGGCCTGTTTCCCGTGCTGTGTTGTTCTTTGTTCTTAGTGTCAGGGGGAGAAGAGGGTGAACCAGCTCGGGTAAAATGCATGGGATTATGGGGATAGGGCCTGGGTGGAATTGTGGTCGGTGCAGACTCAATGGGCTGAATGACCTCCTTCCGCATTGTAGATTCTATGATGCCTAATTGATCCAGCGTTTCTCTTGCAAGCACTAGTGACTCCTGAATATATTTACTATATTGTCTTTCTAGTACTCCCCTTTTTACCTTACAGATCATTGACTTGATGGATTTTTCTTCTGACTGAAATTTCACCCTTCACTGATCGGAAAAACTCCTCTCTTAAAACCAGAGAACTCATTTCTTTCTTGGTCTTTCTGTACTGGATCTTCAATCTTTAATCCTGTTGTTGATTTTCCCAGCATTGTAATATTAAAAGTGTGAGGACCCACAATGTATTTTTTTTCTCAACTTGGGATCTTTTCTTAACGTCCTTGATGAAACAAAATCCCAAATTGTCGTTGATTTTCTTTTGGCAATGTTCTAACTATGCTAGGGGCTGTGGGTTTTAACTGGCACACTGTAGGAATTGTGGAACCAGTACAGGGCAGAAAATGGAAATAAGCAGGAGCCTGTGAAATAACATCATCATGTGAACAGTCTTTAAAGCAATCATGAAACTACTTAAATACATAACACTGTGGAACATACATTCCTGAACAATGTGACACAGGGAGAGCTATATGTACAACTGTGTTAGACAGGATTCTGAAGCAGCGAATGGAAGGGAGGTGTTGAGCAGGGGAGGTTGCATGCACTGAAAGATGTAATTAGCAATAGTGTCAGGAATGGGACAGAGGTGGGGAGTGGAAGGGTCGATGGGCAGGAGAGTGGAGGTAAATGAAAGGGAAGTAGAGAGCAGGACAATCAATGCAAGTGAAAATCAGCAAGCGGGAGGATTACCAAGTGGGAGGGTCAGAGAGGTGTGTTGGAGAAAGGTGGTGAGTGGTGGGGGGGGGGGGGGGGGGGTGTGTGTGTGTGTGTGTGTGTGTGTGTGTGTGTGTGTGTGTGTGTGTGTGTGTGTGTGGACGAGAGAGCAAGCAGGGACCAGGCAACAAATCGGGGAGATTTGAGTAGGGGTTAGGTAGCCGGAGAGAGTGAGTGGAAGGCAGAAATAAGTTAACATTTACTACCTTAAATACTTTAGTGACTATACACTGGGTGTATAAATGTGTTCAACTTTTACAATTCTACTTGTGTTTTAGGCACCAAGATACCTTCTTGAAGAAATAAATCAAACTCTATTAGTATTTTTTAAATTCTACTTGTAGCATGATTATAATTGTCCAAAATCCCAATTGACCTTCACTACTTTCCTCAGGAAAACCACCAGTTGAGGGCTGATCGAAACAAGGTGTACAAAATGAGAAAGGATTTGATTGTATGAAATGATATTTGCCAAATTCACACCAAAGTGGGGTAGAAATCTCATTCTCACCCCAAAACATTATGGATACAGTGGGACAATTGACACTTGCAGTTCTGAGGGTAATGGATTTTTATTGGATAAGGTTATTATGTCAGTTTAGGTGTACTTCTGCCATGATTTAGTTGAATGGCAGAACATGCTCAAGGGGCTGAATAGCCTCCTCCTGTTCCCATGTCTAATCCACATTATATCTGTCCGTGAATGTTTGATGGGGACAGTGTAGAGGGAGCTTTAACCTGTATCTAACCCCATGTTGTACCAGTTCTGGGAGTGTTTGGTATATTGTAATGATAAATCTTATAACATACTGATTTAGATACAAATTAGCTCTGGGTACAGAAGACCCATTTTGAGAATAAATCAAGTAACTGCCTATCCCTTTTCCAGAATGTGATGTGATTTGGACAGCTAACCTCACACAGCCATTTCCAAATGGAAAACACTGATTGTAGTTAGTTTGTCTCCTGCCCATCATACCATGAGAGGGGAGTGATTATCACTCAGATCCATAGGAATTTCCACTATCTCTGGGCCTGCTCCTGCAGGAATGCCAAGGCTTGGGTGAGACACCTTGCCAAGAACAGTGAAGGTTTCTTGGATTTGCTGAAAGGAAAGAAAGAATATACTTTTCAAACCTCAGGGTCTCCAAGACCCTTTACGGTCAATGGCAACCTTTTGAAATGTAGTCACCGTTGTGATGTAGGAAACATGGCACCCAATTGGCACACAGTTCCCATAAGCAGCAGTCCAATAACGTCCAGATCATCTGTTTTTTTGTGATGCCGCTAGTTGAGGGATAATTATCCCTCAACTAGCATAGCAGGTGCAGAACATGCTCTTCTTCACATATTACCCATGGGATTTTTCATATTACCCAAGACAGAAGAGTGGGGGCCCTGGTTTAATGGCACCTTGGACAGTACTTCTTTGGAACTGCACGGGGCTATCAGCCTGGATGATGTCCTCAAAACTCTGTCTTGGAACTTTCTGACACTGAGGTGAGACAAATAAACCATTGAACCAAAGCGGACTCTACAATTACAATTACAGAGGTTGAATGTTACCATATGTAGGAGGACGAAGGACAAAATTGGTTCCCAATTCTCCAGGATTAACCTGGAATCTCTAAGCTTTAAGGGCAATCTCCAGGATACTGCTGCAAGCAAAGCAGCGAATTGGTGCTGCACTGTTGTCAGTGACAGTGCCGGTGAATTTGGCTTCAATTTTTACACTGTTTTCTTGCTTTTGATCCTGTTTTAGGGAATATGTTAGTTGTTTGTTTATAATTATTAAGTTTTTCAGCTCTGCTGTTATTAATTTCTCCTATTTTTGAATTTTATTTGAGCCAAGGATGCTCCATGAATATCCTCATCCTCAACAATGGGAGAGTCCAGCACATGAGTGGAACAGAGAAGGCTGAATCATCTTCAACATTCACTTCCTCCATCACTGACATACAGTGGCAAGCACGTATGCCATCTACAAGGCTCTGTTAACAGCACCATCTAAATCAGCAACATCTCCAAATGAAAGACAAGGGTAGCAGATACTTGGGAACACCACCACCTGAAAGTTATCTTTCAAACCACACACCATCCTGACTTGGAACTATTGTGCTGTTCCTTCATTGTTAATGGGTCAAAATCCTGGAACCCCCCCTCTAACAGTGCTGTGGGTACAAATGCCAATTGGATTGCACCAGTTCAAGAAGGTTGGTCACCACCATCTCGTCAAGGACAATAAATGCTGGTATAGCCAGCAACGCCCACATCTCATAAATGAGTGAGAAAAACCTGATTGTCACGCTTACCTTAATTCAGCCTCAGGCAGTGAAGTACGTTGACTTTGAACGAATGAAACTTTCATGAAATGAAACCTGGGAGAAAATCAATGGGACAGTAATTGTAATTTTTGTTTTCTTTGAAAATTTTCATTGATTAGTTATAATTATGTTGTAGGAAGTGCTATCATCATATAATCTGGGGAGTTATATTCAATTCGCCAGTGTGGTATTATATGGCACAATTCCAAAGAGTGGGCAGGGACAGAGGGAACTTATACACAAATCCATGAAGATGGCAGGACATATTGAGAGGGTAGTTACTAAAGCCTATGGGATCTTGGGCTTTATATGTAGAGCTATTGGGTACAAAAGGAGACGTAGAAATCTTTATGAAGCTCTAGTTGGACTCCAACTGGAGCATTGCATTCAGTTCTAGTCACCACCCTTTAGAAAGAATATCACGGTTCCTGAGAAGTTGCAAAGGAGATTGAGCTGAATGGTTCCAGGCAGGAGCAATTTTACCTACAAAGTTAGGTGGGAGAAGCAGTAGTTGCTCTCCTTGAAGCAGAGTTTGAAGGGAGATTTGATAGAGGTGTACAATAATATTATAGGCTTAGGTAAGATAGGCAAAGAAAAGCTGTTTCCATTCATAATCCATAGAATCTGTACACTGCAGAAGGTGGCCATTTGGCCCATCGCGTCTGCACCGACAATCTCACCCAGGCCCTATTTATGTAATCCCACACATTTACCCTGCTAATCCCCTGACGCTAGGGTCCATTTAGTATGGCCAATCAACCTAACCTGCACATCTTTGGACTGTGGGAGGAAATCAGAACACCTGGAGGAAAGTCACGCAGACACGGGGAGAATGTGCAAACTCCACACAGACAGTGAGCCAAGGCTGGAATTAAACCCAGGTGAGGCAGCAGTGCTAACCACTGTGCCACCGTGTTGTCCCGAGATCATAAGAAATAGGAGTAGGCCATTCAGCCCATCAATGCTCTGCCATTCAATATGATCATGACCAATCTATGGTCTTAACTTCTCCTTTCTGCCCGTTCCCAATGACCCGTGACTCCCTTGTCAAAAACCTCAGCCTTGAATAACTCAGCCTTAACTGCTCTCTGGGAGAGAATTCAAGGGACTAATGACTTTCTAAGAAACAAATTCCTCTTGATCTCTATCCTAAAGGGGAGTCCCTTTATTTTTAATTTGTGCCCCCTAGTTCTCTATTTACTCATGAGGAAACATCCTGTCAGCATCTACCCAATCAAGCCCCTCAGAATCTTATGCTTCAACAAGGTCACCTTTCATTTGTTGAAACTCTGAGTATGGGCCAAACCTGCTCGACTTTTCTTCAGCGCTGTGTTTACTCCAGTCCAATGCCAGCATCTCCACATCAAGACTTTTCCTCATCAACCTAGCAAATCTTTCATGAACTGCTTCCAACTCAGTGTATATTCTTCCACAAACCAGAACTGTGCACAGTAGTGGTCTCACCAATGCCCTGTATAGCTGTAGCAAGACTTCTATACATTTATGCTCCATCCCCCTTGCAATAAAGGCCAATATGCCATTTGCCTTCCTAATTATTTGTTGTACCTGCATGCTAACATTTTTTTTTGTGATTCATTTATAAGGATACCCAGATCCCTGATGCACTGCAGCATCCTGCAACCTCTCACTATTTAAATATTTTGCTTTTTTATTCTTCCTGTCAAAATGAACAATGCAGTATTTTCCTACATGATAGGTCTGCCATTTTTTGGCCACTTGCTTAACCTATTTATATCCTTAAGCAGATCCTCCTCAGAAGTTGCTTTTGTATCTTTGTAACATCAGCACATTTGGCTGCATTACAGTCTATTGCTTCATGAAAGTCATTAATGTAAATCACAAACAGTTGAAGCCCCAGCACTGATCTTTTCAGAATTCCAACAGTTACAGTTTGCCAACCTGAAAATGCTCCATTTGTTGATAGTTTGTTAGCCAATTCTCTACTATTGCAACAGGATCTTGATCAATTGGACCAGTGGGCTGACCAATGGCAGATGGAGTTTAATTTGGATAAATGCAAGGTGATGCATTTTGATAGACTGAACCAGGGCAGGAATTACTCAGTTAGTGGGAGGACGATGGGGAGAGTTATAGAACAAAGCTCCTTGAAAGTTGAGTCACAATTGAACAGGGTGGTGATATTCAGCATGCTCGGTTTCTTTGGTCAGAACATTAAATACATGAGTTGGGGCATCTTGAAGTTGTACAAGACACTGATAGGGACTTGGAATACTGTGTACAGTTCTGGTCACCCTATTATAGAAAGGATGTTATTAAACCAGAAAGAGTGCAGAAAAGATTTACTAGGGTGCCACCAGGACTTGATGCTTTGAGTTATAAGGAGAGGCTGGATAGACTGGGACTTTTTCCTCCGGAGCACAGAAGGCTGAGGGATGACTTTGTACAGGTCTATAAAGAGGAGCATAGATCAGCTAGATAAGCAATATCTTTTCCCAGAAGGTAGGGGAGTCTAAAAATGAGAGGGTATAGATTTAAGGTGAGAGGGGAGAGATACAATAGTGTCCAGAGGGGTAATTTTTTCATACAGAGGGCGGTGAGTGTCTGGAACAAGCTGCCAGCAATAGTAGCAGAGGCAGGTACAATTTTGTCTTTTAAAAAGCATCTAGATAGTTACACGGGCATAGAGGGAGATGGGCCAAATTGGAACTAACTTGGGGGTTTAAAAAAAAAGTGGCATTAACAAGTTGGGCCAAAATGCCCATTCCCATGCTGTAAACCTCTATGACTCTATATCACCAACAATATGAGCACTTATCTTGGGTAGCAACCTGTTATATGGCACTCATCAAATGCCTTTTGAGAATACAAATGCGCCACATTTACTGGCCTCCCTTTTTCCATGGTTGTTATATTCTCAAAAAACTAAATTTGTCAATCATGATTTCCATTCCACAAAACGACTGATTCAACACAATTGTGATATGGCTTTCTAAATGTCTTTCTTAATAACAGATTTTAGCATCTAACTGTTCATAGTTTTCAATTTTCTGTCCCCCTCCTTTACTGAACAGAGGAGTTACATTTGGAGTTTTCCAATCTGCTGGGGCCTTTCCAAAATCTACAGAATTTTGAAAGATTGCAACAAATTCATCCATTGTCTCACTAGTCACTTCCTTCAGGACTTGGGATTCAGGCCTTCCAGTCCTGATGACTTGTCAGCCTTTAGTCCTATTAGTTTTCCTAGTACTTTTTCCTCTCATGATTGTAAATGTTTCCCCTTTCCTCCCTTCTGCATTTTGATTTTTAAATTATTTTTGGGATGCTTTCTGTTATCTTCAGCTATGATATGTGAAGGATACATCAGCCAGTAACACACCATGTGTCATCATATGGGGACATTATATGCAGTAACTGATGATATATTGTTATATAATTTAAAATGTGTTGTGTTCTCATTTAGAGACATGCTGATTTTACACATCAGAAATTCCTGCCTCAGGCATGAAATCTTCACTCAGTCCTCCCTGAAGGTATAAACTTGAACTTCTTCAACTGGAAATTTTAGAAGAGCTGAAACGTGCCCCAATCTGGAAGTATTTCCCGAGGCACAATAAAGCTAACTGGAGATGAGAAAGAAAAACTCCTGATATTTGTCCCCAAAGACGTTGCTGTCCCGAGACAAAATGCAGTTTGCTGCTCAGTGACCAACGAAAGCAAGAAGCAATACGCTGCAGTCCTTCAAACCAACTGTTCAACAGACCGAGCATAATATGTTCTGACATCGACTCCACCTAACCCATTGGATTTTTCTGTTTGCTTGAACAAATATTTAACCAAGCACATGGGTTAAGTTTTATTTACGCCTTGAACCAGTCTGATGTCTTCACGATGGTGCCACCTGAGGAACCCAGAGTGTTCCGGACATAATCTATTCAAGACAAGAACTGAGATGTCTCCCTCACTTCTAAAACCTGTGCCAAATTCCTGCCCAATTTAGGAGATTAACTTAAAATCAGTAAGTCAGTCTGTGAACTGCACTCGTCTAGCAATTTGGAAATGTCCTCTAAAATTTAGACTATTTCCCACCTCACTCCCTCGTCCCGCAAGAGTGAGCTTGCCCTTACACAATCTACTCATTAGTTATTTGTAATGCAAAATAAATTATGGTATGGTGATAACCTCCAGAAAGTTTGATCTCAGAGCATCACGCTACTATGAAATTGGCGACATGATGGCACAGTGGTTAGCACTGCTGCCTTACAGCGCCAGGGACCCAGGTTTGATTCCCAGCTTGGGTCACTGCCTTATTCCATTACTGAGGACCTTTGTTTCACTGGTCATTATGGTTTCCTGTCTTTACCCAATGGTTTTCATTTTATGTTGTTCAAATTTGGTCAATGACTTAAAATTCCCAACTCTTATTCTCTCCATAAGAGTTGGGAATTTTAAGTCATTGACCAAATTTGAACAACATAAAATGAAAACCATTGGGTAAAGACAGGAAACCATAATGACCAGTGAAACAAAGGTCCTCAGTAATGGAATAAGGCAGAGAAGCGGGTTGATGGGTTCTTGATAAGAGAGGGGATTAAGGGTTATGGGGAGAGGGCGGGAAAGTGGAACTGAGCCACAACAGATCAGCCATGATCTTATTGAATGGCGGGGCAGGCTCGAAGGGCTAGATGGCCTACTCCTGCTCCTATTTCTTATGTTCTTATGTTCAAATCCCAATCTATTGGTCTTTGAAGCTACATTAATTCATAGAATCATGGAGATTTGCAGCATGGAAACAGGCCCTTTGACCCATCTTATCCATACCACTTTTTTTTAAATAACTAATCTAGTCCCAATTGCCCATATTTGGCCCATATCTCTATATATCAATCTTACTCATGTAACTGTCTAAATGCTTTTTAAAAGACAAAATTGTACCCATCTCTACTCCTACCTCTGGCAGCTTGTTCCAGACACTCACCAGCCTCTGAAAAAACTGCCCTTCTGGATATTTTTGTATCTCTTCCCTCTGATCTTAAACCAATGCTCTCTAGTTTTAGATTCCCCTACCTTTTCTCAAAGGTATGACTATCTAGCTGATCCGTGCCCCTCATTATTTTATAGATCTCAACAAGATCACCCCTCAACCTCCTATGCTCCGGAGAAAAAAGTCCCAGTCTATCCAGCCTCTCCTTATAACTCAATCCATCAAGTCCCGGTAACATCCTAGTAAATCTTTTCTGCACCCTTTCTATAATAGGGTGACTAGAACTGTACACAGTATTCCAAGTGTAGCCTTACCAATGTTTTATACAGGTTCAACAAGATGTCCCAACTTCTGTATTCAATGTTTTGACAAATGAAACCAAGCATGCCGAATGCCTTCTTCACCACCCTGTCCACCTGTGACTCCAATTTCAAGGAGCTATGAACATACACCCCTCGATCTGTTCTATAACTCTCCCCAACATCCTACCATTAACTGAGTAAGTCCTGTCCTGGTTCAATCTACCAAAATGCATCATCTCGCATTTACCCAAATTAAACTCCACCTGCCATTTGTCAGTCCACTGGGCCAATTGATCAGGATCCCATGGCAATCCTTCTTCACTGTCCACTATGCCACCAATCTTGGTGTCATTTGCAAACTTACTAACCATGCCTCCTATATTCTCATCTAAATCATTAATATAAATGCTAAATAACAGTGGACCCAACACCGATCCCTGAAGCACACCACTGGTCACAGGCCTCCAGTTTGAAAAGCAACCCTCTACAACCATCTGTCTTCTGTCATCAAGTAAGAAGTCTCACAACACCAGGTTGAAGTCCAACAGCTTTATTTGGTAGCACAAGTCACCAGCTTTCACAGCGCTGCCCCTTCATCAGGTGAGTGGGAGTTCTGGTCACAAACAGGGCATATAAAGACACAAAGTCAATTTACAAAATAATGGTTGGAATGCAAGTCTTTACAGGTAATCAAGTCTTAAAAGGTACAGACAATGTGAGTGGAGAGGGGGTTAAGCACAGACTAAAACGATGTGTATTGTCTCCAGCCAAGACAGTCTGTGAGATTTTGCAAGCCCAGGCAAGTTGTGGGGGGTTATAGATAGTGTGACATGAACCCAAGATCCCGGTTCAGGCCGTCCTCATGCATGCAGAACTTAGCTATCAGTCTCTGCTCAGCGACTTGCCTGGGCCTGCAAAATCTCTAACTGTACTGGCTGGAAACAATACACATCTCTTTAACCTTTCTTAACCCTCTCCCACTCACATTGTCTGTACCTTTAAGACTTGATTACCTGTAAAGACTCACATTCCAACCATTACTTTGTAAGTTTTGTATATTGTAAATATGCCCTGTTTGCTACCAGAACTCCGGCTTACCTGACAAAGGAGCAGTGCTCCAAAAGAACCCTGTTGGACTTTAACTTGGTGTTGTGAGACTTCTTACTATATTTATCCCAGTCCAATGCCAGCATCTCCACATTCTGTCATCAAGCCAATTTTGTATCCATTTGTCTACTTCACCCTGGATTCCATGAAATTTAACCTTATGCAACAATCTATCATGGGTTACCTTGTCAAAGTCCATGTAGACAACATCAGCTGCACTGTCTTCATGGTTTCTTCTTAAACAAAAAAGCAATCAAATGAGAGACACAAAGCCATGCTGACTGTCCTTAATCAGTTTAAATGCCTGTAAATCCTGTCCCTCAAAATATCTTCCAACAATTTACCCACTACAGACGTGAGGCTCAGCGGCCTGCAGCTCTTTTCAAACAAAGACACAACATCTGCCACCCTCCAATCTTCAGGCACCTGACTTGTGACTGTTAATGGTTCAAATATCTCTGCTAAAGACCCACAATTTCCTCCCTAGCCTCCCATGTCTTGGGATACACTTCATCAGGTCCCAAGGATTTATCTACCTTGATGCACTTTAAGACTCCTTCTCTGTAATACGTACACTCCTCAAACATCATTATTTATTTCCACAAGTTTCCTAACATCCATACCTTTCTCAACAGTAAAAACTGATGAGAAATATTCTTTTAGGATCTCACCCATCTCATGTAGATCTGAACAGAAATAACCTTGTTGATCTTCAAGAGGCCCTAATCTCTCCTTAGTTATTCTTTTGCCCCTTATGTATTTGTAGAATCTCTTTGGATTCTCCATTTCCTTATCTGCCAATGCAATCTCGTGTTCCCATTCTGCTCTTTTGATTTCTCTCTTAACTCTACTCCTACACTCTCCATGCTCAAGGGATCCACTTGATCTCAGCTGCCTGTGCATGTTACGTGCCTCCTCCTTTTTCTTGACCAGGGCCTTCATATCCCTAGTCACCCAGGGTACCCTACTTCTACAAGCCTTTCCCTTCTTGAGGAGTCAATGGTGCAAAGCTACCATCTATGGGATTTTGACTAATGTCTCCAAGTCAGAATCCTGCTTATGCTGTATGCTTACTCTGAACACTAGTTAACGTACTTTTGAAAGTCTCCCACTTAGCCTTTGCCTTCCCACAAACCCCCACAATTAACTGTTGAAAGTCCCTGCCTGTTACCATCAAAGTTGGTCTTGCCCCAATTTAGAATTTTAACTTTTGGGCCAGACCTATCGTTCTCCATATCTATCTTAAAACTAATGGAATTATGCTCACTGATCCCTCATTAACACTTCTGTCATCTGCTTTTCCTTATTTCCCAAGAGGAGGTCAAGTTATGCCCCTTCTCCAGTCCGATCATGCACATAATGAATGAGAAATTCTTTGAATACATTCAATAAATTTCTCTCCATCCAAGCCTCTAATACTATGGCTGTCCCAGTCAATGTTGGGAAAATTAAAATCCCCTTCTGTTACCACCCTATTTTTCTTGGCGCTGTCTGGAATCTCCTTACTTATTTGCTTCTCAATTTCCCACTATTTGGGGCCTATAATACAACCCTATCAAAGTGATTTCCCCCTTATTCCTTAATTCTACCGTCGAATATGTGCCCTCTCAGTATTGCTGTGATGTTTTCCTTAGTCAAAAGTGCAACTCTCCCTCCTCTTATCTCTTGTTCTACCTTTCCTGTAGCATCTGTACCCTGGAATATCGAACTGCCAGTCCTGCCCCTCCCTGAGCCATGTTTCAGTAATAACTATAATATTCCAGACTCATGTACCCATCCATGCCCGGAGTTCATCTGCCTTACCCATCAGGCCTCTTGCATTGAAATAAATACAGTTTAATCAGAACTTCCCTTGCTCTTGATTCTGCTTTTGCCTGCCCTGTCTAGTACTAGAATTACTGACACCGTCTTTAGTATTTAATGTATTTTGTTGGACTTCTGTGCTGTGCTCAACCTTCTCTTCTGGGTCCCTATGCCAAACTAGTTTAAACACTCCTGAGTGGCTCTAACAAACTTCCCCACCAGGATATCAGTCCCCCTTCACTTCAGGTGTAACCTGTCCCTCCTGAACAGGTCACCCCTGTCCCAGAAGAAATCCAAATGATCCACAAATCTAAATCCCTGCCTCCTGCACCAGCTCTCAAGCCACAAATTAACCTGCCTAATCTTCCTACTCTCACTAGCATGTGGCACCGGCAGTAGTCCTGAAATTACTACCCTCCAGGTCTGCCTTCTGTCTAATCTTCCATATTCACTGTTCAGGACCTTATCCCCTTTCCTATCTATGTCGTTGGTACCAATACGTACAATGACCTCTGGCTGCTCACCCTGCCCCTTAATGCCGGCCTTTAACTGGCACAGTAAGAAGTCTCAACACCAGGTTAAGGTCCAACAGGTTTATTTGGTAGCACGAGCTTTTGGAGCACTGCTCCTTCATCAGGTGAAGTAAGAGTTGGATTCACAAACAGGACATATATAGGTACAGCCCTTTACAGGTGCAAACAATGCAAGTGGAGAGACAGCTAAGCACAAGTTAAAGAGGTATGAATTCTCTTAAGCCAGGACAGTTAGTAAGATTTTGCAAGCTCAGGCCAAATGGTTACAGGTAGTGTGACATGAACCAAGATCCCATTTGAGGCCATCCCCATGTGTGCGGAACTTGGCTATCGGTTTCTGCTCAGTGATTCAGTGTTGCGTGTTTTGAAGGCTACCTTGGAGGGTGCTGACCCGAAGATCGGATGCTGAAGTGTTGCCCAACAGGAAGAGAACACTCCTGTCTGGTGATTGTCGAGTGGTGCTCATTTATTCGTTGCCGTAGCGTCTGCATGGTCTTGCCAACGTATCATGTCCCGAGGCATAGTGCATCACTCTTCAGATAAGCATGCTCCAAGGCAGCCTTCAAGACACACGGCAACTTAAGAGTCGACAAGCAGAAACCGACAGCCAATTTCCACGAGGATAGCCTCAACCGGGATCTTGGGTTCTTGTTACATTACCTGTAACCGTTTAGCCTGGTCTTGCAAAATCTTACTGACTGTCCTGGCTTGAGACAATTAACACCTCTGACCTGTGTTTAACCCTCTCTCCATTCGCACTGTTTGCGCCTGTAAAGATTTGGTTACCTGTTAAGACTCGCATTCCAACCATTATCTTGTAATTGAAGCTGTGTCTATATATGCTCTGCTTGTGAACCCAACACACTACTCATCTGAAGGAGCAGTGCTCTGCAAGCTCGTGCCACCAACTAAACATGTTGGACTTTAACCTGGTGTTGAGAGATTTCTTACTGTGCCTCCCCCTTATGAATGTCCTGCAACCGCTCAGAGACGTCCTTGACCCTGGCACCAGGGAGACAACACACCATCTTGGAGTCTTGATCGCGACCACAGGAATGCCTGTCTGTGCCTCTAGTGAGTCCTCTCTTACAACTGCTCGCTTGCTCTTTGTCTGACCCTGCTCAACAACAGAACCAGGTGTGGTGCCACAGGCCTGGCTGCTGCTGGTTTCTTCCTCTGAAAGGCCATTCCCCTCAATTGTATTCAAAATGGTATATCTGCTTGAAAGGGGAAAGACACAGGAGACTCCTGCACTACCTTCCTGCCTCTCCTAGTTGTCACCCATCTACGTGACCAAACCTGTGGTGTGACAACCTCCCTGTAACTAGTGTCTATCACAATCTCTGCCCTGCGTGTCCACCTTTTGCTCCAACCAATTCACACATTAAAAACCTCACCAATCCTCCCTAATGTTGCTCAAGGGCTATTTCTCCCTCGACTCTACTGCAACAGCTTAGAGCAACAACTTGCATTCATCAAGCACCTTTACGTAATAAAATGTCCCCATGCATTACAAATGAGCAATTATCAAATAGAACTTAGCACTCAGGCAAATAAGCTGTTATGAAGACAAATGACCAAAATCTTGTTCAAAGAGGTAGGTTTTATGGAGTGTCTTAAAAAGACAGGATGGTGGCAAGAGGGAAATCCAGAGTTTAGGCTTCTAGAAGCTGAAGGTACAGCTGCCAACAGTGACCAACCGCTCCCAAGATAGGTTTGTATCTGCTAGAATTTAGAAAAAATAAGAGATGACTTGATTAAAACATATGAGATCTTCAGGAGTGTGAAGACATGGAAAGGATATTTCACTTTGTGGGAGAATACAGACATAATATCAATGCATTTCTGATTTTGGAACATCCTGATTATCCACTGACCCTTTCATAATAATGGTTATGCCTAACAAGTCTTGCTCGTCTCTTGATATACTCTGATAAATGTTGCCCATCTCTGGAGGTTTACTCACTTAAAGGCATTTCATGGTTGGTTAGGTCTTCCACCTCAATTATATTGAATTATGTCTTGGGGCAGGGGTACTTTGGTATCCATTCAAAGTCGTTTTTTCCTCTACACAAGGTGCATAATTCAGTAGACTAAGACAGATTAACACAATTAGTGGAAGTAAGCATGAGCCAGTAAGGAACTCAGGAAGCTTCCAGAATCAAAGACAGACTGTGTCACTTGAAAAAAAATTTTTAGAAAACAATTGGGCTGTAAAGTGACATTAAAAAAGATAACTGCATAGTCCCACCAGACTTAAAGATTGAACGTTGCTACTGTTTCTGCCACATTGCCCTTTCAAAATTGGAAGCAGGCTCCCACACCACTTAATGATAAACACAGCAAGTTGTTTTTTTCACTCCTCCTCCAATCAGTTGCCATGGTAACTTGAAGAACAGATTAAATAACAACTGAGCGATACTTTTTTGCTCTTCATCCCCCCCGCTTCGTAAATAGGTCAGTGAAGAATGGGGAGGATCTGCACACGCGTAAAGTGGAATTGAGTTTGCCTAACTGCGCATGTCTTTTCTACCGTGGGAACGGCCACGCGGCGCATGCGCAACGCCTTTCGCCAGGGCTATGGCCGCGCCTGCGCACTATCGCGACGCAGCCACGACCGCTTTATAAGCGAGGTTAAAAAAACAACGCCGACATCAAAACAAAAGAGTTTGGAGGGCTCGAAAATCATTATGAAAATGATAGAAAAACAGAGGCCGTTTATTGGAAGGCAGTTTTATATAAAAAACAAAGTATTTGCAAAATAAAAAATGGGCGTTTAAACAAACCGGTTGACACTGGTTTCAGGCGGTTTCCGCACTTGCGTAGTAGCGTCACGCCAGCTCCCAGCATCCTCACTAAAACAACAAACAAATGTTTGTTAACGTACCAGACTGTAAAACAGAAAACAAACACCGGCGGCTTGAGGGAATCCACGGGAACACATTAATATACAGTCACTGTCCTAAAAAATATTTTTCTTCCATCGTTCGTCGGAAGCTCAATGGTGACGCACATGCGCAGTCTGCTTCCCGTCAGCCCCCGACGACAATCAACGACAGTAAATCGGTAAAATAAACAGCCAAACGGTGGGTTTCCGCTGTGCCGCGGGTGAGAGTGCGGAGAAGAAACGTTCTGGGTGAAATAATACCGCTGTTTTTGTGCTGAGGCGGGGCGGCGGGTGGCAGTGCGCATGCGGAGAGTGGGGGAGGGGCTGTCCCAGAGTGCTGTGGGGGACAACAAGGGACGGAAGTGAAAAAGCGCGAGCGGCTGTGAGGGGATAAAATAATCATTAATTAATATTAACTCTCCCCCCTCTCCCCGTGCAGTCATTACTGCACTCTGACTGCATTCCTTCCGCTTCATTTTTGACTAATATTTACATCGTGTTGTGTTGGAGAGGGTTAGTGGCGAGTCGCCCAAGTCGATGCGCGGATCCTCTCACTCCGGGCTGACGATGGTGCAGAAAGAGAAGGCGGCCGGAGCGCTGGATGAGGGCGACGCCAACTCCATACCCCCCACCGACACCAGCCCTGCTGCCGCCCCGGCGCCAGGGCCTCCCGTCTCCGAGAGCAGCCACTCCAGCCCATCCGGAGAGCCGGCCGCCGCCGAGCCCACCTCTCAGGAGGCGGGTAATGGCGGCCTCGATAATCGCCCTCTGCCCCAACGGTCCGAGCCGACCGGCGATAAGAAAAAATTTCTCTGCGGCGTGGTGGAAGGTAAGGATAAATCATCCCGTCCCCTCCCTTAAATCCAGGTTGGGTTGTGTGCTAAAAACCTTAATATTTAAGGTGTGATCTGGTGCCGAAAGTGCGGTTTAATTTGGTGTTTGGCTTTTCTTTGTGACTGGGGCTGTTTGTGACATCACAATTATATCCCTGCCCCGTTAAGACTCAGCTCCATCTGCACACACAGACCCGGAGGTTGGGCTGGTTGCTCAATGTGTATGTCATCTGATCAGGTGGCATACAGGAGCTGTAATTAAGACTCTACCAATATGCGGGGAGGTGGGGTGATATTAATCGATTTCTTGTCTCTTAAATGTTTGTTTTTCTGGGCTGTGTACTGTTTAATATGGAGACAATGAGGTCCCACCTTTAGTTCCATGATCAGTCAATTGTACATCAACTGCTCCAGTATTCCGGAGGCGGCGGTGTAGGAGACCTCGACCTCCCTTTTGATCAGGATAAGTGATGCTCGTGGAGATTTTAGTTTTAGTGTCGCACGTAGGCTTACATTAACACTGCAGAGTGTGAAAATCCTCTTGTCGCCAACACTCCAGCATGTTTGGGTACGCTGAGGCAGTATTTGGCATAGCCAATGCACCTAACCAGCATGTTTTTTGGAGCAAATTGGAACACCTGGAGGAAACCATGCAGACACAGAATACGTGGAAACTCCACATAGACAGTGATACAAGGGTCCCTGGCGTTGTGAGGCAGCAGTGTGAATCGTTGTACCATCGTAATTGTGTGGATGCTGGGGAAACTGTCCAAATGGTCTATCATCTCTTTTGTTTCCCAAATCTCAAATAGACTGATGCTTCTGATAGGGCTTGGGAAGAACGGAGGATTATGTTTACGTATTGAATGAGAAGTCAATGAATTTGATTTTGATTTGATATATTATTGTTGCATATGTTAGTATCCAGTGACAAATATTGTTTCTTATGTTATACAGATAAGGCATACTTTTCATAGAGAAGGCAAGGAGAGAGTGCAGAATGTAGAGTTAGTTGTAGCTTTAATTCAGTGTCCACGTTAATAAAATCATATTATCAAATTTATAGGACAATGGAGAAAAGCCAGGGGAATGAGACTGAGTTGCGCTCGCAGAGAATTGGTACAGACATGGCGGACCAAATGTCCTCATGCTGTGACATTCTATGGTAGTATATGTTAAGAACTGTAACAATTTTCTAGAGTGCTTCCGTAAAAAGTTACTTTTACTTTCATGGTGGATTGTTTATTTTGGTGTACTTTTAAAACTGCTTTTTTGGGTCTGATATTTATTGCTGTGTGTTTTTAAAAGTGGATTATGCTATGTTGTGCGTGAACTCAGACATTTTGAGTATTGTCTGTATCTGGATTGCAATGTTTTAACAAGAGATAATGTAGCAATGTGAACAATTTATGTTAATCATGCTAGAAATTTGTCCTGTTTTCCATTTTCAATCTTTGAGGGGACTGGCTTTTGATGAAAGAGATCAAAACTGATCACGTGTAGTGTCTTTTAAATGGAAATACCTGATTTATGGTGCAAATACTCTCTCTTAAGAGGATCCATTGAACTGTGTAATCAGTTGTCTTGTGTTAAGGGCATAGTCAATGGGAATATCACGCCGGAATTACTGAATGTGCAAAGCTAAGTCTTCTGATAGGCAGAATATGTTGTACTTTTCCATAATTTCATCCTTTTCAAAAAAAACATAGTTTGTAAAGGATGTCGCTAGTCTGAGGTATTTTTTAAAGTGCCCTTTTCAGCCTGTGTTTGGTCCAAAGTGATGTTTGAAATGATTGAATTTGTCAGTGAGTATGATGGGTAACAGACCATTGCTGACTTAAAGTAATTAAATTTAGATGTGTTCAACCAAAAGTGTTTTTCTGAAAATTGAACTGACCATGAATGGGATTTTTTTGTATAACTTAATTCTAAGGCGTATACGTGATTCCTGTTAGGTATGGATTCATTCTACTATCATCCACTATCGATTGCGTTAAAGATGTGTATGAAGATTTACTTTAAAAAACAACCTGAGACATCTTAAATATGTAGTCAGATAATTAGGGCTAATTGGGATGGGATCTTTGTAGACTTTCAGAAGGCTTTCAACAAGCTCCCTCAGCAGATTACTATGTAAAGTTAAATTGCATGGCGCGGTTAGCAGACAGGAAGCATTGCTGGCATAATGGGTCTTTTTTCCGATTCATAGGCAGTGACTAGTGATTTTGATTTATTATTGTCATATCTACTAACATACAGTAAAAAGTATTGTTTCTTGCATGCTATACAGACAAAGCATACCATTCGCAGAGAAAGAATGAGCGTGCGGAATGTAGTGTTAGGGTGTAGAAAAAGGTCAACTCAATGCAAAGTAGGTCCATTCCAAAATCTGCTAGCAAACCGTCCATCCTGACTCTCTGCCCCTCTACCGCAGCTACGTTCATGGCCAGGTGTCCCTGGAGAAGGAGCATGCGGTGTCCACGGGCAGAGTTGATGCCTTCCGCGCCTGCTGGGCACCGCAGGGGTTGAGGTGTGTTTATAGACTCCAACAGTCACATTTTGATTTGATGTGTCTTAAGTCCTTTGTACTTTTGTTTTTGTTCGGGCTGTTCCCCTTCCTTTTGGGGAGCTGCCCCTTTTACTTTGTCCTAATGTAATTTGAGTTTGTCTACTTGGTTTGACCTGAAAGAAACAGGAAAGAAGCTGTTCTTGAGTCAGTTGGTAGGTGACCTCAGACTTTTGTATTATTTTCATATCGTATCATATCAGATATAACCCTACAGTGCAGAAAGAGGCCCTTCGGCCCATCGAGTCTGCACTGAACACAATCCCACCTACATATTATACCCACTAATCCTTCTAACTTACGCAACCCTGGACACTAAGGGGCAATTTCTTAGCATGGCCAATCAACCTAATCTGCGCATCGTTGGACTGTGGGAGGGAACTGGAGTACCCGGAAGAAACCCACGCAGACAAGAGGAGAATGTGCAAACTCCACACACAGTGACCCAAGCCGGGAATCGAACCCTGGAGCTGTGAAGCAGCAGTGCTAACCACTGTGCTACCGTGCCACCCAACCACTGTGCTACTAAGCTGCCCGACGGCAGAAGATGGAAGAGAGAATGTCTGGGGTGCATGGGGTCCTTAATTATGCTGGCTGCTTTGCTGAGGCAGCGAGAACTGTAGACAAAATCAGTGGTTGAGAAGGGGCTGGTTTGCTTGATGGATTGGGCCTTTTGAAGTCCCTTGCAGGGAGCCATACCAAGCTGTGATACAACCAGAAACAATGCTTTCTATGGTGCATCTGTAAAAGTTGGTAAGAGTTGTGGCTGACATGCCAAATTTCCTTAGTCTTCTGAGAAAGTAGAGGTGTTGGTGGGGCTTCCTTAACTTTCCTTAACTTATGCTGGCTGCTTTGCCGAGGCAGTGGGAAGTCTAGACAGAGTCAATGGATGGGAGGCTGGTTTGCATGATGGACTGGGCTACGTTCTTGACTCTGTAGTTTCTTGTGGTTTTGGGCAGAGCAGATGCCATACCAAGCTGTGATGGAGCCAGGAAGAATGTTTTTTATGGTGTATCTATAAAAGTTGATGTGAGTCGTAGCTGACATGCTCAATTTCCTAAGTCTTCTGAGAAAGTAGAGGCACTAGTGGGCTTTCTTAACTATAGTATCGGCATGGAGGGACCAGGACAGGTTGAAGGTGATCTGGGTGCCTATAAATTTGAAGCTCTCGACCATTTCTACTTTGTCCCCATTGGTGCACTCGGGTATGTTCTCCACTACGCTTCCTGAAGTCGTTAACTATTTCCTTTGGTTTGTTGCCTTTGAGGGGGGGGATTACTGTTGTCGCACCAGTTCACCAGATTCTCTATCTCATTCTTATACTCTTGTATTGTTTGAGTTCTGACCCACTATGGTGGTGTCATCAGCAAACTTGAAAACCAAGTTGGAGGGGAATTTGGCCACACAGTCATAGGGTATATAAGTACTATAGTAGGGGGCTGAGCACACTACCAGTGGGACACCAGTGTTGAGGATGATCATGGAGGAGGTGTTGTTGTCTGTCCTTGCTGATTGATTGTGGTTTGTAGTTTAGGAAGTTCAGGGTCCAGTAGCAAAGGGAGGAGCCAAACCTTGGCCTCAAAGTTTGGAGATGAGTTTCGTAGGAATAATTGTGTTGATTAAAGCTCAGCCTTCAATGAGTAGGAGTCTGACATTTTGGCATCTTTTGTTATCTAGGTGTTCCAGGGTTGAGTGCAGGGCTAGGGAGATGGCACCTGCTTTGGACCTGTTGCAGTGATAGGCGAACTGTACTGGATGCAGGCAACCCAGGAGGCTGGAATTTATCCTGGTATGATGAACCTTTCGAATCACTGGATGTCAGAGGCACCAGATGTTAGTCATTCAGGCATGATGCTGGCCTTTTTTTGGCACCAGAATGGTAGTCATCTTCTTGATGCAGATAGGGACCTCAGATTTTTGTAAAGAGAAGTTGAAGATCTCTGCGAATACCCCCATCAGCTGATCCGAGCACGGCCTGAGTGCTTGTCTGGCTACCCCATCTGAGCCAATTGCTTTCTGTGGGTTGACCTCAGAGAAGACTGCTCTGACATCTGCAACAGGTACTCTGGATATAGGTTCATACGAGGCTTCCGGGGTGGAGGGAGTGGTCTCACTGACCTCTTACATACTGCAGATGTTGGAAATCTGAAATAACAAACGCTGGAAAAAAAGCTCAGCAGGTCTGGCAGCATCTGTGGTGAGAAAAACAGAGTTAACGTTCTGAGTTCGTAGGACCCTTCCACAAAACCTTAGGTTTTTTTGTGTCATCTTATGGAGAGTTCATAAACTAATTTGGGGGGGGGGGAGGGTGCAAGGGTAGGTGAAATTACAGTGTCTAAAGTAAAAGAGAGGGTACAGGTATGGGAAGAGGTCAAGGATGCCCCAATAATAAAGGGAGTAGGGGGCACGAGAAAGGTTGGTAGCGTTCCTTCAAATAGGGTACAGATAAAGGCTGGGATAAAAACACTTTATCTGAATGTTCCGAATGCTTTGTGCAAAGTGAATGAACTGGTGGCGCAGATCAGCACAAATGGATATGATCTGGTGGCCATTACGGAAACGTGGTTGCAGGGTGACAGGGACTGGGAGCTGAATGTCCAGGGGTATCAAATGTTTAGGAAGGATAGATAGGAGGAAAAGGGGGGAGGGGTAGCTCTGCTGATTAAGGATAGTATCGGATGGTAATAAGGGAAGATATAGGCGCCAAAGAGCAGAACGTGGAATCGTTGTGGGTGGAGATGAGGAACAGCAAAGGGAGGAAGGTGCTCGTGGGTGTGGTCTATAGGCCCCCAAATAATGACCTGGAGGTGGGGCGGGCTATAAACATGCAAATAAATGCTGCGTGCAGAAATGGAACGGCGATAATTATGGGGGATTTCAATCTACATATTGATTGGTTGACCCATGTTGGACGTGGTGGGCTTGAGGAAGAGTTCTTGGAATGCTGCTGGGATAGTTTCCTTGAACAGTGTGTGTTGGAGCCAACGAGGGAGAGCTATCTTAGATCTGGTGTTATGTAATGAGGCAGGTAGAATTAGGGACCTTGTTGTGAAGGATCCTCTTGGGAAGAGTGATCATTGTATGGTTGAGTTTTTGATGCAGATGGAGGATGAGAAAGTAGGATCCTGGACCTGTGTCCTCTGTTTGAACAGCGGGGAGTACGATAGGATGAGAGGGGAATTGGCAAATGTGGATTGGGGGCGCAGATTGGTCGGCAGGACTGCTGAGGAACAGTGGAGGATCTTTAAGGAGATCTTTCTTGGTGCTCAGCAGAAATTTATTCCGATGGTAAAGAAGGATTGTAGGAGAAGAGATAATCAGCGGTGGTTAACGAAGGACATAAAGGAGAGTATTAAATTAAAAGCTGATGCGTTTAGAGTGGCTAAAAGTCGTGGGCAAGTAGAGGATTGGGAGAGGTTTAAAAATCAACAAAAAATGACGAAGTTGATGAAGGATAGACTATGAAGCTAAACTAGCGCTAAATATAAAAAAGGACAGTAAGAGTTTTTATAAATATATAAAGAGGAGGAGGCTGGCTAGGGTGAATGTTGAACCCTTAGAGGATGAGAAGGGGGGATTTAGTGGTGGGGGATGAGGAAATAGCTCAGGCCTTGAATAAGTTTTTTGCTTTGGCCTTCACGGAGGAGAACGTGAATAGTTTGCCAGGTATTAAAGATAGAAGGATGGTAGGAGTGGAGGGCCTGAATGAGATCACTGTCACTAGAGAGGTAGTGCTCCACAGACTAGTGGGACTGATGGTGGACAAGTCCCCAGGACAGGATGGCATGCATCCCAGGGTTCTGAAGGAAATGGCGGAGGTAATAGTGGATGCCTTAGTGATTATTTTCCAAACCTCACTGGATTCCAGGGAAGTGCCGGAAGATTGGAAAACGACTAATGTTACGCCGCTGTTTAAAAAGGGTAGCAGGCAAAAGGCAGGGAATTATAGGCCGGTTAGTTTAACGTCTGTTGTAGGAAAAATGCTTGAATCCGTCATCAAAGAAGAAATAGCCAGGCATCTTGAGAAGAATTGTTTGATAGAGCAGACGCAGCACGGATTCATTAAGGGGAAGTCGTGTCTGACGAATTTATTGGAATTCTGTGAGGATGTGTCTAGTGTGGTGGACGGAGGGGAACCGGTGGATGTGGTGTTTCTCGATTTTCAGAAGGCGTTTGATGAGGTGCCGCACAAAAGGTTGTTACAGAAGGTTAGGGGGCATGGAGTTGGGGGTAAGGTGTTAGCGTGGATAAAGGATTGACTGTCAAATAGGCAGAGAGTAGGTGTCAATGGGTGCTATTCGGATTGGCGGTTGGTGACTAGTGCAGTGCCCCAGGGATCGGTGCTGGGGCCTCAGCTATTTACCATTTATATAGATGATCTGGAGGAGGGAGCTGAGTGTAGGGTGTCGAAATTTGCTGATGACACAAAGATAAGTGGAAAAGCAAATTGTGTGGAGGGTGTAGAAAGTCTGCAGAGGGATATAGATAGGCTGAGTGAGTGGGCGAGGACCTGGCAGATGGAATACATTGTTGGCAAGTGTGAGGTTATCCACTTTGGCAGGAATAATAGTAGAAGGGACTACTATTTAAAGGGTGAAAAGCTGCAGCATGCTACGGTGCAGAGGGACCTGGGGGTCCTTGTGCATGAGTTGCGAAAACCCAGCCTACAGGTGCCGCAGGTGGTCAGGAAGGCAAATGGGATGCTGGCCTTCATAGCGAGGGGGATTGAATGTAAAAGTAGGGAGGTCTTGCTGCAACTGTACAGGGCACTGGGGAGGCCGCAGCTGGAAGACTGTGTGCAGTTTTGGTCGCCGCACTTGCGCAAGGATATTTTGGCCTTGGAGGGAATGCAGAGGAGGTTCACTAGGCTGATACCGGGGTTGAGCTACAAGGAGAGGCTGAATAGACTGGGCTTGTACTCGTTGGAGTTTAGAAGGATGAGGGGGGAACTTATTGAGATGTATAAGATGATGAAGGGGATAAATAGGGTAGAGGTTGAGATGTTCTTCCTGCTCAGAACGGACAGCAGGACTAGAGGGCACAGCCTCAAGATAATGGGGGAGGGGGACAGTTTAGAACAGAGTTGAGGAGGAACTTCTTCACTCAAAGGGTGGTGAATCTCTGGAATTCTCTGCCCATTGAAATGGTGGAGGCTACCTCGCTAAATGTATTTAAGACACGGGTTGATACGTTTTTGGTAGGCAAGGGGATTAAGGATTATGGGGAGAAAGCAGGAAAGTGGAACTGAGCCACTTCAGATCAGCCATGATCTTATTGAATGGCGGGGCAGGCTCGAAGGGCTAGATGGCCTACTCCTGCTCCTATTTCTTACGTTCTTATGTTCTCTTGCTCAAAACAGGCATAAAACGCATTGAGTTTATCAGGGGGGGTTGTGTTGGTGCCAGCAATTTACATGCCTTCATCTTGTAGCCTGTTGTATTTTACAGACCTTGCCGTAGTCGGTGGTTGTCCGTGTGGCTAGCCTGGTACTCTGTCTTGGTCCAGTACTGTCTTTTGCTGTCTTTGGATCTCCTTAGATCATATTTGGCTCTCTTGTATAGACCAGGGTCTCTTGACTTGAATGCCTCAGACTTAGACTTTAGCAAGCAGTTCCTAATTCCAAGAAGCTCATCTACTTCCCAAGGAAGTCATGTCTGCTGAACAGATTGTCAATGGAGTGCCAAGAGACATCTTAACATTGGAAATGAGCATGAGCATGCCCATTGCCATTTATTTGACCTAGTTGGTAATTGAATAGAAAGTGTTTGAAAAAGCAGAGACACCAGAAGTAATGTCATGGCACCTATCTTGTCATCTCTGCAGGGAACAGAAAGTGTACTGAGTATTGGCTTGCGTGATGTACGTGAAACTTTGAAGTGTTGCAGAAAATGGTTTTGCAAACCATTGAACAGAATGTTAGAATTGTAATTCTGAAATTGGAGAAACCTTTATTTGGCTACACACTGTTGTTCAGAAATGGAAACTAATTTGGTTTGCTGGAGAATAGAGCATTCTGTTTACACACAAATGGCTGAAATATTTGTGTTGTATTACTGAGTTCTACTCAAAGGATTGGAGCATTGAGTAAAATGAAATATGTCTAGTTTGTTGGTACTTACTAGAAATCTTTGTCTTTTATTCAGCATCAATAAAAAGAGCAGTTTCTGGTGGCTTAGCATAGAACCATAGGATCCTACAGTACAGAAGAAGGCTATTTGGCCCAGCGGGTCTGCACTAACCACAACCCACTTCAGCCCTAAGCCCATCACCACATGCATTTAACCTAGCTAGTCCCCCTGACACTGAGGTAATTTAGCATGGCCAATCCATCCAACTCGCACATCTTTGGACTATGGGAGGAAAACTTGGGCACCCGGAGGAAACCCACGTTTATTTAGCATATGGTAAAATTCGTTGGCTTACAGGCATTGAACATTTGGCTGTGGAATTAAAGGACTGAATTCTCTGATATTCTAGGAGAAATAACTATATGAATTAGCAAACTTTTCTCTTATGTTGACCTCTTTTGGACAGTTGGATTTTTAGTAGTTCCAGCAGACATTTTGTTTGAAATTCCCACAGTGTGATGACTTAAGTTCTGCTTGAGTGATGACAGGAGTAGAGATAAAGGACAGCACACGAGATGTCTGCTGCAAAGTCCTAAGCCAGTCGTCACAATACAAATAAAGGAGGCCCTGTGAGATCATGACAGTATCAAGATCTAAATTTTTTTTAAAATATGAAAACATTTTGGCAGCACAATAGTCTTTTGGAAATTATAGTACATGTCGCTTAATGAAATCAGAAACACTTAGATTTCCAATTTCCTTTTTCAGCCTGCTTTAAGTACCAATTTTGAGTATTTTCAAACCGCTACCTGATTGAAGCAAGTTGAGACATTCCTGATCCAAGCTGACAAGACAGGGCTCTCACCTCATGTCTGGGGCTTGATCTACGTGATCCAAGCTGATTGCAGTAGGCAAAGCTCCTCCTCCAAGGCTTGATCTCATTTGCATCTTAGCCAAAAGGCCGAGATGCTGGATCCTGAGCTGAGCAGAATGACTGACTGACTGGAGGGCGTGCCCGCAGTTGCAGAGACCCCCATGATTAAGCTATTTGGCAAATGGAGCATGGACAATGTTCAGATCAATGACATTTCGCGACAAGATTACATTGCTGTCAAGGAGAAATATGCCAAGTACCTCCCACAGTTCTGGTGCTATGCTGCCAAGTGTTTTCGCAAGGCCCAGTGCCCAATTGTCGAGCATCTGACCAACTCCATGATGCACAGGCGCAGAAACAGCAAGAAGCTGATGACTGTATGGATTGTGAAGCACGCCTTTGAGATCATCCACCGATTGACCAGCGAGAACCTGCTGCAAATACTGGTGAATGCCATTGTCTACAGCGGTTCCCGTGAAGACTCACTCCACCTGTTTTGGCTGCGCTGATACAGTCAGGCATCAGGCTGTCGATGTGTCCCCACTGTTAGCAAGTTAACCAGGCAATCTGGTTGCTGTGTACTGGGGCCAGGAAGGCTGCATTCAGGAATATTAAAACCATTGGAGAGTGCCTGGATGATGAGCTCATCAATGCTGCTAAGGGTTCCTCCGACTCTTGTGCCATTAAGAAGAAGGATGAGCTGGAATGTGTGGCCAAGTCTAACCTTAGTTTTGTAACATCTGGCTATCTACCTTCTCTAAGTGTTCAAAAGATAAAAAAAATTGCTTCAAATGAAGCTAAAATGTAACCTAATAACTTCAACCAAGCACAGCACGTCGATACTGTGCTTGATCTTAGCCAAAAGGCCGAGAAGCAGTTGTGCGCTGTGACTTGTAAGTGAGCCTATATGTTTTGCTGAATGGTTATTTGAACATTTTAGGTGAAGCAATTGAAGATTAAGTGATTTTAATTGAGTATTAAGTCATGTCATTATGGCATAGAAGGAAGTCATTCAACCAATTAAGCCCATGCAATCTCTTTAGTGCAACCATGCCAGTCATTTCTTGTACTCTAAACTTGATGATAAATGGTGTATTTCCTTTAAGTGCTCATCTAAATTCCTTTTGAAATCATTGATCATCTCTGCCTGCAATTTCCTCATGTTTATTCTGAATTTTGATTGAATCCCAGAATTGGATTAAGGATTGTCTGAGAAAAAGCTGATGAAAAATTGTGTTTCTCGTGAGCGGCGCAGGCTTGGAGGGCCGAAGGACCTGTTTCCTGTGCTGTGTTGTTCTTTGTCCATTTCATTTCTGCTATGTCATTTTTAACTAAATAATTATCATTTCTTGTTTATCATTTTAGGCTTGTTTTTGGAAATGCTTGCACTGTTTTAAGATATCAAAAGAACTGGAAAGATACAGTGAGAGAATTTAACATTTATTATACAATTTCTTTTAACTTTTTATTGTGATTCATACTGTACTATCCTTTGCTTTTAGCTTTTTGTGCGTTTCTCCCTCACTGCAGCATCAATCTCTGATCACTGCTAGCAGAAGCTTCAGCTTTATTATTTGCAGGTTCTTTCTGAACCATTTTGGCTTGCTACTACTGTTACCATTTAAAGCTTCCTTAGTGTAAGGAGTAGCTTATAACTACACTTGGAATTGTACAGAGTAGGTAAGTAGAAATTTTACCAATGTAAACGTGATACTTGTAATAAAAAGTGCTTGGCACTGGTTACTTATGTATAAATAAGCAATAAAATTGTAATACTGTATACAGCAGAATAAGTTAATGGTGTTGAAATTAAGATAGTGTTGAGATTTTTGCGATGAAGTCAACTTAAGAACCTAACATAAGAAGTAGGAGCAGGAGTAGGCCATCTAGCCTTTCGAGCCTGCCCTGCCATTCAATAAGATCATGGCTGATCTGAAGTGGATCAATTCCACTTTCCTGCTTTCTCCCCATAACCCTTAATTCCCCTGTCTATCAGAAACCTATCTACCCGTGACTTAAGTATATTCAGCGAGGTAGCCTCCACCACTTCAACTGGCAGAGAATTCCAGAGATTCACCTCCCTTTGAGTGAAGAAGTTCCTCCTCAACTCCGATCTAAACTGACCCCCCCTTTATCTTGAGGCTGTGCCCTCTAGTCCTGCTATCCTTTCCAAGCTGGAAGAATCTCTCTAGCTCTACCCTATCTATCCCTTCATAATCCTAAATGTCTCTAAGATCCCCCCTCAGCCTTCTAAATTCCAACGAGTACAGACCCAGTCTATTTAGTCTCTGTTCGTAGGCTAACCCCCTCATCTCCGCTATCAGCCTAGTGAACCTTCTCTGCACTCTCTCCAAGGCCAATGTTTCCTTCCACAAGTGCGACGACCAAAACTGCACACAGTACTCCAGCCGCGGCCTCACCAGTACCCTGTACAGTTGCAGCAAGACCTCCCTACTTTTGTATTCTATCCCCCTTGCTATAAAGGCCAACATTCCATTCGCCTTCTTGATCACCTGCAGACTGGGTTTTTGCGACTCATGCACAAGGATCCCCAGGTCCCTCTGCACCAAAGCATGCTGCAGCTTTTCGCCTTTTTTAAATAGTAATCCCTCCTACTAAAGTGGATAACATCACGCTTGCTAACGTTATACTCCATCTGCCAGGTCCTCACCCACTCGCTCAGCCTACCCAGATCTCTCTGCAGACTTTCCACACCCTCCACGCAATTTGCTTTTCCACTCATCTTCATGTCATCAGCAAATTTCATCACCCTACACTCACCCCCCTCCCGTCCTCCAGATCATCTATACAAATGGTAAACAGTTGAGGCCCCAGCACCGATCCCTGCGGCACTCCACCAGTCACCAACTGCCAACCAGAATAGCACCCATTGATACCTCTGCTTCCTTTTAGACAGCCAATCCTCTATCCATGCTAACACCATACCCCCAACTCCGTGCACCCTAACCTTCTGTAGCAACCTTTTGTGAGGCACCTTATCAAACACCTTTTGGAAATCTAAAAACACCACATCCACCGGTTCCCCTCTGTTTACCGCACTAGTCACATCCTCATAGAAATCCAATAAATTCGTCAAACGCTACTTGCCCTTCACAAATCTGTGCTGTGTCTGCTTGATCAAACCGTTCTTTTCTAGGTATCTCGCTATTTCTTCTTTGATGGATTCTAGCATTTTTCCAACTATGGATGTTAAACTAACTAGCCTATAATTCCCTGCCTTTTGTCCGCTACCTTTCTTAAACAGCGGTGTAACAGTAGCCATTTTCCAATCTTCCGGCACTTCCCCGGAGTCCAGTGAATTTTGATAAATAATTACTAAGGTATCCACTATCACCTCTGCCATTTCTTTCAGAACCCTGGGATGCATTCCATCTGGTCCTGGGGACTTGTCCATCTTCAGTCCCATTAGTCTATCAAGCACTACCTCTGTAGCGATAGTAATCGCATTTAGGCCCTCATCTCCTACCATCCTTCTATCTTTAATATCTGGCAAACTATTCGTGCCCTCCTCCGTGAAGACTGAGGCAAAAAACTTATTTAAAGCCTCAGCCATTTCCTCATCACCCGCCGCTAAATCCCCCCTCCCTCATCCTCCAAGGGTCCAACATTCCCTCCATGGGCCCAACTTGCTGCTCATATTGGTGCGGGTGTCTACTCAGATTTTGCTTGTTGTTTAATTCAATCAATTAATTAACTTAACCAATGCCTCAACATAAAGAGAGTATATTATGGCTAGTGGTTGTTGAAATAAATAAATTTGAGCATGCATATTTGCAGAGCATTGGCACCAGTAAAATAGAACAAGTGAGGATTTTGGACTTCTACGTTGGGAGTGTATTTGTCGTAAAATGAAAATTAAGCCTTGGTTTACAGGTATTGAGCACTTGGCTGTAAAATTAATGGACTAAATTCTCTGATAATCCTGTTCTAAAAGAAGTAATCACACAAATTTGCAAATCTTTCCCTTGTGTTGATCAGTTTCAGACTGGGTTTTTAGCAGCTCAGGCAGACATTTTTTCTTTCAAAAGTCTGATGCCAAATCCAGTTAGAAACTGAAAATGGTCTAAAATTAGAATTTATAAGTTTGCAGCAAGTATAGACTCTGCAGTATAATTGTTATGGCCACCTTAGTCGCATCAGAGACCCAGACCACCATACTTCCTATGTCTGAGTTCTGTAGTACAAGTGCTTTTTAAATGAAGGGGTGAGTGAGAAGAATGTAATCCCATTGACAGTTTTGGTTGACATGTTACAATATGTTGTGTTCTTGAATGTAAAAATATGAGAGCTGTTGCACATTTCTTTCCTCTTGTTCAGATGTGCTTTTGGAAAAATCTGCCCATTTTACCTAATGTGAACCAATCCTGTTGCCAAAATGTTGATGTATTAAATTTGCCGATGCAGCATTACCATGTGACTGGAATCTGCTTAAACTTGTAGTTTGCTGCAGGGGCCAGTGCTTGTTGTTTGTGCTCTGGCACATTCTTTTGTTCACAACATTTTTTAAAGGAATGGAAACTCATGATTTATCATTTAATCTTCATTGGGTCCCCTGCAAGTAGACCATAACTGAAATTCTGCATTCAGTTGTGTATTTCCAAAAAGAGAAATGGAGTTTGGGAAAATGTCTGTATTCAGTAATTTGTTTGATAAATTCTTCTAATGGTTGTTTTTATCCCTTTGTTATAAATCTGGCCATGTCTCTGATACCCTACCTATTTTACTCTGTGGAACTACTGTAGTTAACAACTTTTAGTTGTGATGTAGTAAGCCGTGTAACAAATTTACCTCACGAGGCACATTTGGAGATCATAAGAACATAAGAAATAGGAGCAGGAGCAGGCCATCTGGCCCTTTGAGCCTGCCCTGCCATTCAGTAAAATCATGGCTGATCTGTCGTGGCTCAGTTCCACATTCCTGCCCTCTCCCCATAACCCTTAATCCCCTCTCATCAAAAACCCATCAACCCGTGTCTTAAAAATATTTAGCGAGGTAGCCTCCACCATTTCAACGGGCAGAGAATTCCAGAGATTCACCACCCTTTGAGTGAAGAAATTCTTCCTCAACTCCATTCTAAAAAAACCCCCCCCCCCTATCTTGAGGCTGTGCCCCCTAGTCCTACTGTCCTTTCTGAGCGGGAAGAGTCTCTCCACCTCTATCCTATCCATCCCATTCTTCATCTTATACGTCTCAACGAGATCTCCCCTCATTCTTCTAAACTCTAACAAGTACAAGCCTAGTTTATTCAGCCTCTCCTCATAGCTCAACCCCCTCAACTCCGGCATCAGCCTAGTAAACCTCCTCTGCACTCCCTCCAAGGCCAAAATATCCTTGCGTAAGTATGGCGCCCAAAACTGCACACAGTACTCCAGCTGCGGCCTCACCAATGCCCTATACAGCTGCAGCAAGACCTCCCTACTTTTATATTCAATCCCCCTCGCTATGAAGGCCAGCATCCCATTCGCCTTCCTGACCACCTGCTGCACCTGCAAGCTGGGTTTTTGCAACTCATGCACAAGGACCCCGAGGTCCCTCTGCACCGTCGCCTGCTGCAGTTTTTCTCCACGTAAGTAATAGTCCTTCCTACCATTCTTCCTACCAAAGTGGACCACCTCACACTTGCCAACATTAAATTCCATTTGCCATTTCCTGGCCCATTCGCCCAGCCTATCTAGATCCTTCTGCAGACTCTCCACACCCTCCGCACAATTTGCCTTTCCCCTAATCTTGGTGTCATCAGCAAATTTCGACACCCTACACTCGGTTCCCTCCTCCAGATCATCTATATAAATGGTAAATAGCTGAGGCCCCAGCACCGACCCCTGGGGCACTCCACTAGTCACCAACCGCCAATCCGAATAGCACCCATTGACCCCCACTCTCTGCCTCCTATTTGACAACCAGTCCTCTATCCACGCTAACACCCTACCCCCAACTCCATGTCCCCTTACCTTCTGCAATAACCTTTTGTGAGGTACCTTGTCAAACGCCTTCTGAAAATCCAGAAAGACCACATCCACCGGCTCTCCTCTATCCACCGCCCGAGACACATCCTCATAGAACTCCAGTAAATTTGTCAGACACGACTTCCCCTTAACGAAACTGTGCTGCGTCTGCTCTATCAAGCAATTCCCCTCAAGATGCCTCGCTATTTCCTCCTTGATGACGGATTCTAACATTTTACCTACAACAGACGTTAAACTAACCAGCCTATAATTCCCCGTCTTTTGCCTGGCACCCTTCTTAAACAATGGCGTAACATTAGCTGTTTTCCAATCTTCCGTCACTTTCCTGGAATCCAGCGACGTCTGGAAAATAACCACCAAGGCATCCACTATCACCTCCGCCATTTCTTTCAGAACCCTCGGATGCATTCCGTCTGGTCCTGGGGACTTGTCCACAATCAGTCCCTCCAGTCTGTCAAGCACCTCCTCTCTAGTAATAGTAATGTCATTGAGACCCTCCAGTCCTACCACCTTTCCATCTCTAACACCCGGCAAATTATTCACGTCCTCCTCCGTGAAGACTGAAACAAAAAAGTTATTCAAGACCTCAGCCATTTCCCCATCCCCTACCACTAAGTCCCCCTTCTCATCCTCTAAGGCTCATGGCATGTGTTGGTTTGTTTCCAGAGATGCGTTTGCCACATCAAGTTAATTAGTGTTGTTCCCTGCGCATCAATCTTAGTTGTTGTGATATACAAATATGGGCTGAAGTGATACATTTTTTTTTCATCTAGATTTCATGCCCTTCCTGTGTGGATGTACCTGGTTTATTTGGTGGCTTTGATGATAATGGCTTACTGTTGTGATCTTCTTTTGTATCAAATTATCCCCCAGACTCACCATTTTGATTATATTTGCAAGGCAAACTATATTATCCTGCCCATAGAAGGGAGCAAAATCTAACCAAAACCTTCAGTGTAAAAACAAAACTCCTGATTTCTGATTGTAATCCATTTCTGTTGACCAACCAGCATGAACAGTACAGGGTGCCTAAAGAATCTCTGTTCCCATTTCAGACACACATTGCTTTGTAAGCATATCATTATCTTGGAATATAGTTGGCCAGTTTTCTGTACCCTTATGTTTCTAGATCTTTTTGAATTCTCTACTGGATTTATTCAGTAGAGAATTACTGGCAAAATCAGGAATTTGTTACCACTTTTACTGGTTTTTCATCCTTGTCTGTCTGATTGCCTAATCCAAAACTACATGTGACGACTTGGATACTTTGGGAATCTCTCTGAAAACTACTCTTCTCTACGTGGTTTATGTATTCTGTTTACTCTTTCCTGTAGAAGGAATGGAGCTGTTGCATGATATTCCTCTTTAGCATTACGGCTGAGGATGATAACTGGAACCTGTTCCTGTTGTTCCTGATATTTACAGAAAAGGTTTAGATTTAAGATTATTTCAAAGATGCATTTTGGAAGGAAGACAAAAGAATGATTTGAAATATGCCAGTGCCAAAAATGATTCAAAAATGGGCATTCTTATTGGATTGCATCAAGAGCAAGATTTTGAGTTTTTGAATTTTCCTCACTTGGGGTGGAATTATGTGAGTACATTTGATTACTTTGTTAGCCCAAGTGACCAGTAATATGTGAACCTAGACAGCAAGCTTTAGTCAGTGTCTCTCCAAACCTGCTGATAAGTGGTGATCATGATTTAGAGTAATCTTGCAGTTACTGTAAAGATGAACTGATTTGCATTCCTTCCCAAGTTCTGGTTGGTTAATTAGGTACAGGGCGGTGGCAAGGGTTTTGTATTGTTCGACTACAGAGCTGCGATACATAGAAAGATGGCCCTTTAGCTCCATACAATTCTCTCTCTCTCCTTTTTCTCTCTCTTTTCCCCCCCCCAACCCCCATTACTAATTGATCATCTCTCTGTCTTCCAACTTTGGCTGATTGAGAATCATGCAAGGCACATTCATCCACTGTCGTTGGAAATTCAGTTAGAGCTCTTCCAACCATAATTTTTTTGTTACCAGTGAGAATCATGCCCTGATGTTAGGATGCTAATTATCTTTCCATTGCTGGATATTTAAGACTGTCAAATATTTTGCTGAAACCCAGCTCCTCCCTTTTGGAGTAGCAAAACAATTGTAATGCAATGTAGATACTTTAGAAAGATCCCACTGTTAATCAGCTGATTTCCTGGGGGCAATTGGGTAATATTGGCTTTCGTTACAAATATAAAACCACAAGTATTAATACAACAATTTGAGACATGGCGACTTATGCAAAATTTTAATTTCCTTTTCCTCATTTACAATGAGGGTCAAAATATAAGATTTAAAGTTGCTAAACATATTGGGATGTGAATTGATTCCCTTGGTGGTGACGTGGGACTTGTTCAGTGAGTGCAATAGTCTGGTTTGATAAGCCAATAATTGATCTGCACTGTGGAGTTCAGGGACAACTGTTTGACTGTAAATCAGTGGTGTGATCAGCACAAATCATTTGAGATCATATCTGAGCATTCCGGTGTCCTCAACAATGTTAATGTCATAGACTCTTAAGCATCACAGGAGGAGGTAATTTCGGTCACCCTGTAAAGTGCTGTCCAGTTTAATCACATTGCATATTAGTTCATGTCCAGTTGTCTTTTTGAAAGTTCTCAGGAGTCTGATTCCACCGCTCTTTCAGATAATTCATTGTAGTTCTCAATAGCACATTGCGAAATTGAGAAATATTTTCACACGGCCTGGTTCTTTAGTGTTTTAGATGTATGATCTCTCATTACCAACCCTCTTGCTTGAGGAAACATTATCAGCATCCCTCATCATTTTAAATATCTTAATTAGATAGTTTCTTAATCTTCCCTCCTCTTGAGTGATAAGATAAATATAAAGTCTCCATGGTCCCAGATGGCGATGGGCTACTCTCCTTTGAGCGGGAGAACTCCTCCAGTATGGGAATTGAATCAGCGCTCTTTCTGAAGTGTAATGTATAAAATTTGTACACAACGCCAAGGCCTAACCAGTGGTTTTTAAGAATCTAGAATGACTTTGTCTTAATTGTCAAGACCATAATTAATGAACCCAAGTAGTCCATATAACTTCTTAATCAGCATATCAACTTAATGCCCCCTTCAGAGATTTGTGAATATGTGCCAGGTGCCTCATAAAGTGGTAAGGAAAATGCTATTTGTTCTGAATCTCAGGAACTTTCCGGTAGATTTGCGATTGTATTCATTGAACTCACTGCAGATAGAGCTCATAATTAGTAGCATAAGTGTGCCTTTCTTGATGTGACCATTGTTAATGCAATGCCAACTGATATGTCTGACTAAGGAAAGGAAGAATTTAATTTTTTTTCTGCATCTAGCAAATTGCTGTTAGAGATTTTCATAATCACAATTTAACATTTTTCATTTGAATCCAACCCTTAATCTTTGTCTAGTCCTCCGTCATGTATGTTAAAGTAAATAATTATTCCATACGCAAAATCACTTGATTATCAGAATCTATTTGTTGTTTATTGCCACCGTTGTTAATATTGTTAATCAGCCACAAGTAGGCTTACACTTGCACTGTAATGAAGTTACTGTGAAAATCCCCTAGTCGCTACACTCTGGCACATACTTGGGTACACTGAGTGAGAACTTAACATGACCAATGCACCAAACCTGTACATCTTTGGGAGGAAACCAGAGCACCTGGAGAAAACCCATGCAGACATGGGGAGAATGTGCAAATTCCGCAGAGACAGTGACTCAAACCTGGAATTGAGCACAGGGACCTGGGTTCAATTCCAGGTTTGAGTCATTGTCTCTGCGGAACTTGCACAATGAGATGCTTTTTGTTAAAAATACTGTTGGGCATGTTTCTAAAGTGTATCAGAGCTAAATCCAATGCTTTTGCACTGCACTGTGATGTTTTCCACATAAGATTTTAAGACTTTTATAAGCCGAGGTTAACATGATAGCACAGTAATTAGCACTGCCGCCTCACAGTGCCAAGGACCTGGGTTTGATTCCTGACTTGGGTCACTGCGGAGTTTGCAGGTGCCTCGTGTCTACGTGGCTATCCCTCCATAGTCTGAAAGATGTGCTGATTAGGTGCATTGGGCATGCCAAATTTTCCCTGTGTGTACCCGAACAGGCGCCAGACTGTGGCAATTAGTGGATTTTCACAGTAGCTTCGTTGCAGAGTTAATGTAAACCTGCTTGTGACATTAATAAATGAACTTTTAAAAACTTATTTGCAGTGGATGTTGATGGAAGAATGAAAAAATTCCGTTGTAAAAAAACACTTTTTGCCAACAGTGGGACATCACAAGGGCATTATAATCATTGAACTGTGGTGTTTGTTGGCCAGAATGCTGGGAATAGCGCCTCAGTCGTTGCTCTTCCAATACGCAGTATGCTTTTCATTCCTGCAAGAGGTAAGAGTGTCATTGGGAAGGTCAGCATTTGTTGAACATCCCTAATTGCCCTTGGGAAGGTAATGGTAAGCAACCTTCTTGAACTGCTCTGGTCCACATGTAGTGGAGAGAGGATTGCTGCTAGGAAGAGAGTTCCTTTGAATTCGACCTAGAAGGAAAGATAGTACAGTTTCAAGTCAGGATGGTGTATGGCTTGGAGGAGTCTGTGCAGTGGGCTTCAGTTTAACATCTGAAAGATGATATTCCTGCAAGTGTAACTCTTCCTCCCATGTTAGTGTATAGGAATTTTTTAATTCTATGTCTGCGGTGGGCAGTAACTGGGGATTCACTCGTAAATTAATCCAGCCTGAAATTTGTGGGCTGCAGTGTTAGTAGTTACATGCTTAAGCATTCATGTCCATGAATGCTTATAAAAGAGTGGTGTAGTGGTATAGTGGTTAACATTGCTGTCTCACAGTGCCAGGGATCCATGTTCGATTCCTGGTTTGGGTCACTGTCTGTGTGGAGTTTGTATGTCCTCCTGGGGCCAGGGAGGTTTCCTCTATAGTCAAAAGAAGAAAGTACTGCATTAGTACTGGTTAGGTGCAGTGGCCATGCTAAATATTCAGTGTACCCGAACAGGTGCCAGAGTGTGGCGACTAGGAGATTTTCACGCTAACGTCATTGCAGTGTTAATGTAAGCCTACCCGTGACACTCATAAACTAAAACTAAAGTGTATAAAATAAATAAAAATTGGACCCTGTTCTTCAACTAATCTTCTGGTTCATAATATTTAATAGTGCACTGAAGTGTCAGTATTGATTACACAGTTTAGTCTCTGGAGACTTGAACTCTCAGCTTTACAGCAGTGAGATTGCTGATTTGTTTTTTTAAGCAGAATATACACTTTTTGGTTCTTACTAGAGCAAGCAGTGTTAGTTTGCTAGTCCTACCTCCTTATAAACTGATGAAGGTGATGCATGCTTTGTGCCTCAGCTATTTACCATTTATATAGATGATCTGGAGGAGGGGGGGGGCTGAGTGTAAGGTGACGAAATTTGCTGATGACATGAAGATGAGTGAAAAAGCAAATTGCGCGGAGGGTGTGGAAAGTCTGCAGAGAGATCTGGATAGGCTGAGCAAGTGGGCAAGGACCTGGCAGATGGAGTCCCGTGTTAGCAAGTGTGAGGTTATCCACTTTGGTAGAAATAATAGTAGGAGGGATTGCTATTTAAAGGACGAAAAGCTGCAGCATGCTACGGTACAGAGGGACCTGGGGGTCCTTGTGCATGAGTAGCAAAAACCCAGTCTGCAGGTACAGCAGGTGATCAAGAAGGCAAATGGTATGCTGGCCTTTATAGCGAGGGGGATAGAATATAAAAGCAGGGAGGTCTTGCTGCAACTGTACAGGGTACTGGTGAGGCCACAGCTGGAGTACTGTGTGCAGTTTTGGTCGCCGCACTTGCGCAAGGATACTTTGGCCTTGAAGGAGGTTCACTAGGCTGATACTGGAGATGAGGGGGTAGGACTATGAAGAGAGACTAAATAGACTGGGTCTGTACTCGTTGGAGTTTAGAAGGATGAGGGGGGATCTTGTAGAGACGTATAAGATAATGAAAGGGATGGTTAGGGTAGAGGTAGAGAGATTCTTCCTGCTTAGAAAGGATAGCAGGGCTAGAGGGCACAGCCTCAAGATAAGGGAGGAGGCAGTTTAGATTGGAGTTGAGGAGGAACTTCTTCACTCAAAGGGTGGTGAATCTCTGGAATTCTCTGCCCGTTGAAGTGGTGGGAGGCTACCTTGCTAAATGTATTTAAGTCATGGGTAGATAGGTTTTTGACAGACAAGGGAATTAAGGGTTATGGGGAGAGAGCGGGAAAGTGGAACTGATCCACTTCAGATCAGCCATGATCTTATTGAATGGCGGGGCAGGCTCGAAGGGCTAGATGGCCTACTCCTCCTATTTCTTATGTTCTTTGTGCTTGTCTTTTATTTCCTGTTTGAGAAAATGTAGAACGTTTAATGTGCATTATCACCCTGGTGGGCAGTTTTAGGAATCAGATTAGTAAAGTGGAACTGTGTGCAATATTTTAAGTGTTTTCATTTTTTATATTTGGTGTTTATATTTATATTTTATGTGTGGCTTTGCTTTTTTCCTAGGATTTTATGGCCGCCCTTGGAGCATGGAACAGCGGAAGGAACTATTCCGAAGGTAAGAATTTGAGTATAAGTGCCTCTGCTTTGAAATTGAGTAGCTCTTTAAACCTCTGTAGTTAAACAAGCTACCATTTCATGCAGCACAAGAAATCCTATACTTGTTAGAAAAAAGCCCTAACTTTCCCTTTTGGTACTTGCTTGCTCCTCTGGATGTCTTAACTGAATCCTTGGTTCACGAAGAAACTGCAATTGTGTGAATAAGTGATAAAAATCATTTGGTCTGTTTCAAGGCAACTATCCAACTGGGTGATTCTATGACTCATCTGGCTTCCAAAAAAAAATCATATTGGCCATCTTCCTGTCTTCATGACTTTTGTCCTGAATTTGTCTTTTTGCTTTTTGAGCTAGTTCCACTCTGTGGTTCTCTGAATTTGGCTGGTGTTACACAAGAAATAGGAGCAGGAGTAGGCCATCTAGCCCTTCGAGCCTGCCCCGCCATTCAGTAAGATCATGGCTGATCTGAAGTGGCTCAGTTCCACTTTTTCCCTCTTTCTCCCCATAACCCTTAATCCCCTTGCCTACCAAAAACCTATCTACCCGTGTTTTAAATATATTTAACGAGGTAGCCTCCGCCACTTCAACGGGCAGAGAATTCCAGAGATTCACCACCCTTTGAGTGAAGAAGTTCCTTCTCAACTCTGTTCTAAACTGCCACCCCCCCCCCCCCCCCCCGCCCCGCTCCCTTATCTTGAGGCTGTGCCCTCTAGTCCTGCTGTCCTTTCTGAGTGGGAAGAACCTCCCCACCTCTACCCTATCCATCCCTTTCATCATCTTATACGTCTCAATGAGATCTCCCCTCATCCTTCTAAACTTTAACGAGTACAAGCCCAGTGTATTCAGCCTCTCCTCGTAGCTCAACCCCCTCAACTCTGGTATCAGCCTAGTGAACCTCCTCTGCACTCCCTCCAAGGCCAAAATATCCTTGCGCAAGTGCGGTGACCAAAACTGCGCACAGTACTCCAGCTGTGGCCTCACCAGTGCCCTGTACAGTTGCAGCAAGACCTCCCTACTTTTATATTCATCCCCCTCGCTATGAAGGCCGGCATCCCACTTGCCTTCCTGACCACCAGCTGCACTTGTAGGCTGGGTTTTTGCGACTCATGCACAAGGACCCCCAGGTCCCTCTGCACCATAGCATGCTGCAGCTTCTCGCCCTGCAAGTAGTAGTCCTTCCTACCATTATTCCTACCAAAGTGGATAACCTCACACTTGCCAACATTGTATTCCATCTGCCAGGTCCTCGCCCACTCGCTCAGCCTGTCTAGATCCCTCTGCAGACTTTCCACACCCTCCGCACAATTTGCTGTTCCACTTATCTTTGTGCCTTCAGCAAATTTCGACACCTTACACTCGGCTCCTTTCTCCAGATCATCTATATAAATGGTAAATAGCTGAGGCCCCAGCACCGATCCCTGGGGCACTGCACTAGTCACCAGCCGCCAATCCGAATAGCACCCATTGACACCCACTCTCTGCCTCCTATTTGACAGCCAATCCCCTATCCACGCTAACACCCTACCCCGAACTCCATGCCCCCTAACCTGTAACAACTTTTTGTGCGGCACCTTATCAAACGCCTTCTGAAAATCGAGAAGCACCACGTCCACCAGTTCCCCTCCGTCCACTGCACTAGACACATCCTCATAGAATTCCAATAAATTTGTCAGACACGACTTCCTCTTAACAAATCCATGCTGCGTCTGCTCTATCAAACAATTCTTCTCGAGATGCCTCGCTATTTTCTCCTTGATCACGGATTCTAACATTTTACCTACAACTAACCGGCCTATAATTCCCTGCCTTTTGCCTGCTACCCTTTTTAAACAGCGGCGTAACATTAGCCGTTTTCCAATCTTCTGGCACATCCCCGGAATCCAGCGAGGTTTGGAAAATAATCACAAAGGCGTCCACAATCACCTCTGCCATTTCCTTCAGAACCTTCGGATGCATTCCATCAGGTCCTGGGGACTTGTCCATCATCAATCCCTCTAGCCTGTCGAGAACTGCCTCTCTAGTAACAATGATCTCATTCAGGCCCTCCACTCCTACCATCTTTCCATTGTTAACACCCGGCAGACTATTCGCGTCCTCCTCCGTGAAGACCAAAGCAAAAAAGTTATTCAAGGCCTCAGCCATTTCCTCATCCCCCACCACTAAATCTCCCCCCTCATCCTCTAAGGGTCCAATATTCACCCTAGCCAGCCTTCTCCTTTTTATATATTTATAAAAACTCTTATTATCCTTTTTTTTATATTTAGCGCTAGCCTAGATTCATAGTTTATCCTTCCTTTCTTTATCAACTTCTTTGTCATTCTTTGATATTTTAACCCCTCCCAATCCTCTTCTCGCCCACGACTCTTAGCCACTCTAAACGCATGAGCTTTTAATTTAATACTCTCCTTCGTTATCCACGGCTGATTATCTCTTCTCCTACGATCCTTCTTTACCATCGGAATAAATTTCTGCTGAGCACCAAGAAAGATCTCCTTAAAGATCCTCCACTGTTCCTCAGCAGACCTACCTCCCAATCAGTGCCCCCAATCTACATTCGCCAATTCCCCTCTCATCCTATTGTACTCCCCTCTGTTCAAACAAAGGACACAAGCCCAGGATCCTACTTTCTCATCCTCCATCTGCATCAGAAACTCCGCCATACAATGATCACTCTTCCCAAGAGGATCCTTCACAACAAGGTCCCTAATTCTACCTGCCTCATTACATAATGCCAGATCTAAGATAGCTTGCTCCCTCATCAGCTCCAACACACACTGTTCAAGGAAACTATCCTGGCAGCATTCCAAGAACTCTTCCTCAACATGGGTTGACCAACATGGGTCGACCAATCAATATGTAGATTGAAATCCCCCATAATTATTGCCGTTGTATTCCTGCACGCAGCATTTATTTGCGCGTTTATAGCCCGCCCCACCTCCAGGTCATTATTTGGGGGCCTATAGATGACACCCACCAGCGTCTTCCTCCCCTTGCTGTTCCTAATCTCCATCCACAACGATTCCACATTCTGCTCTTTGGCGCCTATATCTTCCCGTACCTGTACCCTCTACTTTAGACCCTGTAATGTCCAGCTTTATTTGGATGTTTTTAATGAGGGGTTTAATTTGTGCGTCTAATGTTGGTTACATTACCCAACAGATTGCGCAAGTGGGGTTTGAACACCTATCTGTACGCACCGAAGGATGATTACAAGCATAGGATGTTCTGGAGAGAGATGTACTCTGTCGAAGAAGCAGGTGAGTCCTTTAGCCGTGATGATGATCCCAGGTGTTTGGCATTATCTTGAACATTAATGTCCATTTTTATTAAAGCCCTGACTCTAGTTTGAGGATCTAACTGAAGGCAACTGTAACTGAGAGATATGGCAGGATTAGGACATGCAGTTGGTCTGCTGCACCATTCAGTAATCTTATGGTTGGTCTCATACCTCAGCCTCATTTTCCCAATCCCTCTCCACATCACCTGATTTCTCTTAGTTCCAAAAATCAATGAATTGCATTCTTGAATTTTAGCCACTATTACCCATGATGAGTATTAGAGTGTCCATTTCTTAATGTAACTGACCATCAAAAGGACATAATTTTGATATATCATAGTCACAATAAATAGTCCTCTTTTATTTGCTGTTTGTAACAGCTGTGTTTGCTTTTGACCAGTTGAATAGGTTTGAGAAACCAGATTTGCATATGAATGGTATTTAAAAGTGTCTTAAAAGCCTTTCTGACAATTCTATATTTAGCTGGTAGTTATATGGCTGTTATAATGGGTTCTCGTTTGGCAACAATTATGCTGAGGTTGTCATTGTCCTCCATTTAAATAAAATTCCTGGGACATGTATGTTGCTGGCTGGCTAATTTTTATTGCCCATTCCTAGTTGCCTGAGGGCAGTTGAGTGTCAACCACATTGCTGTGGCTCTGGAGGCACATGTAGTTTGTGGTGTCAATGGTAGTCATGATGTGGAGATGCATCTCTGGCACATGTAGGCCAGACCAGGTAAGGGTGGCAGATTTCCTTCCCTAACGGACATTAGATGAGTTTTTCCAACAATTGCCGATGGTTTTGTGGTTTTGTCAGTAGATTCGTAATTCCATATTTTTATTGCATTCAAATTCCACTATCTGTCGTAGCGGAATTTGAACCTGGGTCCCCAGAACATTAGCTGAATTTCTGGATTAGCAATCTATTGATAATACCAGGAGGCCATCATATGTATAGGAGTACAGTTTTTAATACCTTGCTTAAATTGAGAAAGTAGTTCATTAGTTTGAGACTGAAGTTCCTAGTTTAGAACATAGATAAACTACAGCACAAACAGGCCCTTCGGCCCACAAGTTGCGCTGATCATATCCCTATCTACTGGGTTTACCTATAACCCTCAATCCTATTAAGTCCCATGTACTCATCCAGAAATCTCTTAAAAGACCGTATCGAATTTGCCTGCAGTGCCACCGACGGCAGCCAATTCCACTCATCCACCACCCCCTGAGCGAAAAACTGACATCTCCTCTGTACCTACTCCCCAGCGCCTTAAACCTGTGTCCTCTGGTAGCAACCAGAGTCCTGGGAAAATGCCTCTGAGGATCCATCCAATCTATACCTCTCAAACATCTTATAAACCTCTATCAGGTCACATCTCATCCTTCGTCTTTCCAAGGAGAAAAGACCGAGCTCCCTCAACCTATCCTCATAGGCATGCCACCCAATTCAGGCAACATCCTTGTAAATCTCCTCTGCACCCTTTCAATAGCTTCCACATCCCCCCTGTAATGAGGCGACCAGAACTGAGCACCATACTCCCAAGTGGGGTCTGACCAGGGCCCTATACAGCTGCAGCATTATCTCCTGACTCCTAAACTCAGTCCCTCAATTGAAGGCCAGTATGCCATACGCCTTCTTAACCACGTCTCCTACCTGCAAAGCTGATTTGAGAGTCCTATGGACCTGGACCCCAAGGTCCTTCTGATCCTCTACACTACACTGCTAAGAGTCTTACCCCTGATATTATGCTCCTTCATCCCATTTGACCTATCAAAATGGACCACTCCACACTTATTGGTGTTGAGGTCCACCTGCCACTTCTCCGCCCAGTCTAGCATCCTATCTATGTCAAGCTGCAACTTCTGACATCCCTCCACGCTATCCACAACACCACCAATCTTCGTGTCATTGGCAAACTTACCAACCCATCCCTCCACTTCCTCATCCAAGTCATTTATGAAAACTACAAACAGCAAGTGTCCCAGAACAGATCCCTGGGGCACCCCACTGGTGACCGATCCCCATGCAGAAAAAGACCCTTCTACAACCACTCTCTGCCTTCTGCGGGCAAGGCAGTTCTGGATCCACAAGGCAACCCTTGGATCCCATGCCCTCTCACTTTCTCAAGTAGTCTTGCATGGGGAACCTTATCGAACGCCTTGCTGAAGTCCGTATAAACCACATCTACCGTTCTTCCTTTGTCAATATGTTTAGTCACGTTTTCAAAGAACTCAACCAGGCTTGTAAGGCACGATCTGCCTTTGACAAAGCCAGTTTGCAGTACTTGCTTTGACTTATTAGTTTTGATTAGGTCTTATATTGGTTAGTATCATGAAGACAGCAATACTGGCTTTTGTGGGTAGAGCCAGTAGACTGAAACCAACAGGATGACAAACTGGAGTGCAATAACTTAATAGGGTTTCCAATTCATTATTGGATTCAATAGGAAGTTTTTAAACATGATGGTAATTGTCCTTCAATTTGTAACACCTTTTAACTAGAACCTAAGAGAAGATTATCAAGTTGTTATCCTTTCCCAAATCCTTTGCAGCAAGTTGCTATGTTTAAGGGATTTTGGAATTACTTCCTTTCTATCCAAGGACGGGTAAGAGAAGAATATGTTGCCTCTCCTCACTCTGAACAGCTCAGTGGAGTGAGCAGCTGCAGGCCCATGCCTTACTAATACTTTTGTACGTCAACATGCAATTGTCAAGTTAGCTCTACTTTGTTTGGCAATTGTGTCTCCTTCGTTCTAGCATTGAGTTTTTTCTCTCCCTCTTCTATGTTGGTTATTCATAATGTAATCTCCTCATGTTTCAGAACAATTGATGCAGCTAATTTCTGCTGCGAAAGAACACAATATTGAGTTTGTCTATGCTATATCTCCTGGTCTTGACATCACATTCTCAAATCAAAAGGAAGTTACTACCCTTAAACGGAAATTGGATCAGGTGAGTGTTTTTATTGACTTGTTAATTCTTTAAGTAAGTGATTTTCAATTCTTTTTCTTCTACACATGTTGGTAATTGAAACAGAAATTATTTATAATAAAGTATCAGAACTGCCTTTTGTTCAGTAGTGTCATGGATCTTATGTTCACCTGAGAGGACAAATGGGCTTGCAGTTTAATCTGCAACATACCACATTGTGCTGATGCCTATGCACTCACTGATATTTGCATTCCAGTGTAATGCTGATAAATTATGAGCATCTGGAGTGGAACTTGGAGTCTCTTTGAATTAAGCATGCTGAAGAGCACAAGCTGAAATTTCACTTCACCTCTGTCTGGCCCTAACATGTGCTCACCTTGATTATATGCTCTCGCACTCACTTTTGCTCTCTCTCTCTCTCTCTCTCTCTCTCTCTCTCTCTCTCTCTCTCTCTCTCTCTCTCTCTCTCTTCCCCCCTCCCTTGAATACTCACTGTCTTCTAGCTTGTTCTTTCTTCTTTTGCTCCCGGTTGAGGGTTTGTTCTTCGTCCCTAATGGCCCTTGAAAAGGTGGTGAGTTGCCTCCTTGAATCACTGTAGTCTGTGGTGTAGGTACACCCATCAGGCTGTTCAGAAAGGGAGTTGCATGATTTTGACCCAGTGACAGTGAAGTTTCTTATTGATGCGATCCTCCTTTTTTTTTCCTTCCTAGCCTCGCTTTCCCTCTTCCATGGTGGATGCCTTGCCTATTTTATCCAAACATGCTTATAATTTCCTTGAGTAAAAGATCAACCATCCAAGAAAGGCCATGTGGTGTTTTAAGTGTGCAGGAAACCCTCTAACCATCATTGTCTATGTTTTATAGGTGTCGCAGTTTGGATGCAAGTCTTTTGCATTATTATTTGATGACATTGACCACAATATGTGTCCAGCAGACAAAGAAGTGTTCAGCTCATTTGCACATGCACAACTGTCTGTTACTAATGAAATCTATCAGTACTTGAAAGAGCCAGAACATTTTTTGTTCTGTCCTACAGGTAAGTGTTTATTGGTGTGTTGTAAGCATGTAGAATTGGCTGCTCTGGTTTGCAATGTTACAAGGACAGTGTGCCCTCTTGAACCTGGTTCTTGGAAATGAGGTGGGCCAAATAGATCAAGTGTTAGTGGGGGAATATTTAGGAGACAATGATCATTGCACCATAAGGTTTAGAGTGGTGCTAGACAAGGACAGTGGGCAATCCAGTGCAAGAATAATTAACTGGGGAGAGCTGTGTTCTGTGGGGCAAGAATGGAGTTGGGCTGGATAAGCTGGAATGAAAGACTGGCAGAAAATATTGTAGCAACCTTCAAAAAAAGAAATGATTTGGGCACAGTCAAGGTATCTTCCCTCAGAGGGAAAAGTAGGGGAAACAAATCCAGAATGCTCTGAATGAAAAAAGAAGATAACAAAGAAAAGTGCGCTTAGAGAATACAATTGAGAACCAAAAGGAATACAGATGTGATGTGGACAAAACACATTAGAGAAGTGAACGGTGATTATGAGAAAATATTGCAGCCAACATAGAGGAATCCCAGAGTCTTCTGTAGGCTTATAAATAATAGAAGGGTGGTAAAGGAAAATGTGGAATTGATTAGGGACTTAAACGGAAATTTACATGTGGAGGCAAGAAGCATGGCTGAGATATTAAATGAAAACTTTGCCTTGGTTCTCACTAACAAGGGAGATGCTATCCAGGCCATGGTGATAGAGGAAATTCTGTCTCTGGAGGGGTTCAAAATTAATGAAGAATTGCTGAATAGATGGTCAGTACTGAAAGTTGACAAAGTGCTGGTATCAAATAAGATGCAAGGAAGGATATTGAAGTGTGTGTGTGTGGGAATTGCAGGGACACTGACCATAATCTTTTGGTCTTCTAGACTCTGGGGAGGCACCAGTGGACTGCAGAATTGTAAACATTACATCCTCCTTAAAAAAGCTGCAAGGATAAACCCAGCAATTCTAGACCAGTCACTGTAATATCAATAGTGGGGAAACTTGTATAAACAATTATCGGCTGCAAAATTTGTAGTCATGTGGATAAATGTGGCTTGATTAGAAAGAGCCAGCATTTCTAATGGAAACTAAACTGGAGTTTTTTTGCAGAGGTACAAAGTGTTAATGAGGGTAATGCAAATCATGTGGTGTGCATGGACTTTCAGAGCCACACATTAGACTTGAGAAAAGTTATAATTTGTGGAATAAAAGGAACAGTAGCAACATGGATACAAAAATAAGAAATGGGGAGTAAAGGATATTTTTCAGATTGCAGGAAGGTTTGGTTCCCAGGGATTAGTATTAGAGCCCTTACTTTCCCTGATATATATTAATGATCTAGATCTTGGTGTGCAGGGTACAGTTTCAAAATTTACATATAAAATGAAACTTGGAAGCATGGATAACTGTAAGGAAGACTGTATAGAACTTCAAAAGAGCAAAGACAAGTTGGGGGAGCAGGCAGGCAGGTGGCAGATGAAGTTCCATACAGAGAAGTGTAAGGTGATGCATTTTGGTAGGAAGAACATAGACAACATAAAGTATGGGGTAAAATTTTTAAAATGATGCAAGAGCAGAGTGACCTGGATGTATATGTACATAGATTATTGAAGGTAGCAGGAATGGTGGAGAAAGCAATTAATGAACTTGTATTATCCTGGGCTTTAACTCTGTAAGAGTACAAGAGCATGGAGGTTGTGCTGAACTTGTACAGGACACCAATTAGTCCTCAGCTAGAGTATCACGTTTAGTTCTGGATGCCACACTATAGGAAGGATGTGAACACGGAATGAATGTGGAAGAGGTTTACAAGAATGGTTGTAGGGGTAAGAAACTTCAGTTATGGGGATAGATTGGAGAGATTGGGACTGTTTTCATTGGAGAAAAGATTTGTTGGAACTGTTCAAAATCTTGGGTTAGCACTACTGCCTCACAGTGCCAGGGACCCAGGTTTGATTCTAGCCTTGGGTGACTCTGGAGTTTGCATGTTCTCCCTATGTGTATGTTAGTTTCCTCCCTTGGTCAAAAGATCACGGGTGGGCATGGGTGAGATGCTATTTTGGAGAGTTGGTGCAAACTTGATGGGCTGAATGCCCCTCCCCCTTCAGCTCTATAGGGATTCTATGGTTCTGAGAGGGGGCTGGACAGAATAGACAAGGAGAAATTTTTCCCACTTGTAAAAGGATCAAGAATGAGAGGGCACAGATTTAAAGTGATTTGCAAAAGAAGCAAATGTGATATGAAAAGAAACTTATTCACAGCGAGTAGTCTAGATCTGGAATGCACTGCCTCGAGGCATGGCGGAGGTAGGTTCAATTGAAGGATTAAATAGGATATTAGCTGATTATTTGAATAGGAACAATGTTTGGGGGTACAGGGAAAAGGCAGGAGAATGGCAGTAAGTCATAATACCAATTTGGACAGCCAGTACCTATATAATAGGCTGAATGACCACCTCCTGTGCTGTAACACTTCTGTGAATCCAACAGATTTTGTAAGTGCAAATTTACTGAACTTCATGTCATTAACATTCAGGCCACAACGCTTGCTGGCTGCATGCTTCAACTGTAGAATTGCCAATGTTGTCTTTTGGATCTCACTTCTGCATTTGGCCTTTTGCTTTGTGTGATGGGGCTTCAGATAAATCCTTGTATGAATAGGCAACCACCTCTGGTAAAATTTGTTTCTGATTTTGATGATAGTGAAGAAAATCAGATTTCTGTGTGTGATTTCCAACATGTTCTTTACTACCTTTGTTAGGTTCTGTTGTAAGACAATAAGTAGCAGTAAGCATGGGTTTCATACTGCAAGTGGGAACTTGGAGTTCATTTTAGAAATGAACTTATTGACTGGAGCAAGTGTAAATGAGAGAAAATGAAACAAGCGTTTGATGTCCTAACCACTTTTTATTGTTTATCCGAATCAGATTTGGTTCGTTATGGTAAATGTCGCATGTAACCACAAGCTGAGAACCTTGAGCAATCCAAAATGAAGCAGTGATCCTATTCCCATATTTTCAGCTTTAGTCATTAATATTCAGAAAATATGGCAAGACATGTTATCCCATATTTAATGATTCTTTTTGTGGTATTTTCATTTGTTAATTTGTTGCTTACAAATTTGGCAGCGTTGTATTACATGTTTCTAGGCTATCTCCTGTAGTGTTACACGTGGGGAATCAAGACCAAGTGTAATCTTGAACCCCTCAGAGGGCATGGGATAATGTGCATTTGGTCTTTTTTAGCTGTGCCCACTTTCTCTATTTTAGCTCGTATAATTTATTTTATAAAAGTGTGGTATTTGGGGAACAGAAATAAAGTTGACTGGAGCATGGGATCTGTAAAATATAGGCCGGGAAATGAAAAGCATGTCCCACTGGCAGGAAGTTACCTACCTGTATAATTTTGCAAATTGTTTTAATATTTGGTTTAAGCCTGTCAAGATAAAATGTCTTTCTCTGAAGTTCATGCTGAATATCTAAACTGAGGTGGATGTTGGGATTTGTATTGATTTTTTTTTTAAATCTTGTTCAGAGTACTGCGGAACCTTTTGCTACCCCAATGTTGCACATTCTCCATACCTACGAACTGTGGGCGATAAGCTACTTCCAGGCATTGATGTCTTGTGGACGGGTGAGTTTAATAACATGCCTTAGGTTTTGGTGAGCTTGGCATAGTTACAATGTTGTAACTATGCTTATTTGATATTTGCATTTGCTATAGAGTAATATTTTCAAATATTCTTGTATGGATAACCTCAGCAAATATTGATGTATGTTCAGACCTCTAAAGTAATGAGTTAGCAATCCAAAGGAAAGCTATACTATCAGCGCAGACCAATGTAATTATTGTTTTAAAAAGAAACCCATCCTGTTTGTGACCTATTGCAATGTGAACTAATTCACATTTGTGGACCTCAGTTGGAGAACAGCTTTGCCTTGGCATTGTGAATTTATAGCCATGTCCATTCTAAATAACAGTTACCCAGATCTTTCCAATTGCAATGACATCATTTGAGTCCAAAATTGTTTTTTGTTGTTGTATTTCTCCTGCCCCTAAGTTAGGTGAAAATAACATGCAGCTGAGTTCATTGGAGCAGGGAAAGTAAATGGAAAAATCTAGTAGAAGCCATAATGAGTATGACCTTGCATGTGGTGAATCGGCACTCAGGATTTTAAACCCAAGCTTTGTAGCATAAATATAAAAGCTTTTCCAGCCAAAGGACTATTTAAGTAATGAAGTACATGACTATAAATGTCATGGACCTATTGGGCCAAAACGTCTGCTTAACTATTAAAGCTGAGTAAGGAGGTGATCAGGAAATTTTAAAAGAAATGAAGTATTCATTTGAAGGATACTGATAAAGGGAATATGACAAAAGCGGGGAAATAACAGACTGGATTGTTCTAGGAAGAAAATAGGGCATCTTTGTGTGTTCCCATGTTGATGTATCTTATTAGTTTCATATAATCAGCTTCAATTTTAGGGGAGGCAATGGCCTAGTGGTATTATCACTAGACTTTTAATCCAGAAACTCAGCTAATGTTCTCGGGACCCAGGTTCGATCCCTGCCATGGCAGATGGTGAAATTTGAATTCAATAAAAAAAAATCTAGAATTAAGAATCTACTGATAACCATGAAAACATTGTTGATTGTCGGATAAATCCATCTGGTTTGCTAATGTCCTTTAGAGAAGGAAACCTGCCATCCTTACCTGGTTTGAAGTACATGTGACTTCAAACCCACAGCAATGTGATTGACTCTTAACTCTCCTCTGAACAAGGGCAGCTAAGGATGAGCAATAAATGCTAGCCAGCTAGTGACGTCCATGTTCCATGAATGAAAAGAAAATGTGCTGGAAAGTTATTTTATTAATGGGGAACGATGGCCAAAATGGTAATCTAAACTGTATTTATTGAAAGTGGTGGCGTTATTCACTCATTTCCAAGAAATGTTTTTCTGATCAGATGCTGGATGATCAGGAGTGGGATTTAGAACATAAGAACATAAGAAATAGGAGCAGGAGTAGGCCATCTAGCCCTTCAAGCCTGCCCCGCCATTCAATAAGATCATGGCTGATCTGTCGTGGCTCAGTTCCACTTTCCCACCCTCTCCCCATAACCCTTAATGCCCTCTCTTATCAAGAACCCATCAACCCGCTTCTTAAAAATATTTAGCGAGGCAGCCTCCACCACTTCAACGGGCAGAGAATTCCAGAGATTCACCACCCTTTGAGTGAAGAAGTTCCTCCTCAACTCCGTTCTAAACCGCCTCCCCTTTATCTTGATGCTGTGCCCCCTAGTCCTACTGTCTTTTTTGAGCGGGAAGAGTCTCTCCACCTCTATCCTATCCATCCCATTCATCATCTTATACGTCTCAATGAGATCTCCCCTCATTCTTCTAAACTCTAACGAGTACAAGCCTAGTTTATTCAGCCTCTCCTCATAGCTCAACCCCCTCAACTCCGGCATCAGCCTAGTAAACCTCCTCTGCACTCCCTCCAAGGCCAAAATATCCTTGCGTAAGTACGGCGCCCAAAACTGCACACAGTACTCCAGCTGCGGCCTCACTAATGCCCTATACAGCCGCAGCAAGACCTCCCTACTTTTATATTCAATCCCCCTCGCTATGAAGGCCAGCATCCCATTCGCCTTCCTGACCACCCGCTGCACCTGCAAGCTGGGTTTTTGCGACTCATGCACAAGGACCCCGAGGTCCCTCTGCACCGTCGCCTGCTGCAGTTTTTCTCCACGTAAGTAATAGTCCTTCCTACCATTATTCCTACCAAAGTGGACCACCTCGCACTTGCCAACATTAAATTCCATTTGCCAGTTCCTGGCGCATTCGCCCAGCCTATCTAGATCCTTCTGCAGACTCTCCACACCCTCTGCGCAATTTGCCGTTCCACCAATCTTGGTGTCATCAGCAAATTTCGACACCATACACTCGGTTCCCTCCTCCAGATCATCTATATAAATGGTAAATAGCTGAGGCCCCAGCATTGACCCAAGACACTCCACTAGTCACCAACCGCCAATCCGAATAGCACCCATTGACCCCCACTCTCTGCCTCCTGTTTGACAACCAATCCTCTATCCACGCTAACACCCTACCCCCAACTCCATGTCCCCTGACCTTCTGCAATAACCTCTTGTGAGGTACCTTGTCAAACGCCTTCTGAAAATCCAGAAAGACCACATCCACCGGCTCTCCTCTATCCACTGCCCTAGACACATCCTCATAGAACTCCAGTAAATTTGTCAGACACGACTTCCCTTTAAGGAAACCGTGTTGCGTCTGCCCTATCAAGCAATTGCCTTCAAGATGCCTCGCAATTTCCTCCTTAATGACGGATTCTAACATTTTACCTATCACAGACGTTAAACTAACCGGCCTATAATTCCCCGCCTTTTGCCTGGCACCCTTCTTAAACAACGGCGTAACATTAGCCGTTTTCCAATCTTCCGGCACTTCCCCGGAATCCAGCGACGTCTGGAAAATAACCACCAAGGCATCCACTATCACCTCCGCCATTTCTTTCAGAACCCTCGGATGCATTCCATCCGGTCCTGGGGACTTGTCCACAATCAGCCCCTCCAGTCTGTCGAGCACCACCTCTCTAGTAACAGTAATGTCATTAAGACCCTCCAGTCCTACCACCTTTCCATCACTAACACCCGGCAAATTATTCATGTCCTCCTCCGTGAAGACAGAAACAAAAAAGTTATTCAAGACCTTAGCCATATCCCCATCCCCTACCACTAGGTCCCCTTTCTCATCCTCTAAAGGACCAACATTCACCCTAGCCAGCCTCTTCCTTTTTATATATTTATAAAAACTCTTGCTATCCTTTTTTATATTAAGTGCTAGCCCAGCTTCATAGCTTCTCCTACCCTCCTTTATCAACTTCTTTGTCAATCTTTGTTGACATTTAAACCTTTCCCAATTCTCTTCTCGCCCACTGCTCTTAGCTACTCTAAATTCCTCCGCTTTTAATTTAACACTTTCCTTCACCTCCTTCGTTATCCACGGCTTATTACCTCTCCTCCTACGGTCCTTTTTGACCATCGGAATAAATTTCCACTGAGCACCAAGAAAGATCTCCTTAAAGATCCTCCACTGCTCCTCAGCAGACCTACCTTCCAACGCGCTCCCCCAGTCCACATTCGCCAATTCTTCTCTCATCCTACCATACTCCCCTCTATTCAAACAAAGGACGCGTGTCCGGGAACCCACTTTCTCCTCCTCCATCTGCAACAGAAACTCCACCATACAATGATCACTCTCTCCAAGAGGATCCTTCACCGCAAGCTCCCTAATTCTACCCGCCTCATTACATAGCACCAGATCCAAGATAGCTCGCTCCCTCGTCGGTTCCAACACGCACTGTTCAAGGAAATTATCCCGGCAGCATTCCAAGAACTCCTCCTCGAGCCCACCTCGTCCAACATGGGTCAACCAATCAATATGCAGATTGAAATCCCCCATAACTACAGCCGTCCCATTCCTGCACGCCGCACTTATTTGCGCGTTAACAGCCCGCCCCACCTCCAGATCATTATTCGGGGGCCTATAGACGACACCCACCAGCGTCTTCCTCCCTTTGCTGTTCCTAATCTCCACCCACAACGATTCCACTTTCTGCTCCTTGGCTCCAATATCATCCCTTGCTACCACCTTGATACTATCCTTAATCAGCAGAGCTACGCCCCCCCCCTCTTTCCTCCTGCCTATCCTTCCTAAACACTTGATAGCCCTGTACATTCATCTCCCAGTCCCTGTCACCTTGCAGCCACGTCTCTGCAATGGCCACCAGATCGTATCCATTTGTGTCGATCTGCGCCACCAGCTCATCCACTTTATTCCGAATGCTTCGTGCATTCAGATAAAGCGCTTTCATCCCAGCCTTCACCTGGACCCTATTTGCCGTAACGCCACCAATTGGGACATCCTCGGCCTCCTCCCGTACATGTACCCTCTCCTTAACTTTAGACCGCGTAATGTCACCTACCCTCGCGCGCGCGCGCACCCCCCCCCCCCCCCCCCCATTAGTTTAAAGCCCTGTCTACAGTCCTCTTTACTCGATTCGCCAGCACTCTGGTCCCAGCACGGTTCAGACCAACCCCATCCCGCCCGAGCAAGTCCCACCTACCCCAATACTGGTGACAATGCCCCATAAATTCGCACCCATTCCTCCCACACCAATCCCTGAGCCACCCATTCACTTCCTTTATCCTGTCAACCCTACGCCCGTCTGCAATCGGTTCAGGCAGTAGCCCAGAGACGACCACCTTGTCGGTTCTACTTTTTAATTCCATTCCCAGCTTCTCATACTCCCTCCCCAGATCCTCAGTCCGCACTTTGCCTACGTCGCCGGCACCCACATGTACTACAATGACCGGGTTCTCACCCTCCCACTCCAGGTTCCTCTGCAGCCCAGCTGCGACATCCTGTACCCGAGCACCAGGCAGACAACACACCTTTCTGTGCACTTTGTCATTGTGACAAAGGACAGTGTCAATACCCTTCACCCCACTATCCCCAATTACTACTACGTTCCTTTTCCCCCTCTCTTTGCCGATGTCCTGCTGCATCACTGCACCGTGTGCAGTTTGCTCACCAACCTCACCTGCCTCATTCTCGTCCAGCCTGGAAGCAAGAACCTCAAACCTGTTATGCAGATTAAGAGGCTGAGGCCTCCGCTCCTCACCCCCCTTCCTCCTCCCAGCAGCCCCCTCTTGTCCCTGACCCTTAGAGTTAGTCACTTGCACCCCATTGACAATGGCACCCTCTCTCCCCCTGATGAGCCTCAGTGACTGTAGCTCAGAAGAATGAGTCTAGTCTTATTTGTCCCACTACTGCTTCAGCAGAGATCAGCTACCTCGGTTAAATCAAACCTGGATATATTGGAATATTGTCATAATGCAATAGAGTTAAAGTTTTAAAGCCACTTAAGAGCCTGTAAATTGTGTAAATCTTTGTGCAAAGCTAAGGTTTTCTTGATCTCTAGGTCCAAAAGTAGTCTCCAAAGATATCTCTGTGGAATCCATCGAAGAGGTCACCAAAATACTGAAGCGGTCTCCTCTCATCTGGGACAACCTGCATGCCAATGATTATGATCAGAAGCGCCTTTTCCTCGGTCCATACAAAGGGCGGTCGACTGAACTCATTCCACGGCTGAAAGGAGTACTGACAAACCCCAACTGTGAATTTGAAGGGAACTTTGTTGCCATTCACACTCTGGCTACATGGTACAAATCCAACATGAATGGTGTGCGAAAGGACGTTGTGATGAGTGAGTACACTGTATGAAACTGTGTTTCTGCTTTATGTTGTCTGAAGGAGAGTACACTGCTTTGCTTATTGTGTTTTTTAAAACGGAAAGCGATCGAAATACGTAGTGGGTCTGGCAACATTTGTGGAGAGCTGGAAGCAGATTAATGGCTTTTCATCTGAAAAGATGCAAGTTCATTTACCTGAAGCATAAACTCTGCTTCTCTCTCTGATGCTATTGGAGCTGAGTATTTCCAATATTTTCTGTTTGAATTTTAGATTTCTAGCATCTGCTGAATTGCTGTTGTATGTATTGCCCAAAGGCAGTTTTGACCCAGTGAAGTAACTCCATACTGTACTTAGTTATTCTCCCACTGCCCAGTGAAGAAGAAAAATGTGGTGACTTGAATTAAGTACAGTTGTACCCTTGCAACTCATAATCCTAAGCAAGTGGCAGGTTTTCGACATGAGGGCATGACAGCCAATCATGGTGTGGCACTGCATTGGCATATTTTCCAGAAGAATGTTCAGGAATGGAACTTGTTGAATTTCTGCAAATGTTTTGCCGTTTCCCCAAGGAGTGGAACGATGTGACAGCTGAGATCCTTTAGCTCTAGCCAGACCACAAATTGAAGCTGGGATCATGGTGCTCTTCAATACCATGTTGGTATTCCAATACCATGCATTCCAATACCATGTTGAGCATTGCTTTCCACCAATATAAAAAGTGACAATACGGTATCAAGTGCAATATATAAGCTGTTTGGCTAGTAACCACTAATTCCAGCAGTTTGTCCCTTACCTGGTAAAGCACTCTACTGGTTGCCTCTACTTAATTTGCTATACTGATGTTTGGGAAGGAGGGTCATTGTCCTGTTTTTGTGTTCTGTGTCTGAAGTTGGTCCTTCATGTGTTTGACTCTCATTCCTGATTTATTTTCGTTTTGGTTTTTAATTTTATTTTTGGTTGTATAATACAGCATACTTTATTTCCTCCAGCTGACACGGAAGAGAGCACTGTATCTATCCAGATCAAACTTGAAAATGAAGGCAGTGATGAGGAGATAGAAATGGACATCTTGTATAGTCCTCAAATGGCTTTGAAGATGGCTATATCAGAATGGCTGCAAGAATTTGGAGTGCCTCATCAGTACAACTGTGAGTGTGCTGAGTTCTACAGCATTTTCTCTCTCTCTCTCTCTCTCTCTCTTTCTCTTTTTTCATGGTTGATCTCAGATTTGCAGCACTTCTATCAGGAGAAAGATGAGAGAAGATGATGGTGATGAGATAATGTCACTGGACTAGCAATCCAGAAGCACAGGCCAGTGCTGGTGGAATAAATTCTGCAATATAAACTGGTCTCAGTAATAAGTAATAGTGATCATGAAAACTTTCTTTGATAGCAGTCAGTCCACGTTTTAAGATTTTTAAAAATGATGTACTCTCGAATGTCTGATAATACCTCCCTCCTTCTGCTTCTTTAGGAGCACAATTCTGCCAGGCAAAATTCTTTCTCCCCCACCCTACCCCTGCTCTTGGCCTTGCTGTTTGATGTTCGGCTTGACTGATGGACTAAGAGCTCAAATCAACTTCTCACTGCTCTGCATGTCAGCATTTCTAGACTGATTTTTTTTTTTAATTCCATTTTGAATGTGTTGTCATGAATGCAAGAAAGGAGCCGGATCTGAATTGATCAGTAGTAAGGAAGAGTTAAAAAGAGCAAGCATGAATATGGCATTGTGATGTTCTTTGAAATGGGAATAAAGTAAAGATTGCAGTGATATTTGAGAACTGGATTAGGATTCCTTTTTGTCTTAATTAAAGTGCTATTTGATGCCTAGTGATTAAAGGTACGTGCTAATATAGGATGAAGACAGCAAGTCGTGAGCTTACTATTTGCCCTGCCAGAGATCATGTAGCTTGACACAGGTCAGGATTTAGCTTTGGGATCTTCTAGTCTGTGTGAGTTGGTACCGAACAGAGCTGCTTAGTGAACTTAACTTTTGTTATTAATAGTTGATCTCTTGCTGCATTTTTTAAAACCTTTTTTGCTTCGTTCCCAGGTCGAACGGTCCCTCACAGTGGCGCGAAGACAAACGCAATTGATGTAGGAGCGCTAGACACACCCTGTTTAAATTCTTCCACAACAGTGACTACAGTCTACCAACAACCTATCATGAGTCAAGGGAGCCCACTGAGTGGTGAGCCAGCCCCACTGGCTAAGGAAGAGGAGGAGAAGAAACAACAGTCTGATGAAGAACCAATGGAGATGGTGGTGGAGAAACCTGATGAGCAAGAAGCCAAAAATGTGAATCAGATCCTTACAGATATTGTCAAGGCCAAAATGTCTGAGGATCTGAAACCCATGGAGATGGACAAAGACAGTATTGCTGAATCCAAGTCTCCTGAGATCTTCATGCAGGAAGACTCTGGCAGTGACATTGCACCCATGCAGACTGATGAGCAGCTGAACAAAGAGCAGTATGTCCCAGGTCCCAACGAGAAGCCATTGTTCACTGCTGAAGCTGTGACTCTAGAAGACCTAATCCTTTTGGCTGAAATGTTCTATTTACCTTATGAGCATGGACCCAAAGCTGTCCAGATGCTGAGGGAGTTTCAGTGGCTTCGGGCTAACAGTAGTGTTGTTAGTGTGAACTGTAAAGGAAAAGATGCTGAAAAGGTGAGTGTGCTGATGCACTCATGGATATGATTGCAAATAGTTTATTTTCAAATGTAGTAGAACTAAAGGGCTGGATGGTGTAGTTTAAAAGACTGACCTTTCAGCTCTGGAACTTGCATTTGAATTCAACCCTGATTCATCCCCAAAGTCTTTTGACCTATTAATCTGAGCAATCCAAAACCAGCATTTACTGCCCATCCTGAATTGAGAGTCAACTACTTTGCTGTGGATCTGGAGTTGCATGTAGACCAGATCAGGTAAGAATTACAGATTTCTATCCTAAGGACATCAGTGAACCAGACAGGTTTTTACAACAATCGACAATGGTTTCATGGTCATCATTAGACTTTTAATCCAGATTTGTTTTTATTAAATTCAAGTTTCACCATTTGCTATGGTGGGATTTAAACCTGGATCCCCAGAATGTTACACTGGGTCACTAGTCCAGTGACAATATCACTGTGCCTCCCCTCAATGTACCTGCAATTGAGAGAGTCTTTTCCATGTATTCCTTTATTTATTCTCCAGTTATGTTTGTAATCTGGTATTCACTTGAAACTGCTGTCTGCCCTCATATATTTGGCTGGAAGGAGCTTTAATTCTCCCCTTCTTTCTCTCCAACCTCCACTCCTCCATCAAAATAATTTCCAAGTAAATATACATTTGGATAGCTTGGTTTTGTTGGGTTATAAAATCTTTTATGGAGAATTGAATGAATGGATAGTATTCTATTCTTTATCTATAAAGCTATTATTAATACTGATTTTCCTTTAACTTGATTTTTGTCATTCCTCTGTTCCACAGGAAAGGTCAGATAGGTTAGGCTTGTATCCATTGGAGTTTAGAAGAATGGCAAATGATAAGGACCTGAGATTTAATAGGGTAGCTAGGCATACGTCTCCACTTAAGGGAGAGACGAGAACTAGCAGTTTAAGAGTAAGAGCTCTACTATTTAATACAGATGAGGACAATTTTTTTTCTGAGGGTTAATAGTGGCGTTCTCTTCCCTAAAAGTCAGTGGGAGCTGAGTCACTGAATAGGTAAGGAAGTCAATGGTTTTGGGGAGTAGATGGCAAAGTTTTTTAAAAGTTGAAGTTGGATGCAACCAGCTCAGCCATTATTGAATGGCAGAGCAGGCTTGAAGTGCTAAATGATCCAACTCCTACGTTGAAATGTTTCTTTGGTGTTTGAGTTACAGTCTTTAGTTTTATCTGTTTCATGTTGATAAGCGCATTTCCCTGGAGAATGCGACTGGATCTAATTTAAATTTGTTTTGGTGGTTGCCTATCTTTGTTGATAGTGTTGTGTTGCTTTTGTCACAATATAAAACTAGAACAGAGCTGACATTCATTAGAGACAGTCGACTGTATTCTTAAGTGATTTGCCCTGCTACGTAAAAATTTAGCCCGTCCTTTAGAGAAACAAGTGTTCATGGCAAGTCGAAATTACCGTGCAATATTTTCTTCTTTGGAATATACATGCTTTGTAATGTCTTTCCAGCCATATTATCTTCAATTGTCAGCTCAAGTTAAGTACAAAACAACTCGATCAATATTTTCAGGGTTCTCAGTTTTTTCTGTACTCATATGCACACTTGTTAAGTAGGTCAGCACCACACCGTTCATTGACTGATGTCAAGTTTGCCTACGTAAACCTGGATTTTGTTATTGTAGTATTGTAGACTTACCAGAAAAATCTTTAGCAGTATAAATCGGTGCATCTGTATGACCAAGCCCTTGTCCCTAACAATGGTGAATACTTGATTGCTTATATAAAGCTTGGTATTCACTCAAGTTCAGCTTCTGCAAACACAGCTTCCACCTAACTTGCAATGGAACCTGCTTTTCTTCATGAATTGTTTACTTCCAAGGATTTTCTTTGGTTTCAATACCATCTCTTCCTGTCAACAAACAGGTGCAGCTCAGAGTTAGGCCTTGGAAATGGCAGCATGCAATAAGGACTAGGCTGTTGCATGTTTCTCAAAGCAGTGAATTCTACCCATTAAAGCTCAAAGTATTAAATCCCCTTTCAACGGCTGTTTCTCCAGTGGAAAATTATGACATGCAAGGGAAAGGGTGCCTTTTGAGCTGGGTGTTGGCTTTTCTGATTGGGGAGACGATGGCCCACTGGTATTATTGCTTGATTATTCATCCAGAAACTCAGCCAATATGGGTTGGAATCCCGCCACAGCAGATGGTGGAATTTGAATTCAATTAAAAAATATCTGGAATTAAGAATCTGCTGATGACCATGAAACCATTGTTGATGGTCAGGATAAACTGATCTGTTTCATTAATGTCCTTTAGGGAAGGAAATCCGCTGTCCTTACTTGGTCTGGCTGACATGTGACTCCAGAGCCACAGCAATGTGGTTGATTCACCTGCCCTTGGGTAATTAGGGATGGGCAATAAATGCTGGCCAACCAGTGATGCCCATGTCCTGTGATTTTGTTTTTAAAAAAAACTTACCAAATTTTGCTTTAATGACTTCCAGTATGTATTCAGATACTACAAATTTATCTATTGTTTGTGTTTCAGATTGAGAAATGGCATTTCAGAGCTACTAAGTTTGAAGAGATGTGTTGTGGTGTAATGCACATGTTTACCCGTCTTGCCAACTGTGAAAACCGATCCATTCTATATGATCTGTACCCATATGTCTGGGATATAAAGGGTGTGGTATCAATGGTGAAATCCTTTGTCCAGTGGTTAGGTAGGTAACAGTGCTGACTGGTCTTGTTCCCTCATGCTCTTGGTTTAAGAATCTTCAATTCTGTCAGCCCTTGAAAAATGTGTCTCTTGAAGCAAGTACCCAGAATCCATATGAATGTGGGATAACAGTACCAAAATGGCAATAAAATATTCCTCGCTTTTACCTCTGCCTCGCCTACACAATTCTTTTTCTTTGTTTTATCAGTACAGATATTCTTCAGATTTCTTTGTAATATAAGTACAGGATATTAGCAAGCTGATATTCTGTTTCTATGCTTAGATTTGAAACCATTACCAGAACTAATTTGGCTAAATTGAGAGAATTGTTTCCAAGACACTTCATAATTTTTCTGGCCGTTTTGTGTTTTTCAGAGGCTGATGTAATTGTTCCCAGTAACTATTTTAAGCACATTAGTAGATTTGTTTTTTTTAAAGCAATGCCCCATTGCATTTTATTTTTGTGTTGTCTCTTTTTCTGGGACTGACTGTGGACTGCATCACGTCACTAGAACTCGCTACATGTTACAAAATTGAAGAATTTATCCTGAAAATACACAACTGAAATGTGCCATGATCATGCGGAGCTATTGGGAGCTGCTTGCTGTGTTTTGTAACTACATTACTGTTTTCAACAGAACAGTGGCAGGCCAGCAGTTGCAGCAATCCGAAGGCTTGGAACGCAGCCTCCAGGCCAGCGCGCATGCGAACTTTGTAAAAAGCGCAAGGCTATTCTGGTGTCTGCTGGTTCAGCCAGAGCTTCAAATGTGTGACCAGATGCAAACAAAAAAGAGGGGGAGCTTTTTCAAAACTGAAGCCGGAGACTCTAATCTGCCTTTCCAAAATCAATTGGAAAACAGTCATGGAATGAAACTGCAGCAATGGTGAATTTTATTTCATGTATATTGATTTAGGGTGGGGAAGTGCAGGCTGAGTAAGGCACCAGCATGGTCTGGGTTACAGCAAGTAACCAAATTTTATTCACAGGTTTTCTACGCAGATGGCAGGGATTATGGCGTGGATGCAGACTTTAAAACTGATGCAGCAGGCAGCTCAACTAGCACTGTGATCATGGCTTGGGTTCAGATCATGAGACAGCTTTGGAATGCTCAGGCTTAGGATTTCTTTTTTGTTTTAGCTGGTGGGCCTCCAATCTAAGAGCAAAGCTTTGAAAAGAAAGATTGAATAGTGTAGAAGGGTGATAGTATAGAAGAGTGAGAAGAGGGCTCCTGTCTATTAAAACCATTATCCAGGATTTGATATTTAAGTCTAACAGTGAGATCCATACACAGTGTAGAATTTTATTTAATGAATTAATCTAGTGCAGAGTTTATAATATTGAATGATTCTTCCTATGGAAAGCACTCTAGAAAACATATTAAGCTCTTCAGCGTGACTGCTGATCTACAGCTTTTGTAATGGACAAATGTGCATGCAGCAGCTCATTGCTAGGTAGCAAACACTAGATTCAATTTAATCCGCTATTGGACATGCAGAGCTTTGGCTGGAGCAGTAATCAGGTTACACAAGGGGACATCAGTTCTATTGAAGTATTTAACTAATACCGTTGTAGGAGACACAGTCCTAGTGCAAGTAGTGATGCAGTTCACAATGTGCCATAACCTGAGTGTAATGCTGTGATGTGACGGGTTACTAATGGCCTCTTCTATTGTCTTGTCTTCTTCCCTCATTGTGTACAGATGGAAGAATCCTCAGCACAAGTTACTACAGCTGTGGGATCGACAACGCCAGATGTACGAAGCGTGGCGCGATTATTCATTAAGTTTAGAATGATAGGCAGTGAGGCCATTTGAAAGGAAATGTACTGAACAAAAAAGTTTTGAAGTCACATTTGCGCAGCTACTATTATAAGAAATGCTTTAACAATTTCTTTTATTTGTAGAGCGCTTATGTTAACCTAGATAGTCTTTCAAATCAAAACTAGCTGTGCTACTGTCCAAATGTACCCGTTACAAGCTTTTTTAAATTTGATTACTCTATAGATTTCAGGCCTGTCCATAATTCATGAGAAAGAACTTTGAAAGCTGCTGATATTTTTAGAAATGGGTTGTATCTCGGAACCTGACTTATTCAATATATGAACAGAAACCAGTTGCAGCTTAAAACTAATTTTACAAGCTTTCCACAGCATCAAAAAAATTATTGAAGTTTTAGTAAAGTATTGCCTGTCACTCTTCACAGACTTCATTTTTGTAAAATTTACATCGCCCATCTCAATACAGCCTGTAACTTGGGTACTGCTTAGGACTGTATCTCACTAGTGAATTGAGAGGGAACGCTTCCTTATTCTTAGCCAAGTTTCAGACTCGTTTTGTATTGATTTAAAACGAGTGGGGCCCAGAAATCGAAGCTTTTCCTCTTGCGTTGCTGCGCTGATCCTGTCAGATGACTGAAATGGTATGGGACTGTACAGTAGTGATCACTCTGCCACATATTTGGGATGTGGAGGGAAAGAGAAAGTGAAAGTAAAATGAGTTGAGCCGTTAAGTCCTGCGATTTTAAAAACTCTGGAAGAGTTCTGACTTGCTATCTTACTGTGACAAGTTGAGTGTTCAGGAACAGAGTTCCTGAAAACCTTGTAGAGATTATTTGATTTTTGTGTTTGTGAGCTCAAAAGTCTATACCGAAGGAAATGAGTGCCTGAGTTTTGTTAACTTTGAAAGGGTTGCTGCGTTTGTTTCTTGTGGGGAAGGTTGATTGCAAAATACAAGCATGTGTCTGCAAGCATTTTGCTTCCTTGCTGTTCACCGGTCTCTACTTTGCTCCAAGCTCCTCTCCACACCTCTCAATCAATTCACAACTGGGAGCAGAAGTAGGCCTTGCAGGCCCATGGGCCTGCCCTGCTGTTCAAGTTTGTGACTGATCTTTTTGCATCACCTCCACTTTCCTGTCCTGTTCTCATATAGTTTGATACCCTTAGTGTTTGGAGAATTTTTGAGTCAGCAGTATTGAAAATTGGATAATACACCTGAGTTAATTTGGATCCTTTATGAATTAGCCCATTCACATGATTTGAAGTAGAACCTTAGGAGACGACTTCAAATTTTTACACTATTTAAATTAAATGGTTGCTTTGAGAAATCGCCCATGGAATGGAGTTTGTAGTAGGCATTGAAAACAATTTGGTCCTTGTGTTCATCTCTATGAAATCTTTGGTTTAGATAGTCTGACCAAAATGGCGGGTGGACGTGGAGCTTGATGTCTTTGTCAAGTCCCCTGTCTTAGGATAATACTACAGAGTAGCATGTAGATAGGAATGCACAATTCTGAAAATATATATTCACAAAAAACCTCCCTTGTGAAACGCCTCTTGCTTCTCTTAACTTTCTAAATGATTATTTTAATGTCTTGCAAGCATGAATTGATTTTGTTTGTCCCCATTCTCTGTCAAATGATCATGTGTTTGCCTCAGAATTTGAACACAGTGTATACGTTTGGCAAAGCTAGTAGCAGGGTTCATCTTTTCAACACAGCTTCAGCTCTGACTTGGTTAACCTCATGCCTGTTCATGAGGTATTTCTGGGAAACTTATAGGCCAGTATAAATTTAGGACTCTTCCTGTTTTGCTAAACCAGTGATGCTGATGACTTCAAGGTGCCAAAATATCATGTTCTCTGCATCCATTTATAGGAAAGTTTCTAGTTATGACATGCTTCAAAAGATTGAAAGACAATCAGGCTGACACTCTATTGCTTTACTAAAACAGTTTACTGGACTGTTAGAAATGCCATATTTTGATTGAGATGTTAAATTGAGGACATGTCAGGTGGATGCAATCTATTCCATAGCACTATTTTGAAAGAGAGCATGAAACTTCTTAATGGTACCCTGGCTAATGTTCATTCCTAAGTCAGCATTGTCAAAATTAATATAGTTATTAGCCCATTGCTGTTTGTGGGAGCTTGCTGCATTAAAAAGTGACCACACTTCAGAATTACTTTAAATGCTGTAAATTGCCTTTGGAAATCCTGAGGTTGTGAAAGCTGCCGTATGTTGTTTTTAACCTGAAGTTGTGGTGACTGAAGATTCAAGGTTAATTCAAAATCAATCTACTTGAACATAAATCATTAAGCACACGGTAAACAATTCTGTGATTATCCTGTTTTCAGTGGACACCAATTCATTGAAAAGTACTTGTGTTTGATGCTGCAGTGCTCAGTAAAGACATTCTCTTTATGGGACAGATACTGGGCAGGAACACGTTTCAGACCTTCAACATCTGCATATAAATATTGATTTGGATTGAGTTCAAGTCTAGAAATACACAGAAGCAACTAGTTTCAAGCAAGAAAAATGGAAGAACCAGCTCTCTCTTTTTCCTTCAGCTTACTAACATGACTGCCTCAGACATAAGCTGAACACCTGACTGGAACAGAAAGTGAAGGTCATTGAGTATAGGTTGGGGTGCTGAAATATTCCAATGGAACAACGTTTCTCTGTTGCTGTAACATGGGCTGATGTCTGGCCATGTGAAAATTGAGATTGTGTTTCTCTTGATTATTTTGTTGAGATTGAAAAATATTCTGTGGAACATCTTGAAAGATAGAAAAGATGGGTTAAATTATGTGGTCGAGCAAGTTGTACGTATTTTGTGTAAGAAATCAACTGGTCAACATGCAAGACTTTGTTTCCTTTTGGTACTCTGTTTGCCTAGGACAGGAATGCTCTAAGGGTAGCATTGCCCATCCATTGTGTAAAGGAAGCTGTACCCATCACTGTCTTCTGCTTTAATGTGCCAGCATTGAATATTTGCTTTGCTGTCTGGAGTTCTTCATCCATTGAAAATCTTCCAATATACAGGAGTTCAGAACAGAAGATGCTGTTAGTCAGTGTGACTGAATTTTTAATGTGACAATTTTGCTGATTAGGTCATTTGAAAACAAGTTTGTTTTGGTCGATTCTCAGATTGAAGCTTGTACTATTTGTGGTCTTTAAACTGTGCAGGTCAAGGAAGTGTTTGTTTAAAACAAACATATCCTTATACCAAATGTCATCTGACAAGAGGAGCAACTGAATGTGACTTCAGTTAAGTTAAGATATTTCCAGTTTACTTAGGGCTGCAATGGAACCTTTGGGGAGGGGGAAATTTGAAATTTATCTGAAGTACCCAAATGACAGAAAATTGGAATTAAACTATGCACAATTTTTTAAAAACAACATTGTAAACAGAGTGCCATTGCAGACCATTCCTTGATTTGCGGTGGAGCTGGCTGGGTTTATTGTTGGATTTTATATATTGTAGCTCCCTTTAAAAAAAAATACTGGGCACAAGAGTGATTCCTAAATAATGTGAATCATTACAGCCCTAAATTTTGAGTTCTAGGTCAGATAGGACATTTCTTGTTGCGCGCTTTTTCTTTCTGTTGAAAAGGTGTGTTGCTTTTGCGGAAAAGTAAGACCACAGGAAGCCCCCACGTAACATTCTCCGCTTGGATCTGATCAACAGGGTGTCGTAGTCAATCTTCAGCACAGTTCTTGAGTGGCGACCAAGAACCCTGGGCCTTTAGAGGTGGTCTAGCAGGAGAGTTTCAGGTATTCCACGAATTCCCGGTGACTGATGTTTTTTTTCATTTTGAGAGAAAGAAAACTTAAACAAAAAGAAAGGATTGGTCTGTTGATGGCTAGCTGGTTTCCCTAACAATCTGGTACATTTGGTACTGGCACTAATTTGCTTTCTTTTCAGTTGGAAGGAGATGCTGGAATCCCATTGCGCTGCGCCACAAATTTTAGTTTGTATATGTCTTTCACAAACATATTCCTTTGCAGGTCGCGCAGCGTTTACTCAGCGCTTGCGCTGGCGCGGCTTGCTTGCTTTGGTCTCGAAGTTCCATGAACAAACATGACCATGTAATAAAGTGAATATTCAGCTTCTAAAATGTGGGTGGGTTGGGGATAAGTGAATACAAAAGATGCTTGAATTAGAATGAAGTGAAACTTAGCTGGGTTTATCAGTGGTAATCATAGGTGTTCCATAAATGTAAGGGACAATGGAGAAAGATATTTTTGCCTTGGATACAGCTGAATCTTCCTGGTTTTGCTAAAATATTCATGGAGTTTCGCTGCGCTGTTTTTCTTTTCTTCCCTACAGGTGCTTTTGCGCGCAGCCTGCGAAACCGCGCTTGCGAAGAAGCTTGGGATGCACGGCTTCGTCAGCCAGTTAACCCTCTGCAGACCAAACCTCCTCCCTGAAATTTCCTTGCTCCCACTCCTCCCCTCCCCAGCAGAGTTCATTTGTCCCTTTATATAAAAAAAACATTAAACACAGAAATTTTGCATAATAAGTACATTTATATCTTGACATATTTGCTGCTGTTGATACTGGTCGGCATTGGATGTCGCTTTAAAGTGTAAAATTAGGCCCTTTACAGAAGTGAGCAGTTCCCCACTTAAAAAATTTAATTGATTACTCTGTTAGTTAAACTGAGGTTGCTTTACATGGTGCCTTCAGTAGCAAATGAGTTTGAAACTGCAAAGGTATCTTGTGTGGCACAGATGTTGGTATCCAGATTCTGGAGTAGAGCTGTACTGACTAAGTTGTTTGTTCTTCACAGCGTTTGTTGCCAATTGAGGGGGCAAACGATCTCTTCTACCAGCCACCACCACCTATGCCCACCTCAAAAGTGTACACAATCAGGCCGTACTTTCCAAAAGATGAGGTAAGTTTACTAACTATGCACCTTTGTAAAATTGCTTTTGGAGTGCTCTCAATTTTGATGTCTAGTTTTGTCTGCTAACATAAACCAGGACAGAGTGTAAACTTTAATCCTGTTGCAATGTCCCTCTCCACCTCCAATATTGTGAAAGTTGGAGTCAGTTACAGCTTAGTATTTATGGTTACTCTTGGGTCAGGTTCCTCTTGTGGAACTGTTGAGGTTTGTAGCCAAGGAAACTGTTATTGACGCGATGGAGTCTTTGCTAAGACAACATTTTGTGTAAAGAACTTTCTCCTAATGTTTTTTCTTGCCGTCTTAGTAGTACTTTTAAATCTGTAACTCTCTTATTGCTGCCATCTCCCAGCAGCTGTTGTTTCATTATAGTCTTCAGAACATCCTAATGCCTCATAGTTTCAGCAACTTTGTTCTCTTAGCCATCTCTCACAGTGAAAGTAATCCCAGAATCTCAAGTTACCCTTCAAACTCAGACTTCCTTCAGCATTGGTTGCTAAATCCGGAGTTGGGATACTAATGTTTTTGTTTTGCCTTCCTTGCTGAACCCATTTGAAGCAGTAGAAGGTGCAGAAATGGGGGAAAATCTTTTTTTTTTATTCATTCATGGGACATAGACGACTCTGGCTGGTCAGCATTTATTGCCCATCCCTAGTTATCCTGGAGAAGGTGGTGATGAGCTGCAGTCTTGATTGTTGCAATTCATGTGCTGTGGGTTGACCCATAATGCCATTAGGGAAAGAATTCCCAGATTTTGATCCAATGACTGCGAAGGAACTGTGATAAAATGAGGATTAATGTTTTATTTCTTCAACCAAGACTGCCACAGATGCACTAAACCATAAAGCTTCCTTCTGTTTGCTAAACATCAGGAATAGTCTTGATCTGCAAGCTGGAGGGGAGGCTCCTGAAATGCTGTGGCTTATTTGAGACTGCTTTGTTTTGGTTTATCAAGTGAATTTGGTTAACCTTGTGAATAACCTTGGTGAATATGGTTAACCTTGACTCCTATTTTGGAAAGGAGCAAAATCTGACGAATTGCTTTGACGTGACTTCAGACTCTCTGCCTGAAAAAGGACAAGTGGATCAGCTACTACTTGCATGGCTGCAGTAGTGATAGCCTGATCTTTTCAGTTAAAGAAATCTGGGAACCTGGGATGCTATGGGATGAAGGATTTGTCCTCCAGGGTATCATGCAGACAGGAACCATCACTGATATGAATTTACTTGGTAAGTTTGATATCAGACTGGACAGCTACAATCATGCTTCCAATACTTGAGACCTTGGTCTTGCTCATGACTCTGGTCCCTATCCACATACCCACTTCTGTTGAAATCACTTCTGTGGGTTGGTCTCTAGATGTTGGATTTTGGACATCTGTTTGAGTATTGCAAATACTTCGGCATTCTTTTAAGAATCGACCTGTTGTGATTCAGCTCTTTGTGCCAGTAAATTAACTGGCTTGGAGTTGAGCGGGGTAACTTTAGAATATATTTTTGGCTGCAATTAAGTGCCAACATTCTGGCACTGGCTTCTAAAAGACCCTAAATAGCATTTGGTTCCTTGAGTTTGCTGTTATTACTGGTCAAAAGTCAACTCTTGGTGTTTCTTGAATAGGGAGCAGGGAGATGGTCTTGGAGGTTTATTCATTTGATTAAAAATTCATCCAGCTCTCAATTACTCGAGGCTATTTTCCATTTGAGAGGTTTTTGAAGGTTACTTCAGTTCTTCTGACAAAGTATGGGAGTATCGTGGACTCAGATCCAGTAAAAGGTGTTGCTGGTCGCTGTTCCCTAATCTTGTGTAGATTGCTGCTTTACTGGATCATAGAATGTATGAATAGCACTGCATACAGATAAATTGGTTTCCTCCGTTTCATTGAAGCAATACCAAATCAACGCAAAGAGGAAAATGGCAATGTTGCCCCTTGAGTCAGATTTAAGTGAGCATGTTTGATAGGCAATCCATTGAGCCTGGTAAACAATTATGCTGGCTTCTTTGCTCTGCAAAGATAAATCAGGGTGTTATACCAATGTTATACAGCATAGTTTTAACTAGCCCTCTGCCTTGAAATGACATTCCATGATCCCTGTAGCTCATGACATTTGAGCAATTTTCCATTTTTTTTTGCAGTGTCAATAAGTGCATTATTTGTTTCAGTTGGGAGATTATTTGACCTGTGGTGAACAAATTCTAGCTAATACTCTGCATTCTTTTAAAATAAGCCAAGCTCATTGTGCTGTTTGTAGTATAATCTTAATACTCTTCTAAAATTAATTAGCATGTAAGATTGTAGCCATCATGCGATTCAAATTTGGCAATTTTTTGTATTGCTTCAGCTGGTGATACAAGCTCAAGATGTGCTCTAAATGTACTTAATTTTCATGTGGGCACCAGGAATGAGTTGAAGATTATCCAATCTGTTCAATATTGATGTTATCTCGCTGTCCTCCTCAATTGCTTGATGTGAGTCAGGTAAAGGCCTCACACCAGAAGCTGTATAATTGTGTCAAAAGAATTTGTGAATCAAAATTTGAGATCAAGTTTAGCATTTGTTTATATTGGCTTTAATTTATCACTTCCCAGTCATCCTATGACAAATGTACTTGGTCTTGAATAGAAAAATTCATTATCTAGTAGAGCTGCTTTTTCACTTAATTGCATTGTCATAATGGCCTCATAACTCAATCATGGTCAGTTTTGGGATTCTGTTTCACTAAATACCATTGTTCTTTTTAAATATCCCTTCTGTGCTTGCTTAGTGGGGATGGATTTCTTGCAATTTTGTCATCCTTAATGCAGACCAAAGTCGTCATGTCAATCACGACTCAACATCTGCGTTTCTTGGATTGTACAAACCAATGGTGAATCTGTAACCATTCACAAGAAAATGGACTATAATTGCTTGAAAATGCCATCCTGAGTCCTCTAACTTGAGGCTGTTTTTTATGAGAGACACACTTGGATACAAGGATGCCACAGTGATTACCACTGCTGCCTTACAGAGCCAGAGATCTGGGTTCAATTCTGGCCCCACGTCACTGGGGAGTTTGCACGTTTTCCCTGTCTGCATGGATTTCCTCCAGGTGCTCCAGTTTCCCCCCACAATCCAAAGATGGATTAGGTTGATTGTTATGCTAAATTGCTCCTTAGCGTCAGAGTACATCAACAGGATAAATATGTAGAATGACAGGGATAAGGCCTGGGTGGGATTGTAGTCGGTGCAGTTCCAATGATCTGAATGGCCTCCTTCTGCACTTGAGGGATTGTGTGACAATTTCATTCTGCAATGTTTGACATCGAATGGATTAGCTCGTACACCAAAGCATTGTAGGACACTGCTCCTTAATCCCGTCTACCTTCCTATAGGTTATGCTGCAAAGGGGTGAGGTGATTTATTTTGGTTGTGTAGACTGCAAACTGAAAGTCACTGCCTATCAGTTTGAATAGTTGGAAGTTTTATATTGACTTTGTATTAATGTTTCTATATTCACCCTTTACAAAATTTCAGACTGCAGTAGGACCATGGAGTTCTTCCCTCCTGCTCAGTTCTCGTGCAGAGCATTGAATCTGTGCTTGTGTGTGTTAATAGATGTGGGCATTATGGTATCTTGGCAAACATCAAAAAGCAATGAGGTCGTTATTACATTGTATGGGAGTGTGCTGTGCACAACTTTCCAACATTGCAACAGTGATGACAGTACCTGATTGCCTTTTAGGGCCATTCAAATATCTGGTGGTTATGAAAAATGCTACATTAATGTAAATCTTGCTTTCCAAACTGACCATTGTTTGTAGTATAATTTGTGCATGATGAATATCGGCTCTTTAGCGATGCTTGGTCATTTTCTCATCTGGTATATGTACATTGGCACAAACACTTTAATTCACTAAAGAGCCAGAGCCAATTTTTGAGCTTCCTTCTTTTTTCCCATAAACAAAGAGAGTGAGCTGAATTATGATGTCCTTATTACAGCTGTGGCTGAGACTAACTCAACAAAGACCAGGACTGAAGCTGGACCCCTCCTGATCTTTTTAGCTTTGTAATCTCCTGGATGAACTCCAGTCTTTGGTTCTTGGACAGTGCTAAATGATATCTGCATTTCAGCTGGACACGTGCTGAGACAATTTTACCATATCTGTATGGAAAAGGACAGATTTGTCTGCACTGCAAATTATTCCCAGGTGTTTCTGTCACTGGAACTCTGAATTTATAATTACAAAATAAATGCAGCATTATTACCTGTTGCATTAATTGAAATTTTGCAGATTATTCTCTTCACTCTGCAGCCAGCTTTTCATGAGACTTTGCTTTATATTTCCTCCATCACTCCATTGGATGCAAGTTAATCCTGACCTGGATTGTTGCTGCTATTTAAGGCACTATAAAGCTTGCCCATAGTATTTACAAAGGTGTTATGTGCCTTCAGTAAATATGCTGTTGTTTGACAGATCAGTACTTGTAAAGAGCAGAGGAAGTTTAGATTTAGTTTATTTCTGCCCTTCAATGTAACTTTTATTTAAGTTATACTTGATGTTGGCTTGTTGGGTATTCTTATAGCAGCTTACTTAAAGGCAATGTATTTCTTGGTAGGCTCTATATTTTGGTAATTCAAATGTAAAGAATGTTTGGTTGGTCTCACCAGAAGCTCCCATTCCATCACAGCACAACTTGATTGCTGGTAGTTGAATAAGTATTGTAGGCTGTTTCCTTAAATCACCAAAGATATGGCTCGTGGTTCCTGAATATTTAGATCAGCAGAAATCCCAAGGTGTAATGTGTATTTTATCAGGAACAGTTTTACTTTATTAATGTGTACCTGATGTATAGAAGTGTCCAGTATTAGCAGATTTGCTTTATCTACAGGCTTCCGTGTACAAGATCTGTAAGGAGATGTATGATGATGAAATGGATGGTGACTCAATGTCTTATCAACCAGATATCATTGGTGACAGGTGAGTGTATTGTGGGTGGGTGGACAGGGCTACCTGTTTTCTGTTCCTGTTTTGTTTGCAGTTTCGCTTCTGTTGGGATCTTGTTCCATAAGTGCACGTCCCCAGCTCCACAAAAGACAAAACAAATCTAATCTGGCCAGTTAGTGCCCCATCAACCCACTCTCAATCATTATCATCAAACTGATTTAAGAGGTTGTCAATGCAGCTATCAAACATCACTCAACACATCAATTAGCGGTTTACCAATGCTCAGATTGGATTCTGCTAGGACCACTCAACTTCAGGCCTCATTACAATCTTTCTCCAAACATGTACAAAGGAGCTGAATTCCTGAGGTGAGAGTGACCTTGAGACCGCAATTGATAACATGTGGTATTAAATGGCCCTTGTTGAATTGAAATCACAGGATGGATTAAAGCCCAGAAGGAGCCTTTCAGCCCATCATGTCCATGCTGCTCTCAAGAACAACTCTGTGAATCCTGCCCTTTTTCTGTTGCTCTGCAAATTTAATCTGTTCAGGTGCCACACACACAGGCTGTGTATTCCAGATTGAACCATTTGCTGCATTAGAAGAAACTTTTCCTCGCATCGTCATTGATCTTTGGCTAATCACCATAAATTGATGCCCTCTGCTTCTTGACCTTCTGCTACCGGGAGCAGTTTCTCTCTCTTTTGTCCAGAGCCCTCGTGATTTTAAACTGCTATCAACTTCTTCTGTAAAGAGGACAACCCAACTTCTCCACATCCTTGTGCATTCCATCAAGTCGGTGGGAATTTGTTGGGATGTGGACACTCCACTAGTTGGAGTCATTCCTAGCACAGAAATGATTGTGGTTTTTGGAAGTCAATCATCTCAGCCCCCTGACATTGCTGCAAGAGCTCCTGATGGAAACGTCTGAGGGTCCAACCAGTTTCAGCTGCTTCATCGATGACCTTTCTTCCTACTGCAAGGGAGGTATGTTTGCTGATTGTACAAATGTTTATTAGCGACTCTCCAGATAATGATGCAGTTCATGCCCACATGCACCATGACCTGGGAAGCTTTCAGGCTTGGCTGAGAAGTAGCAAGTAATATTCCTGCCAGACAAGTTCTAAGCAATGATGATTTTGAGGAAAATAATCATTTTCTCTTGACATCCATTGATGTTGCCATCAACATTCTTGGGGTGACCATTGATCAGAAATGCAGTTTGACCATCTATACAAATATTGTGCTACAGGAGCAGGTCAGAGGCTGGAAGTTTTGTGATGAACACTTCCTGACTCCCTGAAGCTTGTCCAGTTCAGGAGTGTGAAGAAATCCTGCCCACTTGCTCTGAGTGCAGTTCCAACAACACTCAAAGCTTGATTCTACCTAGGACAAAGTAGTTTGCTTGATCAGCACTTCATCCACTTCCTCCAGCGCTAGTGCACTGTGGCTGAGGTGTGTATCATTTACAAGATGGACTGCAGCATCTCATCAAGCTCTCTTTGGCACCTTCCAAGCCCACAGTCTCTTCCACATGGAAGAACAAGGTCTGCAGACAGTTCAAGAAGATGACTTGCCATCACCTGCTCAAGGGCAGCTTGGGGCGGGTAATAAATTCTGGTTGTTGTTAATTGCCTACATCCCATGAACATTGATCTTGGCTTTTTAAAAAATAATTCAGAATGTAGGAGAACGTGGGCAGATCTGTTAATCTGAATTAATGTAATATGATGGAAAATGAAGGGAGCCACTGGCGTTTACATTTGGTAGTCATGATGTAGAGATGCTGGCGTTGGACTGGGGTAGGCACAGTAAGAAGTCTGACAATACACATCTCTTTAACCTATGCTAATACTACCTCCACTCACATAATCTGCATCTTAAGACTTGAATAGCAGGTTAACTGTAAAGACTTGCATTCTAACCAGTATTCTGTAAACTGTGTGACTTCATACACCCTTCTCTGATCAGAACCTTCCACACACCTGACGAAGGAACAGCGATTCCGAAAGCTTGTGGGATTACTATCAAATAAACTGGTTGGACTTTAACCTGGTGTTGCGAGACTTCTTACTGTACTTACATTTGAAGGATGGTAACATTGTGGTTATGTTACTGCACTAATAATTCAACAACTCAGTCTAATAATCAAGAGATATGGGCATCACATCAAAGCAGCTGGATATTTTTAATTCAACAGAATTGATCTGGAATTAAAAACTAGAATCGATTAAGTGACAGACTATTAGATTGTTGTAAACACCCACCTGATTCACTGATGTCATTTAGGGGAGGAAATCTGTTGCACTTACAAAGTCAGCTGTGACTTCAGATCCTCAGCGATGTGCTTAATTAACTGCCTTCTGGAGTGCACCCCCCGCCCCCTGCTTGGTTCTGGCGTGTGGCCCTGTTGCATTCAAGAAAACGCATCACCACCACCTTTTGAAGGGCAGCTGAGGATAGGTGATGTTGCAGGCCTTGTCAGTGACACCCATGATCCTTTGAATAAAGAAAAGATAAAAACCCAGCTGTCAGTTTTATTTGTCAAGTTAAGGGTAACTTTATACAGGAATTGGGATGAAGCGGCTAGAGAATTAATTTCATATAGGATTATTGCAGGCACCAATGAAGACTCCAGCTCAGATAAGTTTAGCTGCAGTTGTACAGATTCAAAGACTGCACTTCCTGTGATCTACCCAAAGGCAACTCCTTGGCTTATTACTTGCTGAAGCTTCACCCCTGAGTCATTTTCTTTGTGGCTTTTGTCTGTGCCAGTTTACTGTTGCTTTTTCACACCCTGATAGGGCAAGGATGCAGGTCCCAGTCTACCTCTGCCCGAATGGGAATTGTTGACATTGTTCTGAAACACTTACTAGCCAACTGAGCTCACTGCCCCCACTGCACTCCATGCATATTGAAAATCTGAAGATCAATCCAAGCAGTCTGGAATTCAAGTTTGAAGCTTACTTTTCTCATTGTGAATGAGCTGCTTGTGTACTGTGCAACCAGAGAAACATACTTGTTCATTTAATGCCAGTTTTTCTAACTGGTAATGTCGTATTTATTGCCGATTCCTATCCCTTGAAAGCATCAAGTTAATCTTCTATATTTAGGCTGGAGTCAGTATGAGACCCAGGTCGGGGCAGTAGGTTCTCTTCCCAGTAGGACATTAATGAACCAGAGAAGTCATTTGCTGAAACAAAAACAGAAAATGCTGGAAAATGTCAGCTGGTGTAACAGCATCTGTGGAGAGAGAATACAGCCAACGTTTCGTGCCTAGATGACCCTGATCGCCAGAGCTGACATTGATCTACAAATTACCAGAATTTTACATTTTGTCTTATGCTGCGATTTGAATTCTCAACTGTGTAACCAATCCAGTTACATAACCACTGCCCTACAATGTTTACCTGATGTTCTAGAGGAAGCCACTTTGTACAAAAAAAAGCTTTGTTTTAATTAGATGGCAACATGATTGCCACAATTAGTGTCAATTGCCTGATTATAAAGGGGATAAAACTGCCAGGGATTTCTGCTATGCAGTATACATGCAGAGGGTGCCAAATGAGAACGGCTGTTTTGTCTGTTATAAGCACCATTGTCAAATGGATTGACATTTCTCAGGCAAGCTTCCAGAGAAAGATTGTCTATCCCTGTGAACTGGTACTTCGCAGGATTGGGTGTATTACAGCAAGAATATCTAAGTTTTTCCGTACCTTGACGAAGTTAAAGTTTCAATATGATTTGGTTGCTTTGTATCTGTATTTTTTTTTTAGTGTAAGTGCTATTTTTGTTGTGTTTGCAGTTTGGTGGGAGGTCTTCTGACACTGAGCCCGGATTACTGCTTCGTGTTAGAGGATGAAGGCAGTGTATGTGGTTATGCCCTTGGAACTGTGGACGTGAAACCATTTTGTACAAAGTGCAAAGTCTCCTGGATACCCGCTATGCGGGAGAAGTATATGAAACCAGAGGCGAGTAAGGACCTTTCAGAAGAGCAGGTATTCTCTCAGAATAACTGGCTTTGCATTTACTGTAAATTCCATGTGTGGTTTTAAGAGAATCTTAATGGGGCAGCACAGTGGTTAACATTGCTGCTTCACAGTTCCAGGGACCTGGGTTTGATTCCAAGCTTGGGTCACTGTCTGTGTAGAGTTTGCACATTATCCTCGTGTCTGCGTGGGTTTCCTCTGGGCGCTCCGGTTTCCTCCCACAGTCCAAATTGGTGCAGGGTAAATACGATTAAGGAGATGAATGCGTGGCTCAAGGATTGGTGTAGGAGAAATGGGTTTGAATTTATGGGGCACTAGCACCAGTATTGGGGCAGGTGGGATGGTCTTCGTCTGAATCATGCTGGGACCACAGTCCTGGTGAATTGTATAACTAGGACTGTAGATAGGGCTTTAAACTAATTAGTGGGTGGGGGAAATAACAAAACCTAAAGTAAAGGAGAGAGTATGTATGCAGGTTAATGTTGAGGATGTTCCACTAATTAAAGGAGTAAGGGGCATGAGAGAGGTTAGTAGCGTTTCTACAAATAAGGTCCAGATAAAGGCTGGTATAAAGACATTTTACCTGAATGCACAAAGCATTCAGAACAAAGTAAATGAGCTGATGGCGCAAGTCAGCACAAATGGGTATGATCTAATGGCCATTACGGAAATGTGGTTGCGGGGTGACCGGGACTGGGAACTGAATATCCAGGGGTATCAGGCGTTTAGGAAGGATAGGCAGGAGGAAAAAGGAAGTGGGGTAGCTCTGTTAATAAAGGATAATATCAGGGTGGTAGTAAGAGAAGATGTAGGCTCCAAAGAGCAAAACGTGGAATCGTTGTGGGTGGAGATAAGGAATAGTAAGGGGAGAAAGACCCTGGTGGGTGTGGTCTATAGGCCCCCAAATAATAACTTTGAGGTGGGGCGGGCTATAAACAAACAAATAATTGATGCGTGCAGAAACGGAACGGCGATAATTATGGGGGATTATAATCTGCATATTGATTGGTTGACCCAAGCCGGACACGGTGGATTTGAGGAAGAGTTCTTGGAATGCTGTTGGGATAGTTTCCTTGAACAGTATGTAACGGAACCTACGAGGGAGCGAGCGTCTTAGATCCGATACCGTGTAACGAGGCAGGTAGAATTAGGAATCTTCTTGTGAGGGATCCTGTTGGGATGAGTGATCATAGTATGGTTGAATTTCTGATGCAGATGGAGGATGAGAAAGTAGGGTCTCGAACCTGTGTCCTCTGTTTGAACAGAGGGGAGTATGATGAGATAAGGGCGGAATTGGCGAATGTAGATTGGGGGTGCGGATTGGTTGGTAGGATGGCTGAGGAACAGTGGAGGATTTTTAAGGAGATCTTTTTCGGAACTCAGTAGAAATATATTCCAATGGTAAAGAAGGACCGTAAGAGAAGAGATAACCAGCCATATGAAGCTAAACTAGCTCTAAATATAAAAAATGACAGTAAAAGTTTTTACAAATATATAAAGAGGAGGAGACTGTCTAGAGTGAATGTTGGACCCTTGGAGGATGAGAGGGTGGATTTAGCGGTGGGTGACGAGGAAATGGCTGAGGCTTTAAATAAATTTTTTTGTGTTAGCCTTCACGGAGGAGGACACAAATAGCTTGCCGAATATTAAAGATAGAAGGATGGTAGGAGATGAGGTCTTTAATGCAATTACTGTCACTAGAGAGGTAGTGCTTGATAGATTAGTGGGACTGAAGGTAGACAAGTCCCCGGGACCGGATGGAATGCATCCCAGGGTTCTGAAAGAAATGGCAGAGATGATAGTGGATGCCTTAGTAATTATTTATCAAATTTCACTGCACTCTGGGGAAGTGCCAGAAGATTGGAAAATGGCTACTGTTACACCGCTGTTTAAAAAAAGGTAGCAGACAAAAGGCAGGGAATTATAGGCCGGTTAGTTTAACGTCCGTAGCTGGAAAAATGCTAGAATCCGTCATCAAAGAAGAAATAGCGAGACACCTAGAAAAGAACGGTTTGATCACACAGACACAGCACGGATTTGTGAAGGGGAAGTCGTGTTTGACAAATTTATTGGATTTCTATGAGGATGTGACTAGTGTGGTAGACAGAGGGGAACCGGTGGATGTGGTGTTTATAGATTTCCAGAAGGTGTTTGATAAGGTGCCTCACAAAAGGTTAGGGTGCATGAAGTTGGGGGTTACTGTGGATAGAGGATTGGTTGTCTAAAAGGAAGCAGAGAGTTGGAATCAATGGGTGCAATTCTGGTTGGCAGTTGGTGACTAGTGGAGTGCCGCAGGGATCTGTGCTGGGGCCTCAACTGTTTACCATTTACATAGACGATCTGGAGGAGGGGGCTGAGTGTAGGGTAACGAAATTTGCTGATGATACGAAGATGAGTGGAAAAGCAAATTGCTTGGTGTGGAGAGTCTGCAGAGATCTGGTAGGCTGAGTGAGTGGGCGAGGACCTGGTAGATGGAGTGTAATGTTAGCAAATGTGATGTTATCCACTTTAGTAGAAATAATCATAGGAGGGATTATTATTTAAAAGGCAAAAAACTGCAGCATGTTATGGTGCAGAGGGACCTGGGGGTCCTTGTACACGAGTTGCAAAAACCCAGTCTGCAGGTGCAGCTGGTGATAAAGAAGGCAAATGGAATGTTGGCCTTTATAGCGAGGGGGGGGTAGAATATAAAAGCAAGGAGGTCTTGCTGCATCTGTACAGGGCCCTGGTGAGGTCGCAACTGGAGTACTGTGTGCAGTTTTGGTTGCCGCATTTGCGAAAGGATATATTGCCCTTGGAAGGAGTGCAGTGAAGATTCACTAGGCTGATACGGAGAAGAGGCGGTTAGCCTATGAGGAGAGATTAAATAGACTGGATCTGTATTTGTTGGAGTTTAGAAGGCTGAGGGGGAATCTTATAGAGACATATAAGATAATGAAGGGGCTAGATAGGGTAGAGGTAGAGAGATTCTTCCTGCTTCGAAAGGATAGCAGGACTAGAGGGCACAGCCTCAAAATAAGGGGGGGGACAGTTTAGAACAGAGTTGAGGAGGAACTTTTTCACTCAAAGGATGGTGAGTCTCTGGAATTCTCTGCCCATTGAATTGGTGGAGGCTACCTCGCTGAATATATTTAAGTCATGGGTAGATAGATTTCTGGTAGACGAGGGAATTAAGGGTTATGGGGAGAAAACGAAGTGGAACTGATCCACTTCAGATCAGCCATGATCTTGTTGAATGGCGGGGCAGGCTCAAAGGGCTAGATGGCCTACTCCTGCTCTTATTTCTTATGTTCTTATGTTGTAAAGATGTGCGGGTTAGGTTGATTGGCCATGCTAAAAATGCCCCTTAGTGTCCTGGGATGTATTGTTTAGAGGGATTAGTGGGTAAAATATATAGGGATAGGGGGATGGGGCCTGGGTGGGATTGTGGTGGGTGCAAACTCGAAGGGCCGAATGGCCTCTTTCTGTACTGTAGGGTTTCTACGATGCTATGACTTCTATTATCTCAATCCTGGCACAAGAAAATGCACTTTGATTCTCGTATCCAGAGAATTCGAAACTGAATCTGTATTTTTGTAAGTCTTTATTTTTACCTGCACGAAGTAACTCAGTATTTTATTCCTGACGCTTGGCCACAATCTGACAGCTCCGTGGCTAAATTAGGTATTGCAATTATGGAAGTAGGGGACTGATTTGTTGTCCATAGATTGCCAGAGCACTTGTCAAAAATAATCACAAAATAACCTCCTTCCACAACAAAAATAGAAAATGCTAGAAATATCTTGGGTCTGACGGCATTTGTGGAGCGAGAACAAAACTAACGTGTTGAGTCTGGAGGATTCCTGGTCGGAGCTATTGCCACATCTAATAGCAGGAGGTGTATTTGTCCCATGCTGTGGGCCTATGTGACCTAACCCTATATAACAGCACTGTGTGCAAATAGAACATAGAACATTACAGCGCAGAACAGGCCCTTCGGCCCACGATGTTGCGCCGACCAGTTAAAAAAAAACAATGACCCACTAATCTAAACCAATCCCTTTTCGTCCATAAACCTATCCACGGATCTCTTAAACGCCCCCAAACTAGGCGCATTTACAACTGCAGCAGGCAGGGCATTCCAATCCCTCACCACCCTCTGGGTAAAGAACCTACCCCGACATCCGTCCTATAACTACCCCCCCTTAATTTAAAGACATGCCCCCTCGTGCTAGCTTTCTCCATCCGAGGAAAAAGGCTATCACTGTCCACCCTATCTAAACCTCTAATCATCTTATATGTTTCAATAAGATCCCCTCTTAGCCGCCTTCTTTCTAGCGAAAACAACCCCAAATCCCTCAGTCTCTCCTCATAGGACCTCCCCTCCATACCAGGCAACATCCTGGTAAACCTCCTCTGCACCCTCTCCGAAGCCTCCACATCCTTCCTGTAATGTGGGGATCAGAACTGCACACAGTAATCCAAGTGCGGCCGCACCAGAGTTGTGTACAGTTGCAACATGACGCTGCGACTCCTAAATTCAATCCCCCTACCAATAAACGCCAAGACACCGTATGCCTTCTTAACAACCTTATCTACTTGATTCCCAACTTTCAGGGATCTATGTACACATACACCTAGATCCCTCTGTTCATCCACACTATTCAAAGTCCTCCCGTTAGCCCTATACTCAACACATCTGTTATTCCTACCAAAGTGAATCACCTCACACTTCTCTGCATTAAACTCCATCCGCCACCTCTCGGCCCAGCTCTGCAACCTGTCTAAGTCTCCCTGCAAACTATGACACCCTTCCTCACTATCTACCACACCTCCGACTTTGGTGTCATCAGCAAATTTACTAATCCACCCAGCTATACCCTCATCCAGATCATTAATAAAAATTACAAACAGCAGTGGCCCCAAAACAGATCCCTGAGGCACACCACTCGTAACCAAACTCCATGACGAATATTTACCATCAACCACCACCCTCTGTCTCCTATCTGCTAGCCAATTCCTGATCCAATTTCCTAGACTCCTCAATCCCATACATCTGCATTTTCTGCAGAAGCCTACCATGGTGAACCTTATCAAACGCCTTACTAAAATCCATATACACCACGTCAACTGCCTTACCCCCATCCACCTCTTTGGTCACTTTCTCAAAAAACTCAATAAGGTTAGTAAGGCACGACCTACCCGCTACAAAACCATGCTGACTACCTCCAATCAATTCATTACTCTCCAAATAACTATAAATCCTATCCCTAATAATTTTTTCTAAAACCTTGCCCACAACAGAAGTAAGACTCACCAGTCTATAATTCCCGGGGAAGTCTCTGTTCCCCTTCTTAAACAATGGGACAACATTCGCTATCCTCCAATCTTCCGGTACTATACCAGAGACCAACGACGACCTGAAGATCAGAGCCAGAATGGAAACTTCTTTGTGTTGCCCTGACTTTGCTAACACCTTTCTCCTTTCTTTCTCCTCACCCCTTTTCCGTGAAGCACTTTGAGGTGTTTTTCTGACTTGGAATGCTTTATGAAAGACTCCCAAATTCAATTGGGTGCAGTTGGTGAATTTGACTGTTATTAAGATTATACACTTGGCGGTCAAGGCAGATTGACCAGAGTGATTTAATCTGTGTACCTGAACAGGCTCCTAGTGACGACTAGGAGATTTTCACAGTAACATCACTGCGGTGCTAATTAAGCCTACTTGTGACATTAATATATAAACTTTAAAAACGTCAGCCTATTTGTGCACAGCAAACTCCCATCAGCAAAGTGATAATGACAGATGATTTTTTTTGTGATGTTGATTGAGGGATATTTTGGACAAGGCACTGTTTGCATTGGGGAATCTTGCTGTACAGTTAACAATCCATTGAACCTTTTGCACGAATTACAAAAGGTTAGTATGCAGGTGCAGCAAATCATTGGGCAAAAGTATGTTTCAATTATACAGGGCATTAGTGAGATTTTATTAAAGAAGAATGTAAATGCATTAAAAGCAGTTCAGAAAGTTTAATACCTAGAATGGGCTTACGAGGAAAGGTTGGACAGACTAGTTTTGTATCCACCAGAGTCTAGAAAAGTGATTTGAAACATACAAGATCCTTATGGGATTTGACAGTCGATGTGGAGAGGCAACAGATGCACAGCCTTTGAATATTCTTAAGGCAGAGATGATAAGCAAGGGTTACAGAGGTAGAAGGGAATGTGGAGTTGAATTTATAATCAAGATCAGCAGCGATTTTGCTAAATGGCAGAGCAGGCTAGGGCTGACTGGTTTTCTACTCCTAGTTCATAAGTATTTAATCTGCTGTAAGAATTTTTAGCAAGTATTTGTTTTCAGCGCCCGTTCTCCTTCTTATTCCCCTTGTTCCTTCCAGTTCATCTTTAAAAACTATAAAGAGGCTCATTCTTATTGATTACCACAGAATCCCTACAGTACAGAAGGAAGCCGTTCGGCCTATCAAGTCTGCACCAACTCTCCAAAAGGGCATTACCCCAGGCCCTCCCATCCGCCTTATCCGTAAAATCCCACACGTTTGCCATGACTAATCCAAATCCACCTAACTTGCACTTCGTTGGACTGTTGGAGGAAATCCATGCAGCAAACCATGTAGACATGGAAAGAATATGCAAATTCACATAATCACCTGAGGCCAAAATTGAACCCCAGCCCCTGGTACTGAGGCAACAATGCCACCATGCTCATTAAGTATTCAGGCATACCTAGTGCCAGTAAGGGGAAAGAGCTTAAATTTGTATAGCAGTTTTCATGCTGTCAAAGTGCAGCCCCTCATAGCCCTCAAACTCATTGCTCCAAGAAGAATGAATCCAGCTGAACAGTTACTGCTTAAGGTGGAAATATCCTCAGTGCTGCTTGTGAAACTCTGCTGTATAACCAGATTTGACACTAGGGATCAGTGTTGGCCAGGACAGTGGGAGAGTTCCTAGAACAAAAAAGTACAGCGCAGGACCAGGCCTTCTGGCCCTCCAAGCCTGTGCCGATCATGATACCTGCCTAAACTAAAACGGTATGCACTTAGAATCTGTATCCTTCCATTTCCATCCCATTCTTGTGTTCATCTTGTTGCCCTTTAAATGCTGCTATCATATCTGCTCTCATCACCTCCCCAGGCAGCGTGTTCCTATTTCCTCATTGAACAGTGCCATGTGATTTTTTTTGTGTTGGACAGGCAAGTCTTTTAACTTTTGCATCTTAAGTGAACATTGTCATATATGAGTAAGTCTGTGAGTCACTCATCTTTGGTTTTCATGTAGAAGATGATGCTGAGCTTCCATGAAGAGCAACAAGGCCTGCCAGAAAGCTTCCTTGCCACCTTCCCCTCACTAATTAAAGTGGATGTTCACTCCAAGGTGACAGATCCCAGTGTTGCTAAGAGTATGATGGGTTGCTTGCTTTCATCATTAAAAGCTAATGGTAAGTCAATGTTTTGCATTCCTATCTGAAGAGAAATCAGTGATAGCTAATTATTGGACGCAAACGATGCACTGAATCATGTGGAATGCATCAAACCAGTTGTTATCTCTGGTTTGTTACCCGTGCCACGTACTAGCAAGGAGAAGAATCGGGGGAGAGAGCAGTTGAACGCGTGGCGAGAGGGATTCAGATACCTGGATAATTGGGGGTCATTCTGGGATAGGTGGGACTTGTACAAGCGGGACGGTCTACACCTGAAGAGGGGGTAGCAATATCCTTGGGGGGAATATTTGCTAATGCTCTTTGGGAGGGTTTAAACTAATTCAGCAAGGGGATGGGAATCTGAATTATAGCTCCAGTCTACAGGAGGTTGAGAGTAGTGAGGTCATGAATAAGGTTTCAAGGTTGCAGGACTGTACCAGTAGGCAGGAAGGTGGTTTGAAGTGTGTCTACTTCAATGCGAGGAGCATCCGGAATAAGGTGGGTGAAGTTGCAACATGAGTTGGTACCTGGGACTTCTATGTTGTGGCCATTTTGGAGACATGGATAGAGCAGGGACAGGAATGGTTGTTGCACGTTCCAGGGTTTAGATGTTTGTCAGAGCAGGGAAGGCAGTAAAAGAGGGGGCGGTGTGGCATTGTTAGTCAAGGACAGTATTACGGTGGCAGAAAGGACGTTTGATGAGGACTCATCCATTGAGATAGCATGGGCTGAGGGTAGAAACACGAAAGGAGGTCACCCTGTTGGGAGTTTTCTATAGGCCTCTGAAAAGTTCCAGAGATGTAGAGGAAAGGATTGCAAAGATGATTCTGGATAGGAGCGAAAGTAACAGGGTAGCTGTTATAGGGGACTTTTACTTTACAAATGTTGACTGGAAAAGCTATGGTTCGAATACGTTAGATAGGTCAGTTTTTGTCCAATGTGTGCAGGAGGGTTTCCTGAAACAGTATGTAGGCAGGCCACATTGGATTTGATACTGGGTAATGAACCAGACCAGGTATTAGATGTGGATGTAGGTGAACACTTTAGTGATAGTGACCACAATTGGGTTATGTTTACTTTAGTGATGGAAAGGGATAGGTATATACCACAGGGCAAAAGTTAAAGCTGGGGGAAAGGAAATTATGATGCGATTAGGCGAGATTTAGGATGTGGAAGGAAACTGCAGGGGATGGGCACAATTGAAATATGGAGCTTGTTCAAGGAACAGCTACTGCATGTCCTTGATAAGTATGTTCACTAAAGAAGTTGAATCTTGTGTGAAGAGGAAGAAGGAGACTTAAGTCAAGATGAGACATGAAGGCTCAGTTGGGCGCTTGACAGTTACAAGTTAGCCAGGAAGGACCTAAAGAGAGAGCTAAGAAGAGCCGGGGGGACATGAGAAGTCTTTGGCAGGTAGGATCAAGGAAAACCCTAAAGCTTTCTATCGGTATCTCAAGAATAAAAGAATGACTAGGGTAAGATTAGGACCAATCAAGGACAGCAGTAGGAAGTTATGCGTGGAGTCCAAAGAGATAGGAGAGGCGCTAAATGAATATTTTTTTGTCAGTATTCACACAGGAAAAAGACAGTATCGAAGAGAATACTGAGGTCTAGGCTATTAGTCTAGATGGGATTGAGGCTCATAAAGAGGTGTTAGCAATTCTGGAAAGTGTAAAAATAGATAAGACCCCTGGGCCAGATGGGATTTATCCTAGGCTTCTCTGGGAGGCTAGGGAGGAGATTGCAGAACCTTTGGCTTTGATCTTTAGGTCGTCATTGTCTACAGGAATAGTACCAGAATACTGAAGGATAGCAAATGTTGTCCCCTTGTTTAACAAGGGGAGTAATTATAGACAGTGAGCCTTATTTCTGTTGTAGGCAAAGTTTTGGAAAAGATTATAAGAGAGGATTTATAATCATCTAGAAAGGAATAATTTGATTAGGGATAGTCAGCACGGTTTTGTGAAGGGTAGGTTGTGCCTCACAAACCTTATTGAGTTCTTTGAGAAGGTGACCAAAGAGGTGGATGAGGGTTAAGCAGTTGATGTGTATATGGATTTCAGTAAAGCATCTGGTAAGGTTCCCCATGGTAAGCTATTATAGAAGATAGAGGCATGGGATTGAGGGTGATTTAGTAGTTTGGATCAGAATTGGCTAGCTGTAAGAAGACAGAGGGTGGTGGTAGAGGGTGGTGGTTGATGGGAAATGTTCTTCCTGGAATTCATTTACTAGTGATGTACCAAAAGGATCTGTTTTGGGGCCACTGATGTTTGTCATTTTTATAAGTGACCTGGATGAGGTGTAGAAGGATGGGTTAGTAAATTTGTGGATAACATTAAAGTCGGTGGAGTTGTGGACAGTACAGAAGGATGTTGCAGATTACAGAGGGACATAGATAAGCTGCAGAGTTGGGCTGAGAGGTGGCAAATGGAGTTTAATGTGGAAAAGTGTGAGGTGATTCACTTTGGAAGAAGTAACAGGAATATAGAGTACTGGGTTAATGGTAAGTTACTTGGTAGTGTGGATGAGTAGAGAGATCTCCATGTCGACATGCATAGATCCCTGAAAGTTGGTACCCAGGTTGATAGAGTTGTTAAGAAGGTGTACAGTGTGTTAGCTTTTATTGGTAGAGGGATTGAGTTTCAGAGCCATGAGGTCATGTTGCAGCTGTACAAAACTCTGGTGCAGCTGCACTTGGAGTGCTGCATACAGTTCTGGTCACCGCATTATTGGAAGGATGTGGAAGCATTGGAAAGGGTGCAGAGGAGATTTACCAGGATGTTGCCTGGTATGGTGGGAAGGTGTTATGAGGAAAGACTGGGGGTCTTGAGGCTGTTTTCGTTAGAGAGAAGGTTAAGAGGTGACTTAGAGGCATACAAGATGATCAGAGGGTTAGATAGGATGGACAGTGAGAGCCTTTTTCCTTGGATGGTGATGGCTAGCACGAGGGGACATAACTTTAAATTGAGGGGTGATAGATAAGCGACAGATGTCAGAGGGTAGTAAGGATATGGAATGCCCTGCCTGCAACAGTAGTGGACTCGCCAGCATTAAAGGCATTTAAATCGTCATTGGATAAACATATGGATGATTTTGGAATAGTGTAGGTTAGGTGGGCTTTAGATTGGTTTCTCAGAGCACCGCAACATCAAGGGCTGAAGGGCCTGTGCTGCACTGTAATGTTCTATTTTCTAAATGATTACCTCTCGAATATTAATTTTTTTTTATTTCTCCCACATTCTTGGAAATTCTACAAATGAATTGGTTACTGCCCAAACATGTCCCTTTCTAAAAGAATTCATGTTCTAGGTTTTGGCTGTGTGTTTCTCTCTCCTACAGTGAGGATCTTGGTCGAGATATTTAACTGGAAGATGAGCCTTAGCCAGCTTACATTTGAAGTACATGGTGCACAATGATTGTCAATTAGAGAACTGCAAATAGACGTGTTTGATTGGGCTAAGGATTGTGTAATATCTGATCCCTTGGCAAATCTCCAAGTAACCTACAGCCCCTTGAGGCTAGTGTTGAGAAAATGTACTTTTTTCCACTGAAGGGTTTGATTTGATTTATTGTCACATGTATTAATATACAGTGAAAAGTATTGTATCTTGTGTGCTATACAGACAAAGCAAACTCTTCATAGAGAAGAAGAGTGCCAAATGTCATGTTATATTCATAGTTAGGGTGTAGAGAAAGATCAACTTAGTGTGAGGTAGGTCCAAGTCTGGCAGCAGTGAAAGTGCTGTTTTTGAGTCAGTTGGTACGTGACCTCAGACTTTTGTATTCTTTTCCCAATGGAAGAAGGTGAAGAGAGAATGTCCGGGGTGCGTGGCTTCCTTAATTATGCTGGCTGCTTTGCTGGGGCAGCAGGAAGTGTAGACAGAGTCAATGGATGGGAAGCTGGTTTGCATGATGGACTGGGCTTCATTCATGACCCTTTGTAGTTTCTTGCAGACTTGGGCAGAGTAGGAGCCATATCAAGCTGTGATGCAACCAGAAAGGACTTCCATTAGAGGGGTAGGTGACTTCTATCTTCAGTGATATCCTGCCTGGTAATTGCGAGACCCTAGAATGTCATGGATAATGAGCAAAACAACCAATCAAAACGGTGTTGTCCATGAAGTCAGCCCTTCAACATTGATATCACTGCCCTGCGAGAGTCCTGAAGAGCAGCTGAGGGAAGATGGCAGTGGTTGCACCACCTTGTGAAGAGAAAAATCCACGGATCAGCCCAAGATGCATGGAATTGGAGTCAGTACCAAGAACAAACTTGTCAGCTGACTTTGGAACTCGCTGTCAGCATCAATGAGCATCTTAGCCCCTCCATCCACAATTTGCCAAGAACCAGCAGGTAGCAGCCATGAGTGTTTACCCCCAACCCTTGATGTCATTGAGTCCAAAGAAGGCTTCTATTCCACCCTAGCACCATGCAGTCCAATATTTCTAAGGAGAATGAGATCATCACCCTCAATGCCAGGGTTGTAAAGGACTCCCAACTCTGGAAAGGAGTTGGAATTTGCAACTCCGCGATTTCCCTACTCGCGTGGAAATGCATGGAACGCTAGCTTGTCATCACTAGCACGCTGTTCCATCAAACCAAGTCCAGGACTTCCTGAAGACTGCTACAGTCGAAGCACTGGCACATGATCATCTTTGTCATTGCTGATCCTGAAACCAAAAGATGCCCTCATCCCCAAAATAATGACCAGTGCCGATGATTGCTGGACCATCCATTCCACTATGTCGTTCAATCTTCACTGGAAGCAGCGGAGGATGAAGAAACAGCCCTTGTAACAATGTCTTCAGCAAAACCTCAAGTGTTTATTCTAATAAAGTGGAGGAAAACTGGAAAGAACACCATTGCAATCTGTGGAGAAACCATTGGCTACAAGAGCAGAAAACACCAAGACTGGTTCGATGAGAACAACCACACCATCCAAGACCTCATCAACAAGAAAAAGAAAGGTCTTTGTGCTTGACAAAATATCGTAACCAGCAAGGCTAGAGAAGAGATAGGCAGGGGTACAAAGAAGATCTAGGGAAATCAAGAAACAGTGATGGACTGGACTGAGAAAACTAAGGAGCTGCAACTCTTCACTGACTAATATAGCACTCCAGGCTGTTTCAATGCCATCAAGGCAATATCTTGACCCAACACTACACCTCAAACCGTTACAGAATGAGGATTGAACTCTCCTCAGAGACCAAGAATACATCAGCCCTCAATGGAGGAATGCTCCAAAGAACTCCTAAACTGTGATATAATCCATAGATTAAGGGAGGCAATGGTCTAGAGGCATTATCACTAGACTATTAATCCAGAAACTCAGCTAAAATTCTGAGGACCTGGGTTCGAATCCTGCCACAGCAGATAGTGAAATTTGAATTCAATTAAAAAAATCTGGAATTAAGAATCTAATGACCATGAAACCATTATCGGAAAAACCCATTTGGTACATTCATGTTGTTTGGGGAGGGAAATCTGTCGTTGTTACCTAGTCTGGTCTACATGTGACTCCAGAGCCACAACATTGTGGTTGCGTCTCAATTGCCCTTGGGCAACTGGGGACGGACAATAAATGCTGACCAGCCAGTGACGCCCATGTCCTAAGAAGTAATTTTTAAAAATTGTTTTTGAGGAAATCCCCCAATTCATCATCAAATATGATCTTGAATACAGTGAAATGTATTGTTTCTTGCATGTCATACAGATAAAACGTACGGCTCTTAGAGTAGGGGAGAAGAAAAGGATGGGGTACCGAACATAATGTTTCAGTTAGGTTGAAGAGAAAAATCAGCTTAATATCTGATAGGTTTATTCAAAAGTCTGACAGCAATAAAGAAGCTGTTTTTGAATTGGTCAGTATGTTTTCAGACTTTTGTATCTTTTACCTGACGAAAGGAGGTGGAAGAGAGGTATATCTAGGATGCATAGGGTCCTTGATTATGTTGGCTGCTTTCCCGAGACAGCAAGAAATGGGGTGGCATGATGGCACAGTTGTTAGCACCTCACAGTGCAAGGGACCCAGGTTCGATTCCCAGCTTTGGTCACTGTCTGTGTGGAATTTGCACGTTCTCCCCATGTCTGTGTGAGTTTCCTCCAGGTGCTCTGGTTTCCTCCCACAGTCCAAAAGATGTGCTGGTTAGGTACATTGGACATGCTAAGTTCTCCCTCAGTGTGCCCAAACAGGTGGTGGAGTGTGGCGACTGGGGAATTTTCATAGTAACTTCATTGTAGTGTTACGGTAAGCCTATTTGTGACACTAATAAATAAACTTTAAAGTGTAGATGGAGTCAATGGATGGGAGGCTGGTTTGCATGTTGGACTGAGCTATGTTCCCAACCTTTTGTAGTTTCTTGCAGTCTTGCTCAGAGCCATACTGAGCTATGATACAAGCGAATAGGACGCTTTCTAGGTGCATCTGTAAAATTTGGTAAGAGTTGTAGTGGACAAGCTAAATTTCTTTAGCCTTCTGAGCAAGTAGTCATTGGGCTTTCTTAACTATCGTGTTGGCGTGGAGAGACCAGGACAGATTGTCCTCCATTATGTTTCCTGAAGTCGATGACTATCTGCTTTGTTGTATTGATATAGAGGGAGAGATTATCGTCATCACACCAGTTCACCAAATTCTCTACCATCTGGGACACCAGAAATTTCAGCCAACCTCAGGGATGCCTCAGGAGGCCATTTGGTCCATCAAATCTGCACCAAGCACAATCCCACCCAAGTCCTATCCTCGCAACCCCATGCATTTACCATTAATAGTCCCCCTGACACTAAAGGGCAACTTTAGCATAGCCAATCCATCCAACACACACATCTTTAGACCATAGGAAGAAACCAGAGCACCCAGAAGAAACTCCCACAGACATGGTAAGAATGTGCAGACTCCACACAGACAGTAACCTGAGGCTGGAATCGAACCCAGGTCTCTCATGGCGTGAGGCAGCAGTGCTAACCACTGTGCCACTTTGCCACTCTGTATTGTGAGTAATTCTGGAATCCACATGGGAGTGCAGAGCAGATTTACCAGGATGTTGCCTGGCTGGAGAGTTTATGAAGAGTGGTTGGATACTCTAAAATTATCTTCCTTGGAGCAGAGGAGATTGAGGATGCGAAGCCAAGGCATACAAGGCTTTGGGCCAAGTGCTGGAAAATGGCATTGTAATAGTTTGGGTGGTTTGTCTTGGGTGCAGATGAGATGGGGCTGAAGGGCCTCTTTCAGTGCTGAACTTTTTCTGACTCTGACATGAGAGAGAGAATAACACCCTGTGATGTACAGATACTATATTTTGCTTTGGGTGCATTTTTATTTGGTAACTGAGGCACTGCTGTAGCTTTGTTTCCCGTTTTATGACCCCATTCCTTCTATTTGATTCCAACTGCTGGAAATAGCATTTAGATACTTGCATTTCTAATTGGTTGACATATTTCTAATTTAAAAGTTAATTATGCAATGTTTATATAAATATAAATTGTCGTGTCAAACATTCAAACATCAATGTGTCTAATCAAGACCTAGGATTGCTTTGAAACACTTGATTCTATCTTGTAACACTGAACTTCTTAATCCTAAATTGCAGTTGCAGGATACATTAGTTAGGCCCAAGGCCCATGTTTCAGGTATGTTGAAATGTGCTCTCCTAACAAGCAGCATGCTTATGCTGTCTTGCAAACTCCTGAATTTCACCCGAAATTCTGAATGTGTGGGGATGGTATGGGGAAGCGGGGCCTTGGTTGAATTGACACATTCTTGTTACTGGGTAGCAGTAGAAAGGAAATGTCACTGACATAGCTTCTACGTAACAGCAGCAATTTGCATTTTTATAGCACCTTTAATGCAGCTAAACCTGCCAGGGTGCTCTACAGGAGCAATTATCAAACAAAATTTGATATCAAGCCAGGTGAGATATTGGGATAAGCGATCAAAAGTTTTTTCAGTCAAGTGGCTGAAAGATGACAAAGGATAGATGGCCTGTGACGGATCCAGGGTATTTCGGAGTGCCTATTCCACTACAGGTTGTTTGCAGTGGGTTCTGATGAGTTAAATTCCTACTTTTTTTTTAGGGTCCCGAGGAGCATTCTGTGAAGTAAAACCCAATGATCGACGAGGACTGGAATTCTACAGAAAACTGGGCTTCTTGGAGTTGGCTAAAATGGAGGGATTCCCGAAAGAGATGTTGGTTCTGGGAAGGAACTTGTAACGGTTGCCCTGTGCTACGTAGTGTAATTAAAGGATGTGTATAATTAAATGTATCTAAATTTAGCCTTAAGCTGAATAACCTGTGTTTAATAATGTTTTATATTTTATCTTTTTTTATTTGAAATGCATAATAAGGTGAACTTGATCTAGATGGCACTTTGTGAAATGGGCGGAGCTCCACTGATGCAGTAACAAAGCAATGCCTTTTCCATTTTCTGTTTTTTGCCCTTTTTATTATTTTTCCCATCTCACGTCAGAAATTCTGTTATTAAACAGGAAGTTGGTAAGGAGGAGAATGGTTTCTCTCACTTCTGATGCCAGTAACAGACTGACAGTGTTTGCTTGCTGTGCAGCCATTTAAACCATTTTGTCATAATGAAGCTGTTTATACCTGACCCTCCATCACAGAGGAAAGTTTGGACATTTTGGCTTGCAGTGATGAAACGAGCCAAGTTCAGTTTGAATGAGGTTCTGGGATTTCCAACTGGTACCTTGGAGTCTGCTTTCTGCAGTATTGTTCTGTGAAAACTAATGGTCTTTTAGACTTTAAATTGATTCCTCTTTAAAAAGGCACCTTGCATGTAGAGATTCTTAAAATCTAATTTAGCATTTTATAGAATTGTTTCCCAATAAAGGATCAAACTGTAAATGTAAATCTGAAATAAGTGCACCAGTGCTAGGAATACACAGCCGGTTAGGCAACATCTGTAAAGGCGAAAGGCAGACTAATATTTTGAGTGCCTGCCCGTCAGAACCTGATTTGAGCTGTATATCTAAGCCATTTATTGAGGTGGGAGAATTTCTTTTGTATAAAGACCACCTGAAGTCAAACTTGGAAGTGGATCTACACTGGATTTCACGAGTAACAATGTAGACCTATAATTACCACTTTTAATACAGGTAGAATAGCCCAGTCCTTTATGTGACTTTACCTTCCTCCCCTGTACCCACAGCCCTCAGTAAATTTCAGTAACCTCCTATACATGTTGCCCTGTTGAGTAATGGTTTGTTCTGCTAAGAAGAGTTCATTGCAGAAGTTGATGTAGAGGAATTGAAATAGTAAACATGCAATTTCTGGTTTTGTGGCCTGGTTTGTTGCGTGGACCAGCAACCATTTGCCTTGTGACCAATTCTCCTGCGTTTGATTCTGGTATCTGTGTCCATGGTACGTCTTGTGGCAGTCAGGTTGGGAGGGACACTAAGGATGAGATGAGATCCCCTAATATCTGCAGCAAAGAGGAGGGAATCAGGAAGATGGGCACAAGCACTGAGCGAAGCCAGCGATACTCATAGCTTGTATTGTTTCTGGTATTTGGGAGGAAACAAGTTCACTTTTCCATGTTTATTATACTGACATCCACATTCCTGCTACTTCTACTTCTGCCTCTTTTCTGAAGAAGTCATTGTGATTCTCTCTCCACAGATGCTGTCAAACCTGCTGAGTTTTTCCAGCATTTTCTGTTTATTCCTGCAACTGGTATCTGTTTTCGCAACCTGTCTCTGTTATAGCTTTTTAAAAATTCTGCATTTAGTTGTCGCACTCGATTCTTAAATCCTGGATTGAGTGAAAATTAGCTGCAACTCATGTTAAATTCCATTCATTCTTGCCTGGATATTTTTCCAAACACTTATGAGTCTACATCTGCATGCACTATGCAAATTTAGCTTTTCTATTTATTCTCTTACCATGCCTGGTTTCATCAAACTGAGCAAAATACTCAAATGCAGTCAAAGTTTTCAGATCTCCTGCTCCCTGCCCCACCCATTACCACCTCACACATCTCAGCTTATCTCCAGTCAAATAGAAGAACTCTGTTATGTAATGTACTCAGAATTGGACAGAAATAATGTTGCTATTATATGATTCTATGTGAATGATGCAGGGAGCAGAAGGAATACAAAATTATCCAGGTACGGTTCCGGTCACATTCCCGGATCTAGCCACATAGAAATCTGATTTTACAGACTCCTCGAGGTCTACAGACCAATCTTGTTTGAAAATCCATGTTTTATAAAACCAGATTAATACCCTTTTAAATCATCTTTTCTGTCTCATTTCTGCCCTGCCCCTTACTATCTCCCAGATTACACTGCGACATGTTTGTGTATTTGGTTTCCTTGCTGCATACTTGAGACCAGCTGCTGGCTTCTTTGCTTCCTTTGGTTGTGCAGTGCTATTGTTTGCATAAGTGTTAGAAACCAATCTATGGGAACGGTATGGGGAGAATGGAGTTGCATGGAGATATGTGGGCTGTGCTGAAGAATCAGTGTTGTAGGAAGACTGTGGGTCTGTGATTCCAGAAACTGATAGCATGCCAGTGCGCACAAATCTCTGTAGAAACTAATGAGCCACTGTCTTTTGAGGGTAGGGAAGAAATTGAACCAAATACTTAGCAGATTGGATAGAGTTGCCTGCCTGTTAGATTTTCTGTTGCAAACATCAACCTGCTGTGTATTCTGGCACTTGGGTTTTTTGCCCCATTAGCTAAAATAGAAATGGCAACTTGTTTAACATTTCCTCACCAAATTGCCTTTGAGAAAGTGGACCACTGCAGTACATGCAATGTAGGTACTCAAAAATATGTAAGCTCCAGGATTTTTACCCAGTGACAGTGATGAACTCCAAGTCAGGATAACGTACAGTTGAGGGAGGTGTGCGGGTGACGGTGTTCCCATGCATCTGCCACTTGACCTAGGCAGTAGATGTTGAGAGCTTGGGTCATGATGCTTAAGGCAGGTTTCAGTGGTTCTTTCTCCTCCAAGGATTAAACTGATTCAGTATTTTTCATCAGGTAAAAGAAGGAAAGCTTTCTTTACACCCAATGGTATGGTTACAGATTCTAGCCTCCCAAACCTGAGGTGTGGCTAGTGCAAACATTGAGCTGTAAAACAATCGAATGAACATACTAGTGGCTTCAGTTTTACAGACTACGCTGGGGGTCCATATTGCCTGTCTTAAACTATAAAGCATATTAACTCTGATCATTACCATAATATTGTAACACCAAACTCTGCGGGTGCCAACCCTTCATTTATTTCTGTAACATGGGAATTTAGCCAAACTCCCTTACCTTCCACAGCCCATTTTCAAAATGCACAGACATACTGCTAGCTTTTGATAAGTTAACTGGTGTCCTTTTGCCAAAACTTCTGACACTCATCAGTGGAGTACAGTCCAGATAAGGAAAGAACTGTGTACATATAAATCTTTTAAAAAGATCATCTTTTTGTGTGTCTTTTGTTTTAAAATGTTAGGATGCAAGTTAAAAGGGTTTGTTTACTCAGTGTTAACTGTTCCGGTGTTGACCTAAACATATGCTTCTAGTCTGTTTTTAATCACGTCCCAATGACAGAAAATTCAACAGTTATGCTGATTTGTTGTTAACATGGATAAACTAAACCAGTCCTGGAGTGGGAACCCTAAGGGAAAATGTTTAGAAGCATAACCTAAGTGAACGTGGGAACCTGAGCAGCTAAAAACTCCTGGCTAATTGCTGCTTTTGGGATATTGTTCGAGGTGAAGCACCATTTCCTCTGTGGTTGTAGTTCACCATCAGTGTTAGGAAGCTCCATCTTCCCAATGATCTGGTTATTGTCTTCTGTGTAAATTGAAATTTGCTGCTGCAGGTGACATTGCTGCTAGTTTTAATTTAGTAGGAAGTATTTATATTCCATTAAAGAACAAGAACAAAATATCAGCCTGGGAAACAGGCCCTTCGGCCCAACGAGCCCACGCTGCCATCTCAACACCACCAGTCCACCTCTCTACCCACGACCCCTATCTAATGTTTTATGGCCATCCAGATTGAGGGAAACTGATTTAGGGACAATTTATTCCTGCCAGTCAGCCTAACAGCACATCTTTGGGGTGTGGGAGGAAACCGGAGCACCCGGAGAAAACCCACGCAAGCACGGGGAGAATGCGCAAACTGCCACAGACACCGGCCCAAATCCATGTGTCTGCACAGCAATCAGCGATAGTCACTGAGCTGTCATCTTGCTCAGTATCTTGTCCAGTTTAGGCACACACTAACGACATGAAGCACTAGGCCAATCTCGAACAGCCCCAGTACGACCCATCGTGTGTATGTCCCTCGTTGGATACGAGGTGGACCGACTTAAAACCTGTGAATGAAAGAGAAAAAAAACATTATTATCATACTATACCCATTTACGTTACCAGGGACGCCCCAATGCTAATGACCCTTATTTAAAAGGTTCTCTTATATCCACCCATCTCCAACTCAGTCATATGTCTGTCTAAGTTACTCTTAAAGGACTCTAGGGTGTTTGCCTCCACCACCTTACTTGGCAGAGCATTCCATACCCCCACTACCCTCTGTGTGAAAAACCTCCCTCTAATATCTGTGTTGTACTGCTCCCCCCTCACCTTAAGTCCATGGCCCCTTGTCCTACGTGTCTCTATTATAGGAAATAGCTTACCTCTGTTTACTCTAAGTATACCCTTCATAATCTTATATACCTCTATTAGATCCCCCCCCCCCCCTCAGTCAGTGTCTTTCAGGGGAAAAGAGTCCCAATTTCTTCAATCTTTCCTCATACCCCAGTCCTTCCATACCAAGCAACTGATCATCTCATTGCAATCATTCCTGAGCAAAACAGTCTATTACCAGAGTAGGCATCACTGTCGCACGATTACAGCCAGAATGGTTCTGCACTATTTCTATAGTCACAGCTTGTCCCTGGGCTGTACATAGGTGAGTACCTTCTGGTTGTGGTGGGACTAATATGACTGGATGCGGAAGTGTACTTGCTGTTTGGTGGGAGGTTGTGGTTCTGGGTTTTTGTGGGATGTGGGTATTGCTGGCTCGACCAACATTGATTGCCCATTCTTAGTTACCCTTCAGAACGTGGTGGTGAATTGTCTTCTTGAAGTCCCTGAGGTGTAGGTGCTGTTGTATTTTGGAGAATTGTTGCTAGGAACCACGGAGGATTAAAAATAATGGAACTTTATTTACAGGGTGGTGTTCGCTGCACGGATGCGTCGCTCTGGCATACACAATGTTTATTGCAACTACAAACAACCAATGGTAATATGTACCAGCTACACCCACAGTGCTTTTAGGGAGAGAATTCTAGGAATTTGACCCAGCGACTGTGAAGGAAGACCTATATTTTCAAGTTAAGATAGTGCCTGATGGTTTTTCACACTCTGGGTGTCCTCCATGTAACTCGATCTTTTTGAAGCTACGATATAGTTGAGAAGGAAGAACATTCAAAAGTCATATAAACTGTTTTGTGAAGAAAACTTATTTCATAGCCAGGTCAAGTTAACATCGACTAATGTTACCAGTGAGCATTAGAGGGTGCCATGGTACCACTTTTCTCTGGCTGTTCCCTGCAGTTGTTGCCAATAATTAAGAAAGCACATAAATAATTTTCAGTTTAATTATTCCCATTTTAAAACCCATTCTTGTTTCAAAAAATGTGAACTAAAGGAAAAGTGATCAAAGGCAAAGAAAGAATGGTGGTTGGACTAATTGAATGGCTTTTGAAAATAAGCTGGCACAGACACATCGAGTCAAAATGCCTCCTGTGTAGTGGCTGTAGAAACCTATTCCTGGCATGTTTAACAAACTTGGATCTGGTTTGTAGAGAAGGAGATCCTGGCCCAGCTAAATTTAGTAAAAATAATGTTGGGTTGAATCTTGTATTCATTGGTACTTTGAACGTTGCTGAGGGTGAGGTTTTCTAATTTTGGTAACGCACTTGTTCTGCATTCACCCTCCAAAGATTTTGCCACTTGCGTTCCTTGTGTGTGGAGAGAGCTTTCACTGACAGTGTCCTTGGTTTAAATCCTAATTGAATATTTGGCCAGGCTGACACTCCCAATGGTGCAGAGGTTTATGCTGTCTGAGGGTTGCATTTTTCAAATGAGACATTTAAACCGTGATTTCTTGTCCACCCTATCTAGATGTAAATGATTGCCTGATACTGTTTTGAAATAAAACAGGGGAGGTCTTCAGTATCCTGACCAATATAATCCCATAATTAAATGCCATAAGTCGTCATTTATATTGCTGTTTGTGGGACTTTGCTTTTCAAATACTCCATATTTGTAGCTCAGTACTTGATTTGTGAAGCATTTGCCAAGATCCTGATGTAAATATATGGCTATTTTGGCTGTCTTGTATAACAGCCAGAGTATATTAAGTTGATTGCTGTCTGGTTAATCCATGGTGGATGGAATTGGGCAGTGGTTGTGATGCTCGTCATGGTCAGACATCAGGCTCACTGTTGGGAAAAGGCCTATTTGACTGAGGTATCATTGAGACACTCACTACCTTCAGTTCCTCATTGGCTTCCTTCTTTACAGTATTCCATTCAGCTGCCCGAGTCTATTGCACGATGTTGATCTGCAATTCAGCTGCTCGCATAGTGTTGTCAAGAGCGGAGTGCATCCAAACCAGAGTGGAAGTGTGGCCATTTGATGCAAAGGGAGGAAGGTTCTACTGCTTTTTCATCAAATAATTGTAGAGCTTTGTGTCAGCTGGAGTTATAAATATCCCATGTTTTGTGTACTTAGTCAAGTTGGTGTGCAAAAAAATTTAAATTGTACCAGAGCAGGCTGTGCATCTGAAAGGTGGGAGCTTGTGGCCAACGAAAGTGAGCCAAGTGAACCCAGTTTCTCAAGTTTGCAGTTATTGAGCAGGTGTGTGATTTGGAGATGTAGATACTGTCCACCTCATACAATTAGTTTCAGACCAAATTCACAACTGAGAATTCAGTATTTCAATGTCAGTGGGACCAGTAAAGGGAAATCCAGGTGAGACAGAGAATGAGGATTCACAAACTGATGGACTCAACCAATTTGGTTCACTAATGTCCTTTAGGGAAGGAAATCTGCTGTCCTTGCATGTGATTCTAGAGCTACAGAATGAGGTTGACTCTCGACTGCCTTTAGGCAACTAGGGGTGGCCAGTAAATGCTGGTCAGCTTTGTCAATAACCTTCCTTCCAATTGGGGACGTACAACATCTTTACAACCCAGATACTGAAGCAGTCTGTGCCCAAATGCAGCAAAACCTGGATAATATTCAGGCTTGGGCTGACAAGTAACATTTGTGCCATATGAAGGCCAGGTGATGAACATCTCCAACAAGAGAGGATGTTGGCATTAATTGGCATTGCCAGACTGAATTTCCCATTTATAATAATACCCCCACATGTTGATAGAGATTTACAGCATCGAAATATGTCTGTCAGCCCATCTTGTCTATGCTGCTGTTTTTAACCATCATGCTAGTCCCAATTGTCCTTTATACCCACCTCACCCCTGTAAGTCTGAATACAAAATTGTACCTGTGCCTTGTTCCAGACCGTCAGTTTAAAAAAAAAAATGCCCCTCTGGACCCTTTTGTATTTCTTGCCTCTCACCTTTAGCCTCCCCTACCTTTAAAATAGAGGGGCACAGATCAGCTAGTCAATATCTTATACTATAGACCTTTATAAGATCACCCCTAAGCCTCCTACGCTCCAGGGGAAAAAAAAGTCCTGGTCTATCCAGCCAAGTCCCAATACCATCCTAGTAAATCTTCCCTGCACTCTTTCTATGTCCTTTCTATAATAGGGTGACCAGAACTGTACACAGTATTCCAAGTGTGGCCTTATCAAGTCTTATATAACTTCAAAAAGATATCCCAACTCCTGTATTCAATGTTCTAACCAATTAAACCAAGCATGTCAAATGCTGCCTGCACCACCCTGACCAGAAACTGAACTAGAATAACTATATAAATACAGTGGCTACCAAAGCTGGTCAACGACTGGGAATTCTGCCATGAGTAGCTCACTTCCTAATTCTCTAAAGCCTGTGCACTACAAGGCACAAGTCAGGAGTGTTATGGAATACCCTCCACGTGTTTGGATCAGTGCTGCTCCAACAATAGCAATAAGTGTGACACCATCCAGAACAAAACAGCCTGCTTGATTGTTACATTCACTCCCTCCATCACTGACAAACAGTGGCAGTTGTGTGTACCATCTACAAGATGCACTGCGGGAACTCCATGTTCCTTAGGCAGCATTTTCCAAACCCACAACCACTACCATTTAGAAGAACAAGAGCAACAGATACCTGAGAATTCCACCACTTGGAGGTTCATCTCCAAGCCCTTCATCGTGCTGAGTTGGAATTATATTTCCGCTCCTTCACTGTCATTAGGTAAAAATCTTGGCATGTGCTCACTAACACTGTTGTGGGTGTACCTACACTTTAGGGACTGCAGTGGTTCAAGAAGGTAGCTCACCATCGCCTCAATGGCAACTAGGGATGAGCAATAAATCCTGGACTAGCCAGTGATGCCCACATCCCATAAAATGAATGTAAAAAAACTACCCCCTCCTCAACTCCTTGACCCCCTCAAACGCTCTTCCATTTATTAATCCACTCATTAATATAGGCCCCAACCTCATGAGGCCCCATCCTTACAAGACTCCACTCCTCAGCCCACCAAACTGCAAATTGTCCATTAACCACTCCCTTGTATTCTAATTTTTTTGGTGATTGCTAATACATCTCTAATATATTTCATTATGAAATGCTAGCGGTCATGGAGACATTGTATAACAGAGGTTGCCCTTCAACAGTGGTGAGGAAACACTTCCACGAGCAAACAGTGGCATAAGCTTGCAATTCTTCCACAACTAATAACCAGTGTGTTAATTTAGATTTTTTTGTTGATTGGCACAAAGGCAATATGATCAGCTATGACTCTTATTGCATAGCAGAACAGACTTGAGGTTTAAATGGTCCACTCCCTACCCCTTAACATTTTTATGAAGAGACAACTATGAATCTCAGTCTTGAAAGCTGTAATTGTCCCCAGGGTTTTGGGAGCGAGTTCCAGATTTCTTCCAAAAATTAGTTCAGCCTTTTTTTTGTGAAAATTATGGCCCTTTTTTTAATAGCTCCTCAGAGGAAATCATCCTGGATCTACTCCCTCAATAATCACACTTTAATCTTGATAGCAATCCAGGGATTGAACCTGTAGTATAAGGCTAATTATCTGTTGCACTAACTGCTCTTTTCTCCTCACAAAGAAATTATGGAAAGTACAGATACAATGCTCTTACTGCTCCCAGCAGGAAGCTGATGACCATGTGGTTATTGATCAGAAATTGCTGCAGTTTCCAATGTTTCTTTCCACATATGCAGTGTTAGCAATTCTCTGTCATGTCTTATATCCCAGTGCTATGTAGACAGTCAGCTGTGGTTCTGCCTTCTTTCAGTCCCAGGTTTCTGATTCTTACCTAAGTGCAAATTACATTTACAAACCTCAACAGGAATGTCCTGACACGAGATAGTTTAAAAAAAACTGGACTCTTGTGACAAAATGTTGCAACGTGAGTAGGCCAGTGTCACACCCATTCAGTAACCAATGGATAATAAGCATCAGTCTCACAATGCTTACTGTGTCCTGGCTAAAGAGGTGATCACAGAGGACGGAATTTAACTCTAGAAGATACACAGTGGTGTAGAGGCTACATAAGTGGACAAAATCCTGACAAGAATTTGAATTAAACCAAATCAAGTGGCCAGGAGTCGTACGGTGCAGAAAAGGTCCTTTCTGTACCGAGGATAACTACCACAAAGGCATGCCAATCCCATTTCCTTGCACTCACCCCATATCCTTGAATATTATGATATTTCAAGTGCTCATCTAAATATTTTTTTAATGGATGTGAAGTTTCCAATCTCCATTATCTTCCCATGCAAATTCCAGAGTTCCACGGCCCTAAGTGATTTTTTTTTCTAAAATCCCCTCAATCTCCTGCCCCTTACCCTAAAACTTCCCCCTCATGAGTGACCTCTCAACCCAGAGGAAACAGCTGCTTGCTACTCACCCTGTCCATACCCCTCAATCTTAAAACACCTTAACCATGTCCCTGCCCCCCGCACTCCACCATCCTCAGCCTTCTCTGCTCTAGAGAAAACAATGCAAGCCTATCCAGTCTTAAAGCTCAAATGCTCCATCCCAGGATTACATCCTGGTGAATCTCCGCTATCCCCTCACATGCTATCACATCCTTCCTCGAGCGAGGTGACCAGACTGCATATAGTATCCAGTTGTGATCTAACCAATGCTCTGTATAACATGAATATAATCTCCTTGCTCTTATATTCTATGCCACGACTGATAAAAGCAAAGGTTGCATATTCTTCTTAACTATTCTATTCATGAGCCCTGCTAAACTTTGGGAATCTATGAATAATTATACAATAATCCTGCTGTTCCTCTGAGCTTCCCAATGTCCTACCATTCATTACTCGCTCATCTTGTTTCTTCTTCTAAAGTGCATCACCTTGTACTTCTCTGGGTTAAATACCATTCGCCACTGCTCTGCCCATCTGACCAACCCACCCATATCTTAAAGATTATTTATTAGTGTCACAAATATTCTTACCATAACACTGCAATGAAGTTAGTGAAAATCTTCACGTCACCACCTGTTCAGGTACACAAGGAGAATTTAGCATAGCCAATCCGCCTAACCAAGTGTGTGTCTCTCTCCTGTAACTTACAACCATCTTCATTATTAACCACCCTACCAATCTTGGTGTCATCTACAAACTTGCTTAATACTCCCAGCACATTTTCATCTGTCATTTACATATAACAATAAGAGTAAATAATTACTGTAAAACCCAATTAGTTTACTGATGACCTTTAGGGAAGGAAGCCTTTTGTCCATACCCATTTAGTCAATATGATGGGGGAAATTAGAGATTCAGCATGGCTCAGTCCAGGGAATGATGCAGCATTGGAAACAGCAGCGATGCAAGATTTAATATTATTTATTGCACTCTATGACACGTCAGTAAACTGATAACATCACGCCCTTGTCCAGCCATTTGGAGAACTGTGCTAAACTACATCCGACACACAGACATGAAGTGGAATTACCCTTCCATTCATTCGCTGTAACCTGATTTTATTCAACACACAGGTACACTGAAGTCACAAATAAATATAAATTTAGTCATCACATCTTGCTCAAGGATGACTTTCTGCGTTCATCCACAGATCTGGAAAGAATTAACATGCTAGGGAAGTTATAGAATCATAGAATCCTACAGTGCAGAAGGAGGCCATTCAGCCCATTAAGTCTGCACCGACAACAATCCCACCCAGGCCCTATCCCCATAACCCCATGCATTTATCCAGCTAGTCACCTGACACTAAGGGGCAATTTAGCATGGTCAATCCACCTAACTCACACATTTTTGGAGTGTGAAAGGAAACCGGAGCACCCAGAGGAAACCCATGCAGACATGGGGAGAATGTGCAAACTCCACACAGACAGTGACCCACGGCAGGAATCAAACGTGGGTCCCCGGTGCTGTGAAGCAGCAGTGCTAACCACCTTGCTGCCCCCAGGTCAACGCAGATACTGTGGGCAGTGTGTGAAAACAATGTATGCCTGACACAACAACCCCAACTGATATAGGTTCACTCAGGTGATGGGTACCCTCCCTCCCCCAAGCAGGTTATTCTACTGTGGAGGGCATCATAGCTGAGCATTACATTGCCTTTAATTAATATCCACACACTTTTCCATCAGAAGTGTACTGTACAGTGTCAGAAGGATCCTATTTGATTTCTAATGTTCCTAAGGGCTAAATGTATGTCTGAACATTGGCTTTCCTGGTCTTCCAGTTATGCACCTACCAAATAAAGATCAGTTTCCAATTGTTTGTCTGTCAGTGAGCCGGTTCCCTCTTTAAACATTAAGAAGTCTCACAATACCAGGTTAAAGCCCAATGGGTTTATTTGGTATCATGAGCTTTCAGATCTCTCTTTAAACAGCCAATGGTCATGGTTTATTTCTGACCACAAGGTGGCAACACATATCGTTTCAGCTTCAACTGAACATCAGCTGTTCTGGATAAAGTTGATTTACATTCAGTGCAGCTCTTTTGCAGACAGACCCGAAAGGAAGACTGAGGAAGGTTCACTTAATGCAGCAACTTCTTAAAATGCACTTCAGTGTTGATGGGGATCATATCCTTTCATGGTATTTACGATGATTAGAAGTCGTGGATGGAAAGAAATTGCTTTCTCTCGTGGGCAAGTCTAGAAAAAAGGAAAATCTCCGTAAAATTAGAACTCGGCTGCTTAGGGGTGATGTCTGGGAGCACTTCAAACAAAAACTAGTGGAACTCTCTCCCCGCAAAAGTGCTGTTGAGGCTAGGGTCACTTGGAGCTTTCAGAATTGAAAATGATAGATTATTGTTGGGTGAGGATGTTTAAGGAAATGGAACTGTGGTGGGTAAATGGAGTTAAGATACAGATCACTCTTAATCTAAGTGACTGACAGAACAAGTTCATACGAACAAAAGAAACAGGAGTTGACCTATTTGGCTTCTCAAGTTTGCTCTGCCAATCAATAAGATGCTGGTTGATCTAATGTGCCTTAATTTCACTTTCCTATCTGTCCCCAAAGCCCTTGACTCCCTTGTCAATCAAAACATATCTACCTCAGCCTTAAATATTTTACATGATTGAATCCACTGCTCATGTGGAAGAGAATTCCAAATACAAACGACTTTGAGAGAGGAAATTCCTCCTCACCTCTGTCTTAAATGGCTGATCCTCTTTTTTTTAAGGTATGCCTCCAGTTCTAGATTCCCCTAGGAGGAAAAATCCTCCCAGCATCTACCCTGTCCAATCTCAGCATCTTCTATATTTCAGTCAGATCATTTCTCATTCTTCTACACTCCAACCTTTCCTCATAAGACAACGATTTCACCCCAGGAATTGGTTGATGAATCTTTTCTGAATTGCCTCCAATTCAAAGATGTCCCTCCTTAAAACAAGGTGATATAAACTGTACACAGTACCACAGCTGTGGTCTCACCAATCTCCTGTACAGTTGTAGCAATTCTTCCTTACTTTTATACTCCATTCCCCTTGCAATAAAGGTCAACTTTCCATTTGCCTGCCTAATTGCTTGCTATATCTGCATGCTAACTTGTGATTCATGTACAAGGACACCCAGATCCCTCTGTACTATCACTATTTCAATAATACTCTGCTTTTCTATTCTCCTTGTCATAGTGGATAACATCACATTCTTCCCACATTATATTCTTAAGTGTCAAAGTTTTGTATGTTCACTTAACCTTCAGGAACATAAGGAGCAAAAAATCGGCCATTCGATCCCTCGAGTCTGCTTCGCTATATTTAACTAGAGCATTGATGGTCTTATACTCCAACATCATCTTCCCACGTTGTCCGTGTATCCTTTGATGTCACTGATATCTAGAAATCTATTAGCCTCTGCTGTACACAATACTCACTGACTGAACCTCCTCAGCTCTCTGAGGTGGAGAATTCCAAAGAGACACCACCCTCTGATTGAAGAAATTCCTCTTCCTCTCTCTCCAAGCTTACCTCTTATTCTGAGAATGTTCGAGACCCGCCCAAACAGGGAAAATATCCTTCCTGTATCTATCCTATTAAGCCCTGTTAAGGATATTGTACACTTCAATGAGATGCCTCTCATTTATCTAAACTATAGTATATACAGCTCAGTCTCCTCAACCTGTCCACAGAGGACAATTCTGCCATTTAGGGATTAGTCTGGTTAACCTTTATTACATTTCTTCCATGGCCACCAAAACTGCACACTATACTCAGGTGTGATCTGACAAAAACTCGTGACAATTGCAGCAAGACTTCCTTACTCCTGTACTCAAATCCTCTTAAGATAAAGGCTAAGATACCATTTGCCTTTCTAATTGCTTGTTGTACCTGCATGGTAGCTTTCAGTGAGTCATGAACAAGAACACCTGGGACATCAACACTCTCCAATCTAATCTCCAGTCCAAGCAGTTCTGCTTTTCCTACCAAAGTAGATATATTCACTTTTTCCCCACACTATATTCCATCCGCCATGTTCTTTCACTCACTCAGTCTGCCTAACTCCCCTTGAAGTCAATTTATATCCTCCTCACAGCTCACATTCATGGCACAGTAGCACAATGATTGGCACTGCTACTTCACAGTGCCAGGGACCCAGGTTTGATTGCCAGCTTGAGTCACTGTCAGTGTGGAGTTTGCACATTGTCTGCGTGGGTTTCTTCCGGGTGCTGCTGTTTCCCCCAACATTCTGAAAGACACGCTGGTTAGGTGCATTGACCCAAACAGGTGCCGGCGTGTGGCAACTAGGAGAATTTCACAATAACTTCATTGCAGTGTTAATATGACCTTAGTTGTGACTAATAAAAAAACTTGAACTTTAACATTCTCACCACGTTTTGTGTCATGGGCAAACTTGAAAATATTACTTTCAGTCCTCACATTCATAAGAACATAAGAAATAGGAGCAGGAGTAGGCCATCTAGCCCCTTGAGCGTGCCCCGCCATTCAATAAGATCATGGCTGATCTATCATGGCTCAGTTCCACATTCCCGCCCTCTCCCCATAACCCTTAATCCCCTTGCCTATCAAAAACCTATCAACCCGCGTCTTAAAAATATTGAGCGAGGCAGCCTCCACCACTTCAATGGGCAGAGAATTCCAGAGATTCACCACCCTTTGAGTGAAGAAGTTCCTCCTCAACTCTGTTCTAAACCGCGCCCCCTTTATCTTGAGGCTGTGCCCTCTAGTCCTACTGTCCTTTCTGAGCGGGAAGAGCCTCTCCACCTCTATCCTATCCATCCCATTCATCATCTTATATGTCTCAGTGAGATCTCCCCTCATTCTTCTAAACTCTAACGAGTACAAACCTAGTTTATTCAACCTCTCCTCATAGTTCAACCCCCTCAACTCCGGAATCAGCCTAGTAAACCTCCTCTGCACTCCCTCCAAGGCCAAAATATCCTTGCGTGAGTGCGGTGACCAAAAGGATATTAAGGCACATTAGATCAACCAGCATCTTATTGATTGGCAGAGCAAACTTGAGAAGCCAAATAGGTCAACTCCTGTTTCTTTTGTTCGTATGAACTTGTTCTGTCAGTCACTTAGATTAAGAGTGATCTGTATCTTAACTCCATTTACCCACCTCAGTTCCATTTCCTCAAATCACAAAGAGTGTGAATAGCTGCAGCCGCCAGCATTGATCCTTGTGGTACCCCAATAGTCACAGCCGGCCAATCTGAAAATGATTCCTTTATCCCAACTCTCTGTTTTCTGCCCAATAACCAATCCTCAATCCATGACAGTATATTTCAAACTCTTTGGCTGGAATTTTTCAGCTCTTTACCAAGTCTCCATTCACGGCAGCAGGATCAGAAAATCCCCCCCCCCCCGCCTCCGGAATGCGTGGCTGGAAAATCCCACCCATTGTATCCTCCTTGCAACTTGCTTTCCTTTCTACCTTGGTATCATCAGCAATTTGTCCCTTCATCCAAGTCATTAGTGTCGGATGTAAATAGCTGAGGCCCCAGCAACACTCCACTAGTTACAGTTTGCCCACCTGAAAATTATCTATCCTGACTTTGTGTTCTGTTAGTTAGCTGGACCTCTATCCATGCTAATATATCGTCCCCCATACCGATGCTCTTGCACGGCGATCTTTTGTGTGGTATCTTAAGAAATGCCATTCGGAAAGCCAGATATATCATGTTTATTGGTTTTCCTTTATTTACCCTTTTGTCAAATCTACTCTCAAATTTGTCAAACATGATTTCTCTTTCACAAAACTGTTGACTCAGCTGGACTATCTTGTGCTTTTTCTAATTGTCCTGCTACTACCTCATTAAGAATGGATTCCAATAATAACAGATGCCAGACTAACTGGGTTTCTTGCTCTCTGTCTCCTTTCTTGAACAGAAGTGTTAGATTTGTGATTTTCCAATCCACTGGATCTTTCAAGAATCTAAGAAATTATACAAATATCAATGCATTAAATGTGTCCACTATTCCCTTTTTAAGAGCCTGGATTCAGGCCATCAAGTCTGGGGGCACCTATTATTTTTTCTCTCCTAATACTGATGGTTCTAAGTTCCTCCCTCCATTTTGCCTCTTGATTTTTAACTATTCTTGGGATGCTTTTTGGATCTTCTCCTGCGAAGATGGACATAAAATTCTTGTTCAAAGCCTCCACCTCATTTCCCATCAACTCCCATCTCACTTCAGCTACTTTTTTTTTACTCATTTGTAGAAGATTCTAATGCCTGTTTTTAGAGGAAAGGTTTTCAAGGGGTTGAGTGGCTGCCTCCTGTTTCTAATTGTTGACTGCATATCTGCATGGGATAGTAGGTAGTTGGTTCCTTGAAGATGGGAGTATGGAACAGGCATGATGGCCAAATGGCTGTACTGCTTCACCTCATCCTGTTATTGTGTGGGGCCGTGGAGAAAGCTGAAACTGTACAGTGCAGGAGGCCACCCAGGTTTTGAGAAGGATGAGGTGAAGCAGACAGCAGAGATGTGGAATCGTAACATGTGGGAGGCCATTTGGCCCATCATGCCTGGCCAGCTCTTTGAGAGAGAGATTCATTTAGTTCACCTCCCCTTCCTTTTTCCACTCTACAATTTTAAGAGTTATTATTGAGTCTGTTTCCCCATCCATTGAGGGAGCACAATCCAGATAACAACTCACTACATAAAAAATCTCACCCCCCCTTTGGTTTTCTTGTCAATCACAGTAAATCTTTGATCTTTCATAAGAACATAAGAAATAGGAGCAGGAGTAGGCCATCTAGCCCTTCGAGCCTGCCCCGCCATTCAATAAGATCATGGCTGATCTGAAGTGAACAAAGAAGAACAACAAAGAACAAAAACAGCCTGGGAAACAGGCCCTTCGGCCCAACGAGCCCGCGCCGCCATTTTAACATTACCAGTCCCCCCCCCCCCCCCCCCCCCGTCACACCCATAACCCTCATCTATTGTTTATGGCATTCCACATTGAGGGAAACTAATTTAGGGACAATTTATTACCTCCAATCAGCCTAATAGCACATCTTCGGGGTGTGGGAGGAAACCGGAGCACCCGGAAAAAACCCACGCAAGCACGGGGAGAACGCGCAAACTCCCACAGACACCGGCCCAAATCCACGTGTCTGCACAGCAAACAGTGATAGTCACTGAGCTGTCGTGTTGCCCAGCAACTGGTCCAGTTTAAGCGCACACTAACGACATGAAGCACTAGGCTACCCTTGAACATTCAAGAGCAGCGCAAGCACGACCCATCGTGTGTATGCCCCTCGTTGGGCAACAAGGCGGACCAACTTAAAACCTGCGCATTAAAAGAGAAAAAACATTATTATCATACCATATCCATATAGTGGATCAGTTCCACTTTCCCACTTTCTCCCCATAACCCTTAATTCCCCTGTCTATCAAAAACCTATCTACCCGTGACTTAAATATATTTAGCGAGGTAGCCTCCACCACTTCAACGGGCAGAGACAGCTTTCACCTGTCTGTGGGTAAAATGGATCGACTCTACCCAACCCCATAATGATTTGAACATCTCTATTAAATGTCTATTAATTTTCTCAGCCCTGATGAGAAGAATACCTGCTTTTCCAGTATCTTTATATTACTTAAAACAGTACATCTGCAGTGCATCTTCTTTGCACCCTTTCCCTGATATTTAGTGGTGGTCCAAGCAGCCACAACTGACCCAGTGATTGATTAAGAACCTCCCTATGTTCCTACCCTATAGACCCGTTTGTTTTCTCAGACTGTAAACCTCACCAAAGGTGAACTGTTGTTTCATGATAAGGACATAAAAACCACCCAAAGCAGCAGCGTAGCACAGACCAGGAGCTGAAGCTGGTGTGTTCCTGGCCTGTGTTTCAGGACCTCACTGGGTGATGCACCTACAGACAGAGGCAATCGGGCCTCTGCCAGCCTGTAGCAGGACGTCACCAGTCTCTCTCACTCGGCTCTCTGTACGGCAGTCCCAGCTGCTCAAAGATATCTTGTTCAGTTATCGTGGGGATTGTGATGCCGCTGCTGATTTTGGCACTCCCCTTTCGCAGGACGTGGCAGTTCAGTGAGTGCTCCGATAGACTCATGCCTTTTGTCTTGGCCAATGCACGAATGGACCGGTTAAAATGTGCGGAGCCGGTGAAGTACATCAGGGCGCAGGCAAACTCGCTGTACGGCACCACAATGATATCGAGCCGGCGCTGACGACGCTCCGCTCCTGGTAGCTGACAAACTCCCAGGTATTTCTTCTGGTTTCCAATGTCCTCCTGAATCACCAGATCATCGGTGAGAAATCCTTTCAACAGAAAATTCAACATCAAACTTCAAACAGGAAATATTCTGTGCTCAGGAAACTGCAAAATCTCTCTGCAAATCTACACAGCTCAGTCTGGAGTCAGCTACAGCACGGGG